>NC_067165.1:18969885-19301552 GCF_903995435.1 Acomys russatus
TGCTTCCCCCAAAGCCCGATTACCTGAGTGTGACCCAGGACACACATGGTAGAAGGAGAGGACTAACTCCTTCATGCTATCCTCTCACCTCCACAAGCATACTGTGACACATGAACTAATGAAATTTAGAAGCTTCTAGAGTAGAGGTAAAGGGATATTAGAGCACTTGTGGGGGAGTTGGCTGGCTCGCTGGCTACCACAGAGCTAGACTGAAGCTCTAGCACCTGCACCCAGGCTTGGAAGGAGGAGGGAGCGGTGTAGGGATCAGGAATCCGTGAACCCCAGAGGGACCAACAGGAGCAAAGGCCTTGACATGTTCAGGGGCGGTGGGGAAGGAACCGTGGCAGGGCCGGGACGTGTGGGCTCCCAGACGCCTTTCCCGCTCTTGCGTCTGAGGGTGGGTTTCATTTTCAGTGTGATGGGAAGCTATTTGAAAATTTAAGCCAAGAAATGACCTCATCTACTACTCTTGTATACTTGAAGGCTTGCTGTGGCTGCTCTTTGGGAAACTAAACAATAGGCCTTACGTAACGAAGCACACAAACAGGGAGCTGCTGCTGTAGTCCTGGGCATGGTTTTGAAGGCAGAACTTGCTTCAGTTGCCACCGAGTTAGATGTACGTGTGAGTGAGGAAGCAGGGAGGGTCAGGAGGAGGCCTTGGCGTGTGTTGCCTTAGGCAGTCCTGTCTCAGCAGCTCATGTCCTTGAACAGCAGCAGTCTCCTGCAGCTGCTGAGATTATAGGTACGGCCCCTCCTGCTAGTTGGAACCCTAAATTCTTTTACTTTCTTGTTTTTTCAGTTGTACACTGTGGCCCAGGCTGGTCTCACTTGAGGCAGTTCTTCTGCCTCAGCCCCCCAAACGCTGGGATTACAGGCATGTGCCACTGTACCCAATGAGTGTGAGGTTTTGACCGATCAGACGGTTGAATGCCAGTGCCATTTACTGGGATGTAGAAGATGAAGCCGGGTGTGGTGGTGCACGCCTTTAATCCCAGCACTCGGGAGGCAGAGGCAGGCGGATCTCTGTGAGTTCGAGGCCAGCCTGGTCTACAAAGCGAGCCCAGGACAGCCAAGGCTACACAGAGAGACCTTGTCTCGAAAAACCAAAAAACAAAATATTTTGAAGCTGGGTATGGTGACATGTTCTTAGTACTCGGGAGCAGAGGCAAGCCAAGGCCACGACGCAGGGAAGCCTGCCGCAGTACACATGCACAAGTCAATCAGGGAGACTTAGTTCTCTCCTTTTACCGTATGGGTCCTGGGGATTGAACTCAGATTGTGTGTCAAGCGTCTTCACCTACTGAGCCGTCTCACTGGAAAGTGTTTCTCCGTTTTCCTTAGGGAGGTCTTATCAAATGACAGTTCCTCCATGGTCAACTTGTCTGCTATTCTCGTAAGACAGTCCACAAGGAGTTTCACTCCTAGCCTGCTCTCCTTGTGCCCCCACTTGCCTTTATGTAGCCAGAGATCCAGGCGGAGGTGCTAGAGAGATGGCTTTGAGGTTAAGAGTACTTGCCACTCTTGCGGAGGACCCAGGTTTACATTCCAGCACCCATATGGTAGCTCACCACCATCCTGTAACTCCAGTTCCAGGTGATTCTGTGCTATCTTCTAGTCTTCTCCGTCACCAGGCACACAGGTGGTGCACATACATACCCGTAGGCAAGACCTTCACACACATAAAATAAATGTTAGGGAGAGAAAGAGAGGAGAGGGGCGTGTGTAATGAGTGGGTAAGAGTGTGCAAATCCCAGCGCCCAGATTGAAAATAAGTAAAAAATTAAACGAGCTGAGGAAGAGAACAGCTAGGAGGGAGGTGCCTTGCTTAGGATCTTGCTAGGGAGTGGGGGAGGAAAAAGAGGAGGGAACCCCTAAGGACTAGTTTTCCAAAGGAAGCAGTGACGTCCATCAAGTGCTTACTTAAAGGAGGTGAGAGTGGACACAGCTGCAGCCTGCGCTGCCTGGGCCACATGCTTATCAGTTACCATAAGCTACAGTTACTGAAGGTTGGAGACAGATGAGGCTGGGCCCCAGAGCGCTGAGACAAGGCTGGGCTGCAGAAAGTTGAAAAGATGCAGGACAATAGTAGAGGCTGGATAGAGGTGAGCTTTTCATGGGGTTTTGATCTAAGCTCCAATACGAAGATCTTTTACATTTTAGAGATTTTTTTCCCCCATTGAGACAAGGGTTCTCTGTGTAGCTCTGGCTATTCCGGAACTTACTCTGTAGAACAGCCAGGCTTCCAACTCAAGGGTCTGCCTCCTGAATACTGGATTAAAGTGTATATCACACTTCCATTAGAACAGTTTTATTTCTCTGTAAAAACGGTACAGAAAGTTCCTGTAATCTTTCATCAGTTTCCTGCATCACTGCCTTGCACATAACAAATGTATGGCACATTTGTTATCAATATTAAACCTGTGTTGATAGATTATTATTGGCCAAATTCCATACTTAGATTTTCTTGGACTTCTACCCAATGACTTTCTCTGCCCGTGGACTCATCCAGGACCCCCATGACATTGAACTGTCATGTGTCCCCTTAGTTTCCTCTGATCCGTGACAGTTTCTCAGTCTTGCCTTGTTTTTGATGACCTTGACAGCTCTTAGAAGCACTTCCTTTTCTCTTTAGACAAGGGCTCTGTAGAAGGAGGGGACAGTCTATCTGTCAAGGCTGTGGGCTATCAACATGACTTATCACAGGTGAACCTTGGCCACCTGGCTGAGGAAGTGCCTGTCACATTCCTGTCCCACAGAGCTTTGATTTTCCTCCCTTCCCCACTTCATCCTTTGGAAGGAAGCCCCTCTGCACAGCCCACCCTCAGGAGTGGGGACTTAGCTTCCTCTCTGCAGGGGAAGCTGCTATGTGAGTTACTTGGAATTCTCCTTGGGAAATTTATGTCCTCTCATTTGTTTTATCATCTCATGATTATTTATTATTTATCTATGTATTTCTTAGCACTTTCTAGCACTGTCAGAGATTTCAGGCACATTTTCTGTGTTTCTTTTCTCAGTCCTCAAATAACCGTCCTTCTCAGCAGCCTAGTATTGGATGGAAAACAGTGTTAGAAGCTGAGGTCTCACATCAAGTGTGCTTGCTGCTCTTGGGGTGCTCTTGCGCATCGGATGACAGCGAAGAAGCGTGTGTGTCTGTGTGGTGGGGGCAGGTTTTTCCTTTGAGAGAGGGTCTCATGTATCCTAGACTCAAACTCCCTTGGTAGTTGAGGGTGATTTTGAACTTCTGATCTTCCCGCCTCCAGCTCACTGGTGCTAGGGTTGTTACAGACTACCATCCTCAGTTATGTGGTGCCGGGGATTGAACTCAGGGCTTCGTGGATGTGAGACAAGGACTCTTCCAGTTGAGCTACAGCACCAGCCCTATGTGACTATTTTTTTTAAACTTAATTTTAATCATTTGTATATGTGTGAGTATATGACATGAACGTGCCCTGGGAGGCTAGCTGCATAGCTGGAGTTAGAGTTGGAGTTCTGGGCTGTAGGTGGTTGTTTCTGTATCTAATCGCCTGTGTTAAGTTAAATACTAATTCATACTGATAGTTTGAAGTCTAAGCCATTGCCACATGGATCATCCCAGCTCTCTTTGCTCGTCTGAACACTTGCCTTACATCATTCGCCATCCCTTTACCCTGTGCTCATGTGTAGTAGTTACCCAGTTGTTTATCTGTGCCACATGGTCACTACATTCTGAACTGGAGCACAGCACATGCATAGTTTCCCACTCGCCCCTAGGCTTCCAGATACTCTTTCTTTCTTTTTTAAAATTAATTATTACATATATGGTGTTTTGTCTGCATGTACACTTGCAGGCCAGAAGAGGGCATCAGATCACATCATAGATGGTTGTGAGCCACCATGTGGTTGCTGGGAATTGAACTCAGGACCTCTGGAAGAGCACACAGTGCTCTTGACCACTGAGCCATCTCTCCAGTCCCAGGCTACTCGTTTTTAAAGTCCTGTGATTAGCATGTTTTTCTAACCCCATGTCAGAGTGTTAAATGTGGTTCCATGTTGTGATGGAGGCAGATGCCATTGGCATTTTCTCTACTTCACGCCAAGAGTCCCTGAGGTCTTAAGTGATTTTGTTTATTTTTGATGGTGCTAGGGATCAAGTTTGGGGCGATGTACAAGCTTACCACTTGGCCTCATCCCTAACCCTTGAGTTGTTGTTTTTGTTTATTTTGTTTTTTTTAATCTGGGTCTCACTATGTAGCACTGGCTGATCTGGAACTCACTAAGTAGACCAGGTTAGCTTAGAACTCACAGAAATCTGCCCGCTTCTGTCTCCTGGGTGCTAAGAGAAAGGCATGTACTTGCCCTTGGTTTTTTTCCTCATCATGTGTCTTAGGTTGGCCTTGATGTGATTATGCAGATCCAGGTGACTGTGGAGGACACCGTGGCGGTGTTGAGTGTCTTCTGCAATGCTGTGCCTAGAAGGGGGTGGAGTAGCTAGGCTAGCTTGTTCTCAGTGGACAAAGCCGTCCAGGTGAGCTACCTTTCTGCCTTGTGAGACACACCTGCATGGCAGTGTGGGCCTTTGCGGAGTTTCCAAGCAGGATGTAGACTGCCAGTGATTCCTTGGCTACCATCAAAGAAGCTGTGGGCTGTGTACTCAAGCACACTTTTAATTTTTAAAAAAGTATTCTTTGAGGGCTGGAGAGATGGCTCAGAGGTTAAGAGCCTGACTGCTCTTCCAAAGGTCCTGAGTTCCATTCCCAGCAACCACATTGTGGCTTACAACCATCTACAATGAGATCTGGTGCCCCCTTCTGGCCTGCAGGTGTATACACTTTATACATAGTAAATAAATACATCTTCTCCTCCTCTTTAGGTGGATCTAACTTTGACAGCTCGAAGCCAAATGGGAGAGGCCTGCTTATGGACCAGAGCTCTGGGGCCAGGTGTCCGGATAAATCAGAAAACTCTCTCACAAGGTACTGCAACCCTCCCTTCTTCGTACCTGAAGACTGTCTTCATTAGACATCCCCCACACATAAGTCCTTCCAAGTAGCTGAATACAAGAATTGTTCCTCCTGTATGGGCCAGGGGTGCTCTGTGTGTGCCAAGCTGCAGCCTCTTACAGGGACCGTGGTTTACATCAGAGTTCCGAACTGTACTGTTCAGAGCTAAGGAGACCCAGGTGACAAGGAATTGCATAAGGGGGCGGAGAGATGGCTCTGCAGTTAAGAGCACTGGCTGCTTTTACGGAGAACCCTTTTAATTCCCAGCAAGCACATGGCTCCAGGGGATTTGATGCTCTCTTCTGGGAATCGCACTCACAGGCACATTCCCTTATGGACATACACACATACTTCAAAACAAGTCAATAAATCTTAAAGAGACTCCATAGGTTGTGTAGAGAAGATGGCTCAGTAGATAAAGCATTGCCTTACAAACTTGAGAACCTGAGTTCAGATTCCTAGAGCCCATGTTATTTATTTGTTTGTTTATTTTTACATACAGCACCCAATGTCCTGCACTGGCCGGGAATCCTTCTAGAACTTGGACTTGCAAGCACGTTAACTCTCCTGTAGAGATTTAGAAAATGGTTTGGAGAGATTCTTAGGCAGTTTAGAGCACTTGCTGTGCAATTATGAGAACCAGACCCTTATCCCAACACCTGAGTAACAAACAAGTTGCTCCCACATGTTTGTAACCCACGTCCCAGGGCAGGGGGATGAGATATGGGGACAGGAGGATCACTGGGACTTGCTGCCTTCCACCCTAGTTTAACTTCCACCCACATTCTGGGAGATAGCTATTCTGGCCTGCCTGAGGGAGTAGACAGAGTGATGGGGGAGGAGATCCAGTGCCTTCTGGCCAGCGCGTGTGTGCACACACACACACGCGCGCGCGCGCGCGCGCGCGCGCGCACACACACACACACTTTAAAAAGTTAAATCTGGCAAGGTGGCACAGTCCCTTAATCCTTAGCACTAGGGAGGCAGAAGCAGGTGGGTCTCTGTGAATTCAAGGCCAGCTAGGTCTACACAGTGAATTCCAGGCCATTCCTCCACACAGCCAAACCTTGTTTCAAACAAACAAGTAATCAAACAAGCAAAAAGAGGAAACTGAAATGTTTGATATTTTTCCCCCCCTTACATTCTTTTTATACTTTTCTGACACGGAAAACACTTAACTTTTCTTTACCCTTCCCCCACCATGCATGAGTATATTCAACGTTTTCTAGTGTCATCTAGCAAGTAAAATCATAAAGTCAATATTTTAATTATACCCTTAAGCAAAAATGAATAATTCTCAAATTTGAATATATTTGAGAGTCCACCATTCTTGAACCATTTGGTATTTATGTTATATAATCTTTAAAAATTTTAAAAAAAGATTTCTTTTATGTGAGTGAGTGTTTGCCTGTGTGTATGTGTCACATGTGTTCCTGATGCCCTCAGAGGCTAAAAGAGGGTGCCAAATACCCCGGGATTGGAGTTACAGGTGACTGTGAGCCATCTTGTGGGTGCTGGGAACTGAACCTGGTTTCTTCACATGAGCAACAAGTGCTCTTAACCACTGAACTCTCTCTCCAGTCACCTTCCCCCCCTTTTAAAGTTTTATTTTATTTTTTTGAGGCAGGGTCTCACTATGTAGCTCCGGCTAGCCTAGCGTGTAATACACAGAGGAGGCTGGCCTTGAGCCTAGAGCTCTGCCTGCCTCTGCCTCCCTGGTACTGAGATTAGTGCGTGCCACAGTGGTGGTTTGACTAAAAATGGCCCCCATGGGCACATAGGGAGTGTGTGGCCTTTTTACATTAGGAGCTTTGAGGTCTCAGATGCTCAGGCCTGGCAACGGTCGCTGTCGCTTCTGCTGCCCACAGATCTGGATGCAGAACTCCCAGCTATCTCTCCAGCACCATTTTTCCCATGATGAAGATGACTAAATCTTTGAACTATAAGCCAGCTCTAATTAAATGTATTCTTTCATAAGAGCTGCCATGATCATAGTGTCTCTTCTACAGCAATAAAACCCTAATTAAGGCAGCCATAATGCTATATATTCTTACATAACCTTACTTGATTATATAAGTAACAGTGGTGCTGTTAGCAGTCATGTAATATCTTAGTCAGCATTCGGTTGCTGTGAAGAGACACTATGACCACAGCAACTCTTATAAAAGAGAACACTTAATTGTGAGTTCCTTACAATTCCAGAGGTTTAGTCTACTATTATCATGGGAGAGAGCATGGTGTCATGTAGACTGGCACTGGAGCAGTAGCTGAGAGCTACGTCCTGATCCACAGGCAGCAGGAAGAGAGCCTGGGCCTAGCATGGGCCTTTGAAACCCCAAAGCCCACCTCCAGTGACACACTTCCTCCAACAAGGCCACACCCAACAGTGACACACTTGCTCCAACAAGGCCATAGCTCCTAATCCTTCTAAACCTTTTTCATAGTGTCACTCTCTGGGAGCTAAGCATTCAAATGTATGAGCCGGTGGGGGCCACTCTTATTCAGACCACCATATGTATCATTTAGTTGGTGCTGGGAATTGTTTTAAAAGCCTTATGTACTTTAGTTCGTTAAGGCATCTCTAACAGTTTTCTTAGGTTGTAACATAGGACCCTGGTAGGTGAATATGTAATATTTTTCTTCTGTTAGCTCTTGAATAATTTATATCCTAATTAAAGATACTACATAATAATGTAATCTAAATTGCCTTTTTATTTTGGTTTATTCCAAGGGGTCTGGAGGACCTTATAGTCTTGTTCTGTGAGGTGCAAAGATGTGGAGAGAACACTCACCTCCTGAGTTCCAGCAACACTGCACTCCGTCCAGCAGGACGGGCGAATTCTACTTTTGCTGTACTGGGGGTTGAGACCTTGTGCATACAAGTCAAGCGCTCTGCCTACGGAACTATATCCCCCAGTCTTCCTTCGTTTTTCTTTTAAGGTCCCTTTGTGACTTAAGAGTCTAAGAATGGTTGGGCATAGTGATGCACGCTTTTAATCCCAGCACTCGGGAGGCAGAGGGAGGCGGATCGCTGTGCGTTCGAGGCCAGCCTGGTCTACAAAGTGAGTCCAGGACAGCCCAGGCTAACGCAGAGAGACCCTGTCTCAAAAAACAAACAAAGAACAAAACAAAAAAGTCTAAGAATGTATTATCACAACAATCTCTAGGCCACTTATGCTGTGTAATCAAAATATCAGTTTGCTTAATCTTCCGTTTGTTGTTAGCAAATATGTTTAACTCAGCCTTCTTTAATCTTCTGTGATACAGGTGCTAATGTGTGGGAATCTCTAGTTTTATATTTCTTTTCCACACCAGACTTGAAATATGATTAAAATGCTTTTATTTTTCCAGACAGACTAAAACTAAGTCTGAAATTACTGACATGGTTCGCTCCTCCACGATCACCGTATCAGACAAGGCTCACATTTTATCCATGCAGAAGTTTGGGCTGCGAGACACAATCGTGAAATCACATCTCCTGCAGAAGGAAGAGGATTATACCTACATCCAGAACTTCCGGTAGCTAACTAGGTTCTCCACAGCTTTATTTCTTTTGCGGAAGGCTTTCTCTTTGTAGCCCTTGCTGGCCTGGAACTTGCTATGTAGACCAGGCTGACCTCAAATTCACAGCAATTGTCTGCCTCTGCTTATGGAGTGCTGGGATTAAGGGTGTGCTTCAGTGGTTTTTCAAGGCAAAAGGACCTTTCTGCTCTCTGGAATTTCAGTAGCTGCCTCACATGCCTTGGATTTGGAAGCAAATTATTCTGTTTGGTGTTTTTCCTTTTCAAAAAATATCATTGCATTCCCTTTTTTGGTGGGAGTATGGGGTGGGGCATGAGGCCTCCTATGTTACCCTCCTTGGTCTAGAACTTAAGGGATCAAGTCATCCTCCTGTCTCAGCTGTACAAACGTCAGGGTTATAGATACAAGCTATTGTGCCCTGCCTATGGGTGCTTTTCGTTGACAAGTGTCTCCTCTGGGCAGGCTCTGGTTGATGGGCTGCAGTGTCGGGCACAGCTTGCATGTGGCTGCAGAAATATTTACAGGGTAACTGGACACAGAACAAAGAGCAGTACCCCAGCCTCCAGTATCTGCCCGAGGTTCTCTGTTCCCTTGGTCATTCCAGGCCTTTGAAGAAAAATCACTGAAAATGGGATTTGTTGACGCTCAGTAACCTTGTTAGCTGAGCTCACTGAACACTAAATGAGTAAATCTTTCAGCGTCCCCTGGAGCTTTAAGTCATTGCACTGGGACTCTGGGACTGTAGGTAAAGCAACATTGTCTCCAGGCATACTCTGAAGAAAGAACCTCGGACCACAGCTGCCCCTTTTTTGCCAAAAGGAATTACTAAGTGCTTTTCATCTTTTTCCTTTCAGCAGCACCCACAGGGCAAACATTTTGTGGCTTATGACTCGACAATGTCTATTTAAGGGAATGAGGCATGTTCAGAACAGACTGACTTGCTTTTTATTAATTCATCTATCTATATCTATCTATCTACCTATCTATCTATTTATCTATCTATATCTATCTGATACAGTCTCTTACAACTATGGCTTGTTTGTCTGTCTGTCTGTCTCTTTGAAATAGTCTCTCCCCATGTAGCCATGGCTTGCTTATCTGTCTGTCTATATATCTATCTTTTTTCCTTTTTTTTTTTTTCCCTTGAGATAGAGTTTCTCTGTGTAGTCTTGGCTGTCTTGGACTTGCTTTGTAGACCAGGCTGGCCGTGAATCACAGAGAGTCAGCCTATCTCTGCCTCTCTAAATGCTGGGATTAAAGGCATGCGCCACCATGCCCAGCTTCTGTCTGTCTGTCTATCTGTCTATCTGAGACACTTTCTCACCATATAGCCTTATGAGCCAGTGTGCAGCCTAAACTGGTCTGGAACTCACAGCAGTCCCCCTGCCTCACTGTCTCAAGTGCTGTAGCATGCTTGTGTTACAAGCATGTGGCACCATACCTGGCTCATAGAAGACCTAGAATGTTGGCAGTTATCACAAATGCAGACCGCTGCTCCCTCCTTGGTGCTGTAGTCATTGGTCTAGGTTAAATAGGACATTCCTTTTGTCTTAAAATGCCATTAAACAGAGACCAAACCCCAGACTTACTGTTTCCAAATCACTGATTGAGCCTCTTTGATGACAGGTTTTTTGTGGGAACATACAATGTGAACGGACAGTCCCCCAAAGAATGCCTCCGGCCCTGGCTGAGCCACAGCACCCAGGCCCCGGACGTGTACTGTGTAGGGTGAGTGCTCCTTTTCTGTCCTTCCCAGTCCTTAAGAACAGAGAGCCACGCTGAAGGAGTGGGGATGTGAACTGAGCTGAGTCTTCATGGCAGGTGAAGCGGCTGAGACCTGAGCTCAGCCCAGGCACAGGTGCTGATGTGTTTGATGTTTTCCCTGATACACAGAGGTCTGGCCACATACTGTGCTTGCCATTTAAATGCTAATATTAATTTAGTATAACCTTTTGTTAGAAACAGGTGTGTTATTACTTGACGTTCAACACATTTTTGGTCACAAAGCAAAAAATATTTTTGCCAGGAAAGGAAGTTTTCTTAAAGTCTCATCAGTTATTTGTTTTGTTTATGTGTGTGTGTGTGTGTCTGTGTGTGTGTGTCTGTGTGTGTGTCTGTGTGTGTATGTGTATGCATGAATATGAAAGCCAGAGGTCAATTTGTCCCCTAGAGCAGAGAGAGAGGCGGGGAAGGAAGGGAGGGGCAGAGGGAGAGTTACAGACAGACAGAAAAACAGGGTCTCTTTGGGGGTCATTCAGTTGGGCTAGATTGGCTGATCAGCAAGCCCCATAGATCTGCCTCTTTCTGTCTCTCAGCACTGAATGTAGATTACTATGCTCGGCCTCCATTTGTTTGTTTGTTTGTTGTTTTTCTTTCTGAGACGGGGTCTCACTATGGTAGCCCTGACTTGCCTTGAAGTTATGTAGACCAGCTGGCCTTGAACTCACACAGGTCTGCACGTCTTGGCCTTTGGAGTGTTGGTATTAGTGGCTTGAGCTACTATGCCTGGCCCTATGTTTGTTTGTTTTACATGGAATCTGGGGATCACATCCAGGTCCTTGTGCTTTACTGCCTAGGCCATCCTCCCAGCTCCTTGTTTTATAGTTTTGAGCAAAGGTTTTCCTGCATAGCACTGGTTGGCTTAGACCTTGCTATGTGGTCAGGATGTCCTTATACTTGTAGCAACCCTCCTGTTTCTGCACACAAGTGCTGGCATTATAGATGTGCACCATCGTACCTGGCTTGGTATGTGTGTATGTATGTATGTATGTATGTATATGTATGTATGTGTGTGTGTGTGTGTGTGTGTGTATGTATGTATGTATCTATCTATCTATCTGGCTAGCTTTTGCAATGCTGTGGATTGAACACAGGGCACTAAAATGTGAGAGGCAAGTACTTTCCTACTGAGTCCCAAACTCAGCTCAGACATTACTTTCCCCGTTCTATCCTCTCCTCACAGTCCTGGGTACAGCTGGTGGAAGAGGTAGTTAAAGAAGCCTGAATGATGTATTGGACAGAGCTAGCATTTGGAGTTTCTATAGACCCAACCAAACCAAAACCTAGGCATAGATTCCAACTCCAATTTGCCTTGTTGGGAAATTTGCCAATTTGTCTTGAACTCCACTTAGTCCTTGTTGACTTAACAATTATAGGTGTAAAACAGTTGTGCGTGTGCGTGCGCGCGCGCGTGCTTCCAACTGACTCAGAGCCTAGGTCCTAGAGAGGAAATGAGCTCATGTTTAGAGAAGCACCAGGTAAGTCCCACGACATCTAGTTCTCTGGGTCTCTCTGTCGTCGTCCCCAGCCACATACACACCAGGGGTCCAGCCTTTTCATCTAGAAAGCTGGAACCCAAGCACCTGAGCAGATTTGGCATGTGTTACTTGCATGTCACCTTTCTCTGGTGGTTTTGTTTGTTTGTTGTTTTTTTTCGAGAGAGGGGGTTTCCCTGTGTAGCCTTGGCTGTCCTGGACTCACTTTGTAGACCAGGCTGGCCTCGAACTCACAGCGATTCACCTGCCTCTGCCTCCTGAGTGCTGGGATTAAAGGCGTGTGTCCCTATGCCCGGCTACCTTTCTCTGGTTTATCGGTTGCTTCTCCACATAGGTTCCAGGAGCTTGATCTGAGTAAGGAAGCCTTCTTCTTTCACGATACCCCAAAGGAGGAAGAGTGGTTTAAGGCTGTGTCAGAGAGCCTTCACCCAGGTGCCAAGTATGCCAAGGTAAGGGCGGGGTCGGGGACTTTGGAACCTTCTGTAGCCTGCCAAGAAAGCCTGAGATAAATGCTCAGCTTTTTTGTGAACCATCAGTGTAAGCTGTTCCTGGTCAGCCCCACAGTCCTTCAGAAGGGCCTGTCTGAGTGAAAGATGAAGGGTCTTGGCACTTGTAAGTGGCTTAGGGTATCATGTAGCGTGCTCAGTGAGTGAGACAGACTACCTTGTGCCTGGCCTGGAGGAGGAGGTGTGTTAATGCCTGAGCCAGCTCTCTTACCACATTTCCCTTGAGCTATTTCAACTTCTGTCCACAACGCTATCACTTGAGAATTGGGCTCTGTGTTCCAGGTGAAGCTCATCCGACTGGTTGGCATCATGTTGCTGCTGTACGTCAAACAGGAACATGCGGCCTTTATCTCAGAAGTGGAAGCTGAGACTGTGGGGACAGGAATCATGGGGAGGATGGTGAGTTCTGGTAACCCCAGTGCTTTGCCTCAGTGTCTTGTGATGCAGGCGCCTCCCTAGGATGCTGCTGTTGCAAGGCGGGCTGTACCCATAAGCAGACAACTTAGAAATGCAGCTAGTGCACTTCTTCCTCTGCGGTTAGTCAGTGCCGGCGGAGCTTCTGGTGGATCCAAGCAGACCATGTAGTATGCTACAGAAACAGTTTTGGCCACCAAGGAAAACAGAGCCCCATAGGTTTGCACTTTCTTCTTGAGGCTCTTGCAGTCCTGCCCTTAGATCCCTCGGCAAGAGCTGAGCTGGACGTGTGTCTGCCTCACCAGTGATACAGGCAAAAGAACAGAGTGTTGAGAGTGGCAGGCTCTGGCCTGAGCTTCCTATGGAAATGCCTAGTCAGTTTGCTTGGGGACTTGACTTTTTTTTTTTTTTTTAATGTATACAGTGCAGGCCAGAAGAGTGCATCAGATCACGTTATAGATGGTTGTGAGCCACCATGTGGTTGCTGGGAATTGAACTCAGGACCTCTGGAAGAGCAGTCAGTGCTCTTAACCTCTAAGCCATCCCTCCAGCCCCAGGACTTGACTTCTTATCTGTAAGCAATAACCAATAACCCCGTAAGGTCATTCTGAAGGCAAAGACAAACTGTTTTGAAAGTCTGCAAGTGTAAGTGACTGAGGGGTTCTTTCAACAGGGTAACAAAGGAGGCGTGGCCATAAGGTTCCAGCTGCACAACACCAGCGTCTGCGTAGTCAATGCCCACCTGGCAGCCCACACCGAAGAGTATGAGAGGAGGAACCAGGACTACAGAGACATTTGTTCTCGAATGCAGTTCTCTCAGGTGGACCCGACCCTCCCCCCACTCACCATCAGCAAGCACGAGTGAGTCTGAGTTTCTTCCCTCCTCAGGCCGCCTCGCATCTGACTGCCAGGCTGAGTTCTCCATCATGCCTGAGAAGTGCATTCTGGGAGCTGGGTGTCTGCCAGCTCTTACTTGTCTGTTGGAAAATCTTGGCTTCCTAAATTGCCATCTGGAAGACCTCTAGAACCGTTGTCAAGCGTCAGTTGTCCCTGGAGAGGCATGGGATTTATTTGCCTAGAAATCTGGCTCATTGAGCACCAGGAGCAAAGCAGCCAGAGAGCTTGCGTCTCACGCATAGTTTGGAGCACTGTTTTCAGTTTCCACACCTGTTCTTCCAGAGCACGTACACTTGAGAGTTGGACCTGCGCTTGCTGCCTGCCCTTGCTCATTCCTACTTGATCCTACTTGACAAAACCATAGTTGCAACTGCACAGCGCATACTGTGCTAGTTTTTGTTCGGTCTCTTTATTTCATTTATCCCCAAACTTGTCATTTGTCAGATTTCAAAGTTTTGGAATTTCAGACTTTATGGGCACAGTTGATGTTTATGGATCTTCTTTTATAAAGAGGAGGGGGCCTCCAGGGTCCTGTCGGAAGCAGTGGGACTGTCCCTGGCTAGTTGGTATTCTGGAAGCTGACTGGATGGCTGTTCTCCTCCAGGGTCCCTCATAGGGAGCATGTCCTCTCTGTTGTGAGGAGGCAACTGGCATGGCCCTTTGTCTGCTTTTGGCTTGAGGATATATTTGTTGGGGGAGAGAGTACACTGCGAGGCAGATTATTTGGTGACATGGTTGTTGGCTTCAGGTGGAACAGTGGAGTTCTAGGTCTGATGTCATCAGGGAGCAGCAGCAGGTACAATGAACCATGTGACACAGATCTTTCCAGGAGTGCAGAGTAGCGCAGCCAGTGACGTGATGGGTAAATCCAGGCCCTACTATTAAATTTGAATTTTCAGAGAATTCTTTCTAGAAATAAGCTGAGAGTGTATTTGTGGTCTGGAATGTAACACCAGGGTCTGCAACACCTAAGTCACTGTCCCACCTTCGGGCTTCTGTCTGATGCATCCTGGATAGGGAGGGTTAAAGCCCCCGCCCTTAAACCCTGTCACCTTTGTGCTTTATCCTCACAGTGTGATCTTGTGGCTGGGGGACCTCAACTACAGAATAGAAGAGCTGGATGTGGAAAAGGTGAAAAAGCTCGTGGAAGAGAAGGCCTTTCAAACCCTGTATGCGTATGACCAGGTACAGACGGCCACGGGTCTGCCTCAGCCAGCCGCTGCTCTGCTCTGAGAGCACAGACCCTAGTTTCTCCTTCCTCATCTTGAGAGGTTTCCCTAAAGACCTGATGCTGTCCACTTGTGCCTGCATTCCGCCTGCGTTTCTCTCTCTTGGCTCTGTCCTGGAAGATCTTGTGTCCCTTGGAGTAAGAGCACAGAGATTAGGAGTTGGGGCCAAAAGTTATGATGTTTTTTTCTTCAGTGAAGAAACTACTTGGTATATCTTAGGTGATGTAATAGTTCTCTGTAGAATGAGTCTCCTGCTCCTGCCTCCTCCTTCCCACCAGTCTCCTCCAGTGTGGGGGAACTTTCTCAGCTCTTCTTTCCACTGGTGAGACAGTTCCACAGCCTGCTGCTCTCCACCATCATTTGACATAGCATGTCTTTCTGAGAGCAATGGCCACTTCACAGGCTGAGAGGAGCCCATGCCTGACTTTCCTGCCACTCTCTTCAGTGGCTTGAGACTCCTTAGGTACTCAGCACTGTCCAGGATGCTGAAGCCCTCTTTCTTTTTCCATCAGAGCGCTTCTCTCCTCCTTGACAACCTTGGCGTCATTGTGTCTAAATCCTTCCATTCTCTTTCTCTTTCCCAGTGCAGAACATTGAAGGAGAGGAATCCTAACTTTCCTGTCTCTCTATGAGATCATTTCTTTATTGACTGATGGGATAGCAATGGTTTTCTCATGGGTCCCTTCCCTTTGCGGTAGGGTGTGGGTATGGATTGATGTCATGGTCTCCACTAATCCCAGGCTTGATCTTGCATTCTGAAGGTTTTCTCCTCCCATTCTTTTGAACAGCTGAAAATCCAAGTGGCTGCCAAGACTGTCTTTGACGGTTTCACAGAGGGCGAGCTCACGTTCCAGCCTACTTACAAGTACGATACTGGCTCTGATGACTGGGATACCAGGTGGGTCAGAGGTCACTTCATGGGGTTAAGGAAGTGGAAACCCAGGATTCTGGGACGCACTGGCCCTTGTGGACCTGAAGAATCGTAGATCCTTGTCTGCCTGGACATGAAGGCTCTGTCTCGTGGGTCTCTGCCTGAGCCATATACTTGTCTTAGGTAGGGTTTTATTGCTGAGAAGAGGCGCCATGACCACAGCAACTCCTATAAAGGAAAACATTTAACTGGGGTTGGCTTATAGGTTCAGAGGTTTAGTCCATTATTATTATGGCAGGAAGCATGGCAGCATTCAGGCAGACATGGTGCTGGAGAAGGAGCTGAGAGTTCTATATCTTCCCCTCCCTCCGCCCTAGACAGGGTCTCTCTGTGTAGCCTTGGCTGTCTTAAACTGGCTTTGTAGGCCAGGCTGGCCTCGAACTCACAGAGATCCTCCTGCCTCTGCCTCCCGAGTACTGGGATTACAGGCCTGAGAGTTCTGTGTCTTGATCTGCAGGCAGCAGAAGGAGCCTGGGTATCACACTGGGTGTAGCTTCAGCATAGGAGACCTCAAAGCCCGTCCCCACAGTGACATTTCCCCATCAAGGCCGCACCTCCTAGAAGTGTCACACCCTATGGCCACGCATTCAAGCACATGAGTCTCTGGGGCTCATTCCTATTCAGACCATGAGAACACTTACGAAGCAGTGGGCCCTGCTGTTTGGGTGAGTGTGGACTTTGTATTTTAGTGAGAAGTGTCGTGCTCCTGCCTGGTGTGACCGAGTCCTGTGGAAAGGAAAGAACATCACTCAGCTGAGTTACCAGAGCCACATGACCTTGAAGACCAGTGACCACAAGCCCGTCAGCTCAGTGTTTGACATTGGGGTAGGTGGGCAGCTGGTTTTCTTTCTGATCTCCGCCTTTTTTTTTTTTTTTTAAAGACTTATTTATCCTGGTCTACAAAATGAGTCCAGGATGGCCAAGGCTACACAGAGAAACCCTGTCTCGAAAAACCCAAAAAAAAAAAAAAAAAAAAAAAAAAAGACTTATTTATTATGTATACAGTGCTCTGCCTGCATATACACTCACAGGCCAGAAGAGGGCATCAGATTACACTGTAGATGGTTGGGAGCCACCGTGTGGCTGTGATGAAACATACCCAAAGCAACTCGGGGAGGAAAGGTTTCTTTGGCTTACATTGTAGTTTGATAGGACAGGAACTGAACCAAGCCAGAAGCTCCTGGAGGCAGGACTGATGCAGAGGTCATGGAGGAATGCTCCTAGCTGGTTTGTTTCTCATGGCTTGCTCAACCAGCGCTACCAACCCAGGGTGAAGGAAATGTCCTATAGGTTTAACTACAGCCCCCATCTTTTTCTTTTCTTTCTCTTTCTTTTTTTTCTTTTCCTTTTTTTTTGGGGGGGGGAGGAGGTTTTTGAGACAGGGTTTCTCTGTGTAGCCTTGGCTGTCCTGAACTTTTGTAGACCAGGCTGGCCTTGAACTCTGCCTGTTGACTGCTAGGATTGCAGAAATGTGCCACTGTGCCCAGCTGGAGGCATTTTCTTAATTGAAATTTCTTCTCAGATGACTTTAGCTTGTATCAAGTTGACATAAAACTAGCTAGCACACACCCATATATAAAAAAATAAAAAGAAACACATTTTTTTAAAGAATATAATTTTTTGTAGATTTGTTTATTATTATGGATACAGTGCTCTGCCTGCATGTGTGCCTGCAGGCCAGATCTCATAGATGGTTGTGAGCCACCATGTGGTTGCTGGGAATTGAACTCAGGACCTCTGGAAGAGCAGTTAGTGCTCTTAACCTCTGAGCCACCTCTTTAGCCCAAGAGCATAAAATTTAAGTGTAAAGTTAATTACTTCTTGCTTTTATATACATCTGAATGTTTCCACATATATGGAAATTCCCTTTTGCCTCTGGACTTTGTTTATGTGTTTGCATCTGAGTGTGTCAGTGTTCTGCATACGGTACACAGATATTTCCTTTCTTATTTCTTAGTAAAAGAACTTACCTTTTACACATTCTGGGAACATATTTTCCCTTCATTGAAACGTTTTAGGGATGGAGAATGTAGCTCAAGTGGTACAATGCTTGCCTAGTTGGCAGGAGGTGCTGGATTCAATTCCCAGACCACACAGACCAGATAAGGTAACACCATCCTCGTAACCGCAGCACTCAGCAGTTCAAGGTCATCCTTGGCTACATAGGCAAGTCTGTCTTCCATCACTTCCACCCCCAGAAAAGAATATGTTCTAGGGGATGTTTTCATGGTGGTAATTGCAGTTTGTTCCTCATTAGTTTGTTTTACATTTTCTTGTTTTAGTGTGTGTGTGTGTGTGTGTGTGTGTGTGTGTGTGTGTGTGTGTGTGTTTGTGTGTGTGTGTGTGTGTGTTGTACATGCATACCACAGTGTTCATGGGAAGGTCAGGGACCTATAGGAGTCCACCATGTGGATTCCAGGGATCAAATTCAGGCTTTTAGGCTTGGAGGAAAGCACTCGTATCTGTTGAGTATCTTACTGGTTTTAAAGGCTGAAACTTTTCTGTGGTAGGGATGAACTATAATATATTGATGACTTGTTTTAAAATATCGCCATTGTACATGGTGCTGTAGTGACTATCCTTCATGTGTGTGTATTGCTATAGACAGAAATTCTTAGTGCTGATATTAGTGGTTCAAGGAGAATTGTATTATAGCAGGGTGGTGGTGCATGCAGTTTGAGTATTCAGAGGGCTGTGACAGGACTGTTTGAGCCCAGGAGTTTGAGATAAGTTTGGGAAACATAGCAAGACTGTGTATTAAAATATTCTTTGTTTGTTTGTTTTTGAAACAGGGTTTCTCTGTGTAACAGCTCTGACTGCCTGGACTCACTTTGTAGACCGGGCTGGCCTCAAACCCATAGAGATCCACCTGCCTCTGCCTTCCAATTGCTGGGATTAAAGGCGTGCGCCATCACCATCTGGCTTATTAAAATATTCTTTTTTTTTTTTTTTTTTTCCTGAGACAGGGTTTCTCTGTGTAGCCTTGGCTGTCCTGGACTCACTTTGTAGACCAGGCTGGCCTTGAACTCACAGCGATCCACTTGCCTCTGCTTCCCGATTGCTGGGATTAAAGGCGTGCGCCACCATGCCCAGCCCTATTAAAATATTCTTAAATTTATTAGTGTATGCGAGAGGGTGCTGTAAATGTATGTGAAGGGACACAGTAAAGAGACTGCCTACGAGACCGCTTCATTACTAGGGAAGTTTTTTGTTTTTTTAAATTGTGAGTAAGAGAGACTATGCAGGAGGTATGTGGAGTAGTTGGTCCAGAGCAGAGAGGAAGAAGACTGAGCCTGGCCCGGCTAGGGAAGCGTAGAGATAGTGGGCAGGAAGAGACAGAATGGAGCACAGCAAGAGAGCAAGAGACAGAAGGGACCGGCAGATATGGAGGGGATAATGGGTCAGGTAGGATGGATGGCTAGCTGGGGGAAGGGGAAGGCCAGCAGACTAGTGTGGACTTTGCATAACACTCAGGGAGCCTGGGGGCCAGCGTGGGCTTTGATGTTCTGATAGGCACCACAGCCAACCATGTGTCCCTTCTGCCAGAGGTAAGAGAAGTGACTCCTTTTGGTAGCTGGGAACCAGTTCCACAAGTTCCTGAGGAATGCTTTTATCTCACCACAAGAAGTCCTCTGTGGTCCAGCTTGAGCTTGTCTCTACATATGTGGACCACTTGAGGCTTTACAGTGCCTACTCATTGATTGGGTCTACTCCCAACAGCTCTTACTTTTGTTGTTGTTGGTGGTGGTTTTTTTGAGACAGGGTCTCTCTGTGTAGCCTTGGCTGTCCTGGAGTCACTTTGTAGACCAGGCTGGCCTCGAACTCACAGAGATCTGCCTGTATCTGCCTCCCCAAGTGCTGGGATTACAGGAGTGTGCCACCACACCTGACTATCTTACTATTTTTTTTAAGGCCCAAATGCAATTTATTTAGACCTAGAGTTAAAGAAAAAAACAAAGATAAATTCTAGGAAATTAGACAACATATATTTAATAGTATATGGGTCAAAGAAATTGCAAAAGAAATCATGAGAAATATATCAGACTGAAAATGAAAGTATAATACAAGCAAATTGCACTAAAAATGATAAAATGTACTACTTACCAATGACAAGAGGTACTAAATCAATAATATAACTTGCTAGAAAGAAAAATTGGGCTGGAGAAATGGCTAGGCTCACAACCAAAAAGAAAAAAAAAGAAAAATTATTTTATGCATGATGAAAAAGTCCCAACAATCCCCCCCCCAAAAAAGAAAGAAAACATCCTAACCTTTATAAACTACATAGATCAATAGCAAACATCACGTCAGTATTGAAGGGCAGAGGCACTAAGCAGTACAGCTCCCTACAAATAATGTGACATACATATGTTGTAGAAAATTGATTATTAATATTTACCATTAATCACATCTTATTATTGTGGCGTTAGTTATTTAACTCGCTACTATATCAATAAAAGACACATACGCCTGATAGATTTTTAACATGCCTTTACACTGGAGCTGGGAAGAAGCTACCCCTTAAGCTATCTTTCACCTCCCAGCACCACTTCCCATGCCAACTGCTCTAATAATTCCTAATTGGGCTACTTCCCCTCCAATAGCCCATAATACTTGTACATGTTTCTCATCTGGGCTGCTTCTCTCCGTCACCAATTCTCAGAGTAAACTCCTCCCAGCCATATGGTTCTAGCCCATGGCAGTTCTGCCTCCTCCTCTCCTCTCCACCACCTGTCGGCTCCCTTTTTTTGTTTTTTGTTTTTTTTTTTTTAAAGATTTGTTTACTTTTTTGGTGACAAGGGCTTTCTATGTAGACCAGGCTGGCATCGAACTCAGAGATTTGGATTAAAAGAATACACTTTTATGACTGATAATAAGAAATAAGAGAGAGGGAGGAGTGAGGTAGGTCTGTCTTTCTATATATTGGGCAGGGCCATGCCCCCATGGCAAGTAGGCGATGGCATCACAGGCAGGCAGACTGAAGCAGGATTTTTTTTTTTTTTTTTTTGGTTATTTCAAGACAGGGTTTCTCTGTGTAGCCTTGGCCATCCTGGACTCACTTTGTAGACCAGGCTGGCCTCGAACTCACAGCGATCCGCCTGCCTCTGCCTCCCGAGTGCTGGGATTAAAGGCGTGCGCCACCACGCCCGGGCTCCTGAAGCAGAATTCTAACATGCACCACCACACAGGCAAGATTTATTTTTATTTTATGTGTGTGAGTGTTTTGCCTGCCTGCATGTATGTGCTGTATGTGCACTGCCTGCGTGCTTGGTGCCCCCAGAGACCAGGAGAGGGCATGAGTCCCCTGGAAATACAGAGTTACAGAGGGGAGCTTGGCATGGGGGCGCACGCCTTTAATCCCACCACTTGGGAGGCAGAGGCAGGTGGATCTCTGTGACCAGGCCAGCCTGGTCTACAAAGCGAGTCTATGATAGTCAAGGCTACACAGAGAAACCCTGTCTCAGAAGGAAAAAGAAAAAAGAAAAAAAAATCCCCCAGAGTTACAGGTGGTTGTTCGCCACCATGTGGGTGAGGAAAACCAGGTCCTCTGTAAGAGCAGCCTGTGCTCTGAATGGCTAAGGCCATCTCTCCAGCCCCAGTGCTTCCACCCCCACGGGAACAATTCACCATTTTATGTTGCAGCACCCTGATGGCTAGTGAAGTCAGGCGTTCCTGCACTCACTGTTCACTTGCATTTCATCACCGGTAGCTTCTGTGCTGCTTTGTGCCACCTGTTCTCAACATATAGGACAGGCACAGGTCAGAGTCTGAAGTCAGAGACGAGCCCAAGACTGGCTCTGGCTTTCAAGCTGTGAGTTGGAGGCCAATGTATAGTACATAGAAGTTCTCTAAAAGGGGGCAGGGGACAATGACTAAGGAATGTTGCAATCATTATTTTGTTGCTGGGAAAAAAAAAAGTGTATATAATTAAAATACAGTAGGGAGAGCCTGACATATTCTTTCTTGCTGATGAGTTGGGTTAAAAAAGCTAAGAAATAATACATCTTGATATCAAAACCATAGAAAAAAATATCCCACTGCTGGTCTTTGGGTAGCAGCAAGCAGGACAGAGATAGACACTCTGTGTCTTTTGGCCAAGACCTGAGACCCAACAGGAAGAGCAGCCAGGACATTCCAGTGTCCTTCTGCTAACTAGGAGGCAGGCAGCCTTGCTGCAGCTGGGGGATGCTTCTGAGTCTGTCACTGATGATGATGATGATGATTATTATTATTTGGGTTATTTGTTAATGAGCTAAATCTACTTAGCTTTCACTTTCTGAAATGCTGTCATCACTTCCTGATGCCCCAAGCACCCTCACTACTGAGAAAAAAGAAGGGACATTAGGCCCCGCACTCAGTCTGTTACTGCTTCCCTCCCAGGTGAGGGTTGTGAATGAAGAACTCTACCGGAAAACGCTGGAGGAAATTGTCCGCTCCCTGGATAAGATGGAAAATGCCAACATTCCTTCTGTGACACTCTCCAAGCGCGAGGTAGGGAAGACCCAGATCCATTAGGAATGCTAGCATCAGGGTTGGGGCCTTGGCTCAGTTGGTTAGATGTGAGTTCAAGCTGGTGTGAGTTCAAGTTGGTGTGGAGGGGCTGGGCATTGGCTTGGGTGTGGCAGCATGGCTTTTATTCCTGGAATTTGGGAGGCAGAGGCAGGTGGATGTTTGGATTCAGGCTAGCCTGATCTATAGCCAGTTCCAGAGATTCCAGGCCTTCCAGGGCTGGGGAGATTGTCTCAAAAAACAAACAGAAGGTTCACAGGAAGACACTTTATGCTGTAGACCCAGCTTTGTGGCAGAGTGAGCTTGATCTTCAGGTGACGGGACAGTTTGGGAATGGTGCTTTGGAAGTGTTTTGGATGTAGAAGATGGAAACTGTTTGCTTCAGGAAATTTACTTATAAACAGACCTGGGCTTTGGCCTCACTGGCCTTCCGTGGCCACTGTGTCCTCTTGGCTAAGGACATCTCAAAGAGATGCTCCTTTAGTTTCTTCCCAAGACAAACACTCTTTCCCAGTCAGGGTGGGCATGCAGGCTGAGAAGAGAATGTGTCCTTTTTCTCTTTCTCACCGGCTCTGACTGGTCCTTCTTCGTTCCCAGTTCTGTTTTGAGAATGTAAAGTACATGCAGTTGCAAACCGAGTCCTTCACGATTCATAACGGCCAAGTGCCGTGTCAGTTTGAATTCATCAACAAGCCTGATGAAGAGTCCTACTGTAAGCAGTGGCTGACTGCCAAGCCCAGCAGAGGCTTCCTCTTGCCAGGTAACCCATCTCCTCCTACGCTCCGCTTTCTCAACGCCCTACCTGCCCTCTTCATTTTTCCAAGTTAGCTCTTTGCTTCTGAATGCTTTATTCTCTGCCTGAAAGGTTTTCTGGTTTATTTTTGTTTGTTTGGTTGGTTGGCTTTTCGAGACAGGGTTCCTCTGTGTAGCCTTGGTTATTCTGGACTCACTTTGTAGACCAGGCTGCCTTCAAACTCACGGCGATCCGCCTGCCTCTGCCTCCCGAGTGCTGGGATTACAGGTGTGCACTACCACACTTGGCTGTTTTTTTTTTTTTTTTTTTTAAGGTAGGGTTTCTCTTTGTAGCCCTGGCTGTCCTGGAAATCAGTCTGTAGACCAGGCTGGCCTTGAACCCAGAGTTCCACCTGCCCCTTCCACCCAACTGCTGGGATTAAAGGTGTGTGCCACCACTGCCCGGCTTTGTTTTGTTTTTGAAACAGGGTCTCTCTGTTATGCAGCCCTGGCTATCTTGGAATTCATCATGTAGACCAAAGTGGCCTCACAGAGATCTACCTGACTCTGTTGGCTCTGCAACCCTATAGCTGAACTCACCCATATATAAAATGGGAGCATGCATTGAGTTTTGAGAACGCTTTACTGGCTTGTATGTGCCATAATCTCTTGACAGGTGCTGCTACTTTGGGGGGCATCTCCACTGCCTGTCTTACTGTAATCAGTTATCTACCCTTGTGGAGAGAGAGATGATGGGTAACAGGCCCAGGAGTGTAACATCCTCATCCCCATCATGTGGCAGGAGGATTAGGGGTGTCTCCTGGCTAGTTCTCAGGTGGATCTTTGAGGGGGCAGATATTTTCATCTTTCCTGGCCCAGGGTTGGTCCTTTGACCCATGCCTTCTTAATGGATTAGTTCTCCTGGTTTAAGCCATGCTACTTTGTACATGAGTTTATGGACATTTGTCTGTCCTGTTTGCATGATTATCTTCAGGTTTCCAGGCTGGACTATGCACATTTTGTGCTTCTCCAGAGCACAGGTCTGTGTGGGTTGATCTTCCGTTTCCTTTCTTAATCCTTTCTGTCTTATTCTGTGCCCTCCCGCCTTTTCCTCTTTCTCTTGACTGCTCCCTAGCTGATGTTACTTTTAAACTTTTTGTGCAGATTCTCAAGTTGAGATTGAGTTGGAGCTCTTTGTAAATAAGGCTACCGCCACAAAACTCAATTCAGGCAAAGACAAAATCGAAGACATTCTGGTCTTGCACTTGGACCGGGGAAAGGATTACTTTTTGTCGGTGTCTGGAAACTACCTGCCCAGCTGTTTTGGGTCTCCCATCCATACATTGTGCTACATGAGGGAGCCAATCTTGGACCTACCGCTGAAAATTGTTAGTGAGCTGGTGAGTAACAAGCCCCAAGGAAACATCTAGTACGGGGCTGCTTGAGTCAAACACTGAATTTCTATACCTCCCTTCCTGGGTGTAAGCATTTTGCAGCCTCCTAGAACTTGCTTAGTATCTGTACAACAAGCCATCCCCCAGTCAGAAGGACAGTGCGTTGTCTCTCGTGACTCTTGCTTTTTTCTCCTGGTCCAGCCTAGGCTCATTGGTTCCAGTGTAGTCAAGCAGCAGTTGTATTGGCTACCATGTTGCCTGCCTCAGTGTTGGCTGCCTTCTGGCCTCTGCACATGGGCTGTCAGGTTTCAGGAAGTGAGCTCGAGCTTTCTGCAGGTAAAGGCAAGAGCAAGAGAGAAAAGCTAAGGCCTTACATGGCATGGCTGACAGCCCACACAATACCTATTCTGCCTTACTGTGTGGTTAGATGACAAGTCATGAAGCCAGCCCAGATTACAGCATAGAGAGATTCTACCCCCTGCTGTGGACAGCTGCAGCAGATGGCCACACTTTCCAGGCTTTATTTCACACCAGTGTGTGTGTAAGAGAGCAAGCTCACTTTTCACACTTTGGGAGGCTAAAGTGTATGATAAAGATCCCTGATGACTTGTCTGACAAGGGCCCACTTTCTTGATTCATAGATGGCCATCTCGGTGTCCTCTTAGGACAGGAGTGGGAGGCTCTTGGCTTTCTTAGTGCACAGCAGTCTCGTTTGTGACCAGAGCCCTCATGATCAATAGCCTCCCAAAGGCCCCACTTCCCATGCTCTATCCCATAGGTGGTTAAGATTTAGCATGGTAATGTGGGTGGGGTAGAGGAGGCACACTGCATTCTTCAGTGTGCTGCAAGCAGTGCAGGAGAGTTTCCATTTAAACTCTCCCATGAGCCTAGGGAGAGTTTCCATTTAAAAAAAATTGTCACTTGGGGCTAAGAGATAGCTCAGTTGTAAAGTGCTTGCCATGCACATGAGGGCTTGAGCTTGGTTCCCTAGAACCCACAGAAAAAGTACAAGTCTGTGATTCCCAGCTCGGGGGCATGGAGACAGGTGACCATGGGAACCCATTGGCTAGGCATTCTAGACAAATTGGAAGGTTCTAGGTTGAGTGAGAGACCCCTGTCTCAAAGAATAAGTGGAAATCCACTGAGGAAGGCACTCAGTATTGACCTCTGGCCACCACATACATATGTGTACGTACGTACGTACACACACACACACACACACACACACACACACACGCGCGCGCACGCACACACACACCGCACACACACACACACCCAAATGGACAAACAAATAAATTATGATGATCTGGCAGGTTATCCTAAAATGAGTTCTGCTAAGACACAGAAGGCTCCTTTGAAGACCATCCTAACACAAAGGAGCAAGCTTGGTGTAGATTTAGCTAATTTGTGTACTTTTTTTTCTTGGAGTGCGTATTTTCCGTTAAGGACTCTTGAGCTATCCTATCTTTTTTCCTTTCTATTATTTAATGTAGATGAAAAAAGACCCAAAGAGAGCGATTTGTCACAGGTCGCATGGTGAGTGGCAGTAGCCCTGGAGCTTGGGCTTAGAGTTTGGGCTCACAGGTGTGGACTCTTGCCTCACTGGATCACACAGCCTTTCCGGTTCCAACAGTGGAATGCCGGAGGAACTTTTGAAATGAAGTTAGGGCATACACTGCTGCTCCACTCACCGAAACTGCTTGCCCTAACTCCCTCCCAGTGCTTAAAAATTACCTTTTGTCCCCAGTTGTACCACCCGGGAGTTCCTTTCCTTTCCTTCCTTTTTTCTTTTTGGCCTCTGAGATGATTGATGAGTGGACTGAAGAGTTCCCTTTCTGTTGTTTGCTGTCCTCGTGTGCTTTTTCCTGAAGCCAGCCTGGTAGAAGTTCTGCCTTGTCATGACTTGTCATAACTTTCCTTCCCTTGGAGACTTTGATGCCAGTGCAGACCGCAGATGACAGGAGCCAGTTGGAGAGCCCCATGGAAATCCCCAAAGAACTCTGGATGATGGTCGACTATCTCTATAGAAATGCTGTCCAGCAGGTAGGTGGGGCTGAGGCTCTCAAACCTGGCTGGGCCAGGCTGCCTTGAGAAAGACCTAGAACTTTTTGTATGAAAAACTTTTGTTGAGAAGAACCTGTGGAGCATTGTTCTGTCCCCAGGGGGTGAGCGCCTGTTTGATTCTTGATCTCGATTCCCCATTTTCCCCATTGGGAAGCAGAGCAGCCTTCCCAGTGGTGGGTTTCTTCTCCAGGCCTCCTCTTAGCCCCTTAGAGAAGGGCTTCTCAATGCCCCTGGGAGGTCATTTCGATGTCATTTTCAGGAACTCTGACCTGCTTCTGAGAATGGGAGGGGCTAGCCTGGTGACAGTTCAGGCCTGGCCCAGGCCATGTGTCTGGAGGGCTGATTTCTAGAGAGATTTAGATAGGCTTACTGGAATTGGTTGGTCAGTTTGACTGACTTGGCTGTCGATTTGTAAGGCCCAGGCTTCAAAGCCAGGAATGGGGTGGGGGTGGGGCCATAGGAGGCTGGCAGGTTTTGGGGAATGTGGGGATCACAGATAATTAAGGTATATTTTATTTAGCAGCGCATAGGCCACAAGTCAGGCTGACAGTGACAGGCACCCAGGCAGAGGACATCACACAGTCTGTACACAGGAGGCACCCAGGCACAGCACATCACACAGTCTGTACACAGGAGGCACCCAGGCAGAGGACATCACACAGTCTGTACACAGGAGGCACCCAGGCACAGGACATCACACAGTCTGTACACAGGGGGCACCCAGGCACATCACATCACACAGTCTGTACACAGGAGGCACCCAGGCACAGCATATCACACAGTCTGTACACAGGAGGCACCCAGGCACAGCACATTACACAGTCTGTACACAGGAGGCACCCAGGCACAGCACATCACACAGTCTGTACACAGGAGGCACCCAGGCACAGCACATCACACAGTCTGTACACAGGAAGCACCCAGGCACAGCATATCACACAGTCTGTACACAGGAGGCACCCAGGCACAGGACATCACACAGTCTGAGGGTCTTGCCTCTGATCTCAAAGCCGTGGTTTTAGAAATTTTAATCTTGGAGCAAAGTGCATTCATATTCTCTCCCTCTCCACCCCTCCCTCTCTCTTTCCCCCTCCTTTTCCCTTCATTCTCCTTGCCTCTCCCCCTCTACTCCCTTTCCCTACCCTCCAGTGTTGGGGACCAAACTCAGGCCTTATGCATGTTAGGCAAGAGCTCTCTTCTAAGCTGCATCGCCAGCCCAGTAACACACGTACTTAGGAGGATCTGTTCTGTGTTGTATTTCAGTTTTTCTAGATAGTCTAAAGTAGCACAGCCTGGCCTTGAACTTGCTGTGTAGCTGAGAATGACTGAGTTTCGGACTCTCCTGCCCCCACTTCCCAAATGCTGAGTTACAGCTATGCACTACATTACTTGGTTTGTGTAGTGCTGGGGATTGAACTCAGCTTTGTATATGCTAGGCAAGAGCTCTATTTTCCAGTATTTATTTATTTATTTAGATAGTTCACTATGTAATCCAGGCTAATGGCAAACTCACTAGACAAGACTAGCTTAGAACTCATGGGCATGTTTTAGTGTACCAAACTGTTCTGTGTATCCAGTGGCTTCATTTAACTTTCAAAGCAGCCTTTGGAGGAACAGATAACCCTGAAAGTTGAATAACTTATTCCCAAGATGATTAACGTACAGTCATGGAGGTGGGGGATTAATTAGTTCTTTCTTAGATTTTTGTTTGTTTGTTTGTTTTGTTGTTTTTCAAGACAGGGTTTCTCTGTGTAGTCCTGGCTGTCCTGGACTCACTTTGTAGATCAGACTGGCCTTGAACTCACAGCAATTTGCCTGCCGAGTGCTCGGATTAAAGGTGTGCATCACTACGCCAGGTCTTTCTTTACTTTTTAAAAAAATCGAAATTGCAGATATACATATGTTGTGTGCATATGTATACTTGTTGTTGTTGCAATTTTGGCTATGCTATTGTTGGAACCCCGAGTCTCAGCTCTCTACCACTGACCTACGTTCCTAGGCCCCAGACTTCACTTTCATAAGAGATCTATCTTTAGATCTTTCAAATGTAACTTGTGAGCAAAACATGTAATATTGTTTTTTGTTTTTTTATTTTTATGTGCATTGGTGTTTTGCCTGCATGTATGTCTGTATGAGGGTGTTAGATCTTGGAGTTATAGACAGTTGTGAGCTGCCATGTAGGTGCTAGGAATTGAACCTGGGTCCTTTGGAAGAGCAGTCAGTGCTCTCAACCGCTGAGCCATCTCTCTAGTCCCATAATATTGTTATTATTAATAGTTATATTGAGTTGCTTCATGAAACAAATGAATCCAAAATATCTTGAGACTAATGGAAATTATATTTATTTTTATTTGCATATTTTTTTTAGCCCTCTCTATATCATTTTGTTATTGTTTTGGCTGAGGACCAAAGTGACTTTTCCATCTTATTCATGGCATGTCTCTCATAATACCTTAAGACACAGCCCTGTGTGAGTTTCCTCTTACACTGGGTCTTGTCTTGTATGGTGTGGCCTACTCATAGCTCTAGAACAGATACGTATGCCTGGGAAGGCCTGAAGATGAATTAGTCCACGCTGTCCACTGGGGTGATTCAGAGGTCTTACTACACAGCTGTATTTTGGACTGGGTGATATTAGCAAGTCCGGAAATCACTGCCAATTTTCTGAGAAAATATCTGTTTGTGGCTTTCTTCCCTCTTGCAGGAAGATCTGTTTCAACAGCCAGGCCTGAGGCCGGAATTTGAGCATATAAGGGACTGTCTGGACACTGGAATGATTGATAACCTCTGTATCCTTCAGGAAAGTGTGTGTACACGTGAGACCATGAGAGCTGTTAGAAAAGAAAGAAGACTCTCAAAGCCCAGAGTCTGCTCCTGTACCCTCAGCTAGCTGTCCTACTTATTCAGAACCCGCTCAGAAAGGACATCGCAGCTGTCAGCAGTCAGTGCAGCAGGAACTCAGGAGAGCCTGGGTCACCTGACAGATAGCATGCTCCCTTCCAGATGTGGGCTGGCATCCTCGCTCTGAGCACAGCTTGACAGAGCAGGCAGCACTTGTGGCACATGCTTGTCCCTGGGCCTTCTCCCCATGGGCGGCAGCATCACCTGTTCCTTAACAGAGGCCAAAGGTGCTAACAACCATTCTGTAGCCGAAGCCTTGCTGCTTTTCCTCGAGAGCCTGCCAGAGCCTGTCATCTGTTACAGCGCCTACCATAACTGCTTGGAGTGTTCTGGCAATTACACAGCAAGCAAACAGGTGAGGGGAGGGGACACTGAGCATCAGCATCCATAGTAGCTAGTCCTGGGCACATGAAGCCTGGCAGAACGAAGTTGGACAGCCTTCCAAGTGCAGTGACTTGGAAAGCTAACATCGTTCCTTCTCAAACGTGTTCTTCCTCCTCTCATGTCCCTTCTGCTTTTAATAGCATCACCCTTGTTGCAGTGACTCAACCCTGAAACCCGAATCATTTGATTCCTCCCTCTCCTCGCCGCCCACATGCCTAGTCCATTGATCTAACGTATCCAGTCTCTCCCATCATTGCCCTGCCTACTCGGTGCAGTGCCCGCACTCTGCTCTCCGTCCGTTCATTGACATGCTATGGTCAGATTGTGAGCTTAAAGGTGTCATGCTTACCTTTTTGTCTACTATTAGTTAATAATTCCTTCCTTCCTTTCCTCCTTCCTTCCTTACTTTTTCTCTCTTTTTTTTTTCTCTTTTTCTTTTTTTCCCCGAGACTGGGTCTCTATGTGTTTCAGTCTGGCCTGGAACTCAGTGTGTCCCAGATTGACCTCAAATTGACTATCCTTCTGCCTCAGCCTCCAAAGTGCTGGGACACTTGTGTGCACCACCACACCCAATTCCATTGATAGGATAATGTAGAACACTTGCCAACAGTATGGGTTCCAGAACCTTCTCTTATATCCATTTTAATCTGAGTGTCTTCTGGAGCCTACCTTTGCCCAGCTCCCCAAGTGGTTCTGCTGTGCAGATGTGTGGGCAACTCGCTGGATACCAGCCTGGATAACCCTTCCCGGCTTAGTGCCTGTGCAGCCGGTACATTCCAGGCCACGATCCCTGCTTAGCATCCTGCTTTCTCTTCTCTTCTATGCCCGCAGTGTCCTAACCCTCACTGCTCCATGTCTAGTTTTGTCATATATTCCTTTAACTGTCTGAGAACATGGATTTCTTAGAAGTGTGACCTCTAAGTTCATGCAGCATTTGGCCTTTGTTCCCGTTTGATTTTTACACCAAGTGGTGAGTGATTAGCTCTGTGCGTCCTCACTCACATCCATAAGTCATGTTCCCAGTTCCTAGGACATAGCAGGCAATTTGTCAAGTAACTGAATGAGTGAAGCCAAAAACCCCACCTCTCCCTCTTTCAGGTAATTTCTACTCTCCCTACATTCCACAAAAATGTTTTCAACTACCTGATGGCGTTTTTGCAAGAATTGCTGAAAAATTCAGCAGAAAATCATTTGGATGAAAATATTCTGGGTAAGTAGCCAAGAGTCTAGGGCAAGCATCTCTACAGAATCACAGAGGAAGGGAGCTGAATTAAAATGCATTTTTTCTCCACTCACTCCCCCCTTTTGTTTTTCTTTTTAAAAGAGATGGCTCAGAGGTTAAGAGCACTGACTGCTCTTCTTGAAGTCCCAAATTCAATTCCCAGCAACCACATGGTGGCTCACAACCATCTACAATGAGATCCTGGCCTGAAGGTGTACATGCAGACAGAGCACTGTATATATAATAATAAATAACTAAATTTAGATGTAATATGAATAAATTAATAAAATATATTTTAAAAAATAATAACTAAATCTTTAAAAAGACAAAAACTAGGGTCAAGTTCTGTTGCTAAGCTGGCTTTTTACTCACCATGTAGCTCATACTGGCCTGGGACTCAGGATCCTCTTGCCTTGGCCTCCTCAGTGCTGCATATGCACCACCATGCCTAGTCTGGACCACGTTAACATGCAAATTGTTTGGGGCTGGAAGTATGACTTTGTAGTTGAACACTTACATATCATATGCAGGGACCTGGAGTTCCTCTTTTTGGCCAGACTAGCTGGCTGTCAAGTCCCCAGGATCCACCTGTCCCTGGGATCCGCACCACTGGGATTTCAGGTGTGTGCCAGTGTGCTGTCCTTTATGTGGTTTCTGGGGATCTGCACTCAGGTCTCCTCTGACGTCTGCCCTTCACTCACTGGGCCGTCTCCCCAGCCCCTATTTATTTCTCAGGCACAGGCCTACTGTAGAGTTCAGGCTGGCCTGGAAGGAAGAGTGGTAGGAGTACAGAAATGTACCACCACACCCAGCTGGTTCTTTTTTTCAAGAAGAAAATACCTGGACATAGTGACACATGCCTTTAATCCCAGGCCTCAGGAGGAAGAGGCAAATGGATCTCCTGAGTTTGAAGCAGCCAGGACCTGCCTTTAAAAAAAAAAAAAAAAAAAGTGCTTTGGGGTAGTCTGCCGTCTCTCATAGTCACCCTAGTGTCCTACTTACTAAATGGTGTTTTCTGTTTCTGTCATGCACAGCTAGCATATTTGGCAGCTTACTCCTCCGAAACCCAGCTGGTCACCAAAAGCTTGACATGGCAGAGAAGAAGAAGGCCCAGGAGTTCATTCACCAGTTCCTCTGCAGTCCACGCTGAGCCTCAGTGCTCCTCCTGATTTCCCGAAGGCAGCCACAATCGTCAGCCCCACCTGTTTCAGCTCAAGAGCTGCCTTAAGATGCTCCAAGGCTAGCTGGAAGCAAGAACGGCAGCTACCTGTTTCTTGAGCCTAGACCCACCCGTTACCCATGCCATTAGCTAGCATACTCAGTGACTTGTGAAGACATGGGGGCGATCCACCATAACAGAACTGACATTTGATGTTCAACTTTAGTTAACACAAATAGACCTCTATTCGTTTTTACTTAAAAATGTAAAGTAACTGTACTTTGCCTTAGTCAACCTGCCTCCAGTCAGGGGGTTCCCTGTATCCCGTAATGAGCAGCATCTCATGATCAGATGTGTGGACTAACTGAAGACCCTGAAGGAGAATGAGTTGGACAGCAGGGATTTTGGTTAGCTGTCCTGGATAAACAAGTCTTAGCTATCCCATATGCAGCGACTGTCCAGTCTAAGGACATGTATAAGCATAGGGCAACTGTCCCCTTCTACTCAGCTCCAAGGCCTCTCAGTTGCTCCTAAGAAGCACTGAAGAAAGGGGGCTCTGGTGAAACAAGTGGGATTTTGTAGGCCATCCAGTCCTCCCAACTGTATATAATGCATCTCCTCTCATATATGTAATATATTTTAATGATAAATGTATTTTTAACAGTGGTGACTGTTTTTCACTCTCTTTTTTAGTTGTGTGTGGGGGGTGGGGTGGGGTGGGGGGTGGTATGTACATGTGTGAATGTGCCAGGAGAGGCCAGAGGCCCAGATCTCTGTGAGGCTCGAACTACAGGCGTGTGTGAGCCACCCAGTGTGGGTTCTGGGAATCTCAGGTCTTCTCTCCCCAAACCCCTCTCAAAAGATGGTAGTTCCTGGCAGCTAGGCCTTTGTAGCTTAAGCACAGAGCAGCTGGTCTGGGGCCAGAGACATGTGGTAGTCTGCTGCGTGAGAGACACTTACTCAACGTTACACAAGCACAGGGAATGGTATAGTTCAGGCCTAAAAGGGCGTTGCTCCAACATAAACGTTCTAGAGAAGTCGTTCATGGGGAGAATAAGGAGTAACGTATGCGAGGGTCTAATAATTACATTTATAGGAATATAGTACGCGCAAAATCCTTCTTGAGCTTTGAAAACTGCTACCAGCTACCTAATGGTTTCAAGGGTCGGTAGGCTGAGTACTAACGGCTGAAGAGGGGACTTGCCAGTAGGTGGCGCTGAGCCTCCCGAGCTCAAAACCCCTCATGGACAGGAAAGTTGGGACCGCCTGCTCCGGCGGGCCTGTAAAAACGGGAAGTGTCTCGAACACTCTACGCAGCTTTCCGGTCCTGGGGTCCCAGCTAAGTGAGCTACGCTGCTTGGCCCAGGGCGCACTGGAGTCAAAAGAGGGATGCCTCCGCGACAGGAAGGCGGTGGCTGACTGCGCCCTTCCTGCTGCAGCTGTGGGTGCCATCCGGGGCTGAGGACACCTTCACGGCTGATGTCGTGAGTCCTCCCGCGCCCGAGGCCGCCCGCTCCCTATGGTCCGCTTCCCCATGCCGTACTTGAGCGCTGTACCCCGCTAGCTCCGCCCACAGCCCGCCGTTGGAGGCGCGGTCTCAGCTCCCTGGATAGCAGGAACCAATCAGTAGCAGCAGCGGGTCCAGGGACCAGCCGGCCTCTCTTTCCTCCGGAAAGCGGAAGCGGAAGTGACGCTAGGGACAGGTGGGGGCAATCATGGTGCCGCTGGGGAGGGGAGAAGCTGCCGCTGCCGCCGTTGCCGGGAGCCACGGAGGTAAAAGCAGAAACTGCACTCAGCTGGTGCTGGGACTATCCGGGGGGCGCGGGATTTGGGCTCCCTGCCTAAGCTGTTCCCGGTAGAGACTTCATTCCACTCACCAGAGGGACCCCACCCCTCCTCCGTTTCCATGGGGATGGGTATCCAGCCCCCCTTTTCTGTTTCCATGGAGACCCGGACCCTGCCCCTCTTCGCCCAGCTCGTAGCCCCCGGCCTGCCTCAGGGTTTTTCTATGTAGCCCTGGACTGGGGGTGCTTTCCTGGTCAGGTTCCTCCTGCCAGTCTCTCAGGGGTACTCGGTTCGCACTCCTCGGCTATCCTCACACCTCTTGGTCTTGTTTGCTACGGAAAGTTGGTCTTTGCGTTGCCGCCGAAGGTGCCAGGGCAGCCCTTGGGGTCTCCCGGTATTCTTATCTCTCCCCTCAGATACAGAGAAACGTGCATTTCTGGGGTTGCGTAAGCAAAGGCTCGTGCCGGTTCTTCTCTGATTAGATTCCTTGACCTGTGTCTGGTAACTACCTCGCCTTACTGTCGCGCCCGCACGTAAAGGCTCGCTTGCTAACACCCCAAGCAAAAGAGAAAGTGCAGAACCAGGCTGAAAACTAAGTGATGTGCTGATTATTTTAAACTCTCCTTTTGTGTCTGCCAAATCCACATTTTATAGAACCTGTATGTTTTCGGGTGAAGGAAGAATCACCATTCCAGACCATGAAAGCTTCAAATTTGCTAATTTTCTCAAGAGACTGTATCTTCGAAAAGAAAATCTGTCTGCATGTCTGTCATTCATTTTTGCTGATATTTCCTGAGCTCCTCATATCAGTATGCAATGTTAGGGACAGCCCTTGGGACAGAAAGTCTAGTCACTCTCTGGTCCATATCATGTTTGGGGATATAAATAATTAAAGTGGTTTGCACTAGCTATTCTTTATTAGGGATTAGCCCCGCCACCCCTTGTGTGTGTTTGTTTGTGTGTTTTTTGAGACAGGTTTTCTCTATGTAATAGCCCTGGCTGTCCTGGAACTCTCTTTGTAGTCCAGGCTGGCTCGAACTCAGAGATCTGCCTGCCTCTGCCTCCGGAGTGCTGGGACTAAAGATGTGCACCACCATGCCTGGCTCCCCTTGTGTTCTAGAAGTGACACAAGGAATTCATACTCCTGCTGTTTGACGGGATTGGACTTGACAAACACTTTCCTTTCACTCCTTAGGAGACAGGAACGATTAGTACTGCTGTGGAAAGGCAGGGCACAAACAGGTTGCCCAAGCGGTAAAGGGCAAAGGCAGGATTTGTAGGAGATTATAGAAGTGTTGTTTCTCCTCATCAACTGCCTGAGGCTTATGATTGATGGGGGAGGGGGATGGAATGGGAGTACTTCACATAAGGTCTATAGCAGTGGTTCCTTTAAGCAGCCACTTCGTTTATCATTAGCGCATAGACCCATCTTTAAGGTATGTGACAATCACATTTAGAAGGTTTTATGGACAGTTAACCTTAATTTTTTGGGGGGTGGGTAGATATATTGCTTTTCCTTAACAGTGACTGAGTGTGTCAAATTTTAAATATTTCAAAGGAGGATTTTTTGTTTTGTTTTGCTTTGGTTTGCCTTTTTAGGTTTTGGTTTTTTGTGTGGTCTTTTTGTTTTTTGCTTTGCTTGTTTGATTCTCACTGTGTATCCCTGGTTCACCTGGAACTCACAGAGGTCCAACTTCCTCAACCTCCCAGGTGCTGGGATTAAAGGCGTTCAGCATCATTCCTAGGCCTGGCTCGATGTCTTCCTCTTGTTTTGAGACAGGGTCTCACCATGTAACTGTGGTTGGTCTGGAACTGGATATGAAGACAGTGTTGACTCTTAACTCGCAGAGGTCTGCCTGCCTCTGCCTCCCAAAGTCTTCGATTAAAGCTTTGGTTTACTTTTAAAACGAGGGAAAATGACCCTAAGGTGGTGAGGGTGTAGGTGGCTCTTGTGCTCTGGCTCTAACTCTGCTGTTCTCTGTTGCAGAAAGGCTATTACCTTTTCATTTCTCACAATTGGGCTGAGCACAACTGAACCATGGGGGAACACAGTCCAGACGACAACATCATCTTCTTTAAGGGAGAGGAAGATGACCTGACCCCGGATGACAAGATGCTCAGGTTTGTGGATGACAACGGACTGGTGCCTTCCTCATCTGGAACTGTTTATGATAGGACCACTGTTCTCATAGAGCAGGACCCTGGCACTTTGGAGGATGAAGAAGATGATGGACAGTGCGGAGAACACTTGCCTTTTCTAGTGGAAGGTGAAGAGGGCTTCCTAATAGACCAGGAAGCAATGTCCCAGGGTTACGTACAACACATTATCTCGCCAGATCAGATTCATTTGACTATAAACCCCGGTTCCACGCCCATGCCAAGAAACATCGAAGGCGCAACTCTTACTCTGCAGTCGGAATGTCCAGAAACGAAACGGAAAGAAGTAAGTAAAGCAGCAAATGAGGGCCCGGTGTGGCTTTGGGGCAGCACCTTCCGCAGCGTGCTGGCTGTTTTAACTGGGGTTAAAGGAGTTCCTGGCCTTAGAGCCTTCCGTAGTCTTGCCTGTCAATAACACATCGCTTCCTGTTTTGTTGTGACTGCTTTCTAGAACTTTTGGATTGTATGGCCACATTGTAATTGAGGAGTACCACATTGTACTCTCAGATTTTCCTCTCCAAGTCATAAATAAAGTAGAAATTTCTCCCAAGTGAATTCATGTTTATACTGCGAAAGTAACAGCCTGGCTTCTCTGCTAGCAGGGTGGCTAGGTCTGTGTATAACTAGAAGCGCATGTAAGTGGTTTGTTTTGGAGATGCCTGCAGGAATGTGCTTCATTCATTTAGTGAGTAGTTAATGGGTAGTGAAGGAAGTTTCTATAATCCAGGCAAGAGACCACAAATGAAGCCACGTTAGCTAAAAGTTGTCACATTTATGTGCAGCAGTGTAGATGGAGTAATACCTTTCAGGGTATCTTGAAACCTGTAAAGCATTTTACAAATTGTAGTGGTGACTTGGAGTGAAATAAATGATAAACAGTAAACTTTATCTGGGAACTAGTGCAGGTTAATTTGAAAAAGCAGCTCACTGGCCGTCACCATGCTGAGGACTCAATGTCAGGACCACCAGGAAGAAATAGGTTAATTTCTTGAGGAAATATTTTCCTTTTTTGATGCAGTAAAGGTTTGAAATTACATGTAACTTGCACAGATGACTTATGACATTTGTCTTTTCCTTTAAAATCTTAGAATCTCAGCGCTAGGGCTTTAGTGAAGGGAGGAATGCCTGCTTAGCGTGCATGGCTTGAGCTGTAGTGCTGAACATAAGTGGATAAGTAAATAAATACATCAGAGCTGTAAATCCTTAGTGAGACCATCATTTCCTACCTCCCAGTGGACACAGCAATCTCTGCAGCATCTTTGACATTTGTTCCTTGTTCTGTGCCTGAACACTTCCAGAATGGTGAGAGTACAGGCCTTCATAGCTCAGTCCAGCACATTTGTTGGCTTGCTCTGGTTGCTAGGAAGGCTTTGCTGAAGTCGGCCTTCATGTAGGGCCTGCTCCAGCCTCCACTTCCGCCCTCCTAAGAACCCTTCCCCGGGGCAGCCTGCCCATACTTAAAGGTCCCGTCGAGCCCGTTGAGTGCTTTGGTACAAGCTAGCTACCCACACTCGGTACCCCCCCCCTGCCCCCCAGTCTTATCAGTTGGGTTGCCTTTGCCTTTAATGGAAGGAATTCCAGTTTTCCAAAGTCCTTTAAACTCCACAGTTGAGCCTAATCTCACAGGAGTGAGTCAGCCTGGCAGTTGTCCGCTCTTATCTATCTCTGCATCTGGACACTGAACTACAATGGCTGTGTCATCTGTGTTTTATTGTCAACATCTCACCGTTGTACTTGTAACCTCTAGAATAATGGCTTGTGCTTGGAAACCTCTAGAATAATGGTTCTCGACCGGGGGCATTTTTGCCCCCCCCCCAGGAGACATTTGGCTGTCACATTGGGGAGGCGCTAACTGGAATCTGTAGGTATGGGGCTGAAGATTCTGTTAGACACTTTATAACACACAGGACAGCTTCCAGCAGTGAATTATGTCGGATGTCTGCAGGGCTTGCATGGAGAACTGTGCTCCGCGCCCTCACGGGTGCAGCTGTCAGACTTTTCGGAGTGTCCCCATCCTAAGTTTTTCTTGTTGGCGCCAACCCAGTATTGTGAACTTGTGTAAGGACTTCATCCGCCTTCACCAGACTCTGGGTCCCTGTTGTTCTCTTTGAGATGCCTCGTGTGACCCAGGCTGGCCTCTGATTTGCTGTGTAGCTTAGGGTGACCTTGAACTCCAGATCTCCTGCCTTCCCCTTTTCAGTGCTAGGATTACAGGCATGCCCCTGGCCTCACAAGCTTGCGCCAAGCAAGGTGCGGTGATTGCAGATGATGTCCATGCACACCACAGGTAGAAGTGCCTGATGGTGATAGCGTGATGGTGATAGTGTGACGGTGATAGTGTGTTGGTGAAAGCGTGATGGTGATAGTTTGATGGTGATAGTGTGACGGTGATAGCGTGATGGTGATAGCGTGATGGTGATAGTGTGTTGGTGAAAGCGTGATGGTGATAACGTGATGGTGATAGTGTGAACTATCACCATATTAAAGTGGTAGGTGTGGTGCGTACCAGGGCTGTATTTGGGAGCTGCGTGGTTAGGTAGGCCTTCAAGGTGGCCTTTAAAATGTGCTCAGCTCATGAGAAACTCAGGGCATGAGTATTTTCTGAGAGAATGGGACAGCGTGAACAGAGAGTAGAGGCCCCTTTCAGGGAGTAGCCAGCTATCACCCCCACCCCCACTCCACCATCCCCACCCCCACCAAAACAGAGTAAGTGCATTTGCTTTTGCTTTTGTTTCCTGTTCTGAAACAAGAGCCTTGCTATGTAGCCCAGGCTTTTCTCGAAGTGTTGATCCTCCTGCTGCCCTCGTGCTGGGCTTGCAGGCATATACTACATGTGGCCAGGACGTGTCCCTGTAAAGGGCCAAATAGTAAATGTTCTTGTCCTTAGAGTATGTGGTCTCTGTTGCAGCCGGTCAGCTCTGCCATTGTAACACACCATCAGTCCCAGGCGATGCGCAGGTGGGCTGGGGCTGGAGCTCAGTCTGGATTTCATGCCACGAGGCCCCGTGTTCTAGTCCTGACACCACAGCAAAACACAACGAGCGTGCGGGCCAGAAGTGACTGCCTGACTGTAGTGTGCGAGCCCGTGGACTAGAATCTAGAGAGTAGCAGGGGATAGCGATGAAAAGATAGCCAGGATCCACATCTAGAGAGCAGTGGCAGATAGCTTACTGAGGGGTTGCACTGTTGTGGGAGCAGGGCGAGACTTGAGGGTTCAGGAACCAGGAATAACGTGATTAGAGCCAGGCATAGTGGCGCACGCCCCGGATCTCAGCGCTCGGGAGGGAGAAGCAGGTGGAGCTCTGAGTTTGAGGCCAGCCTGGTCTACATAGTTCTGGGATAGCCAAAACCATATAGCGAGACCCTGTCTCAGAAAACAAAAACAAAACCAGCCAGAGTAACATTTTAGGAGGAGTGCGCGGGTCACAGCAGGCAGCTGGGAGGCAAAGGACAGTGAGGGCTTCGTGGCCGGCTGGAAGGCCACGAAGTGATGAGGGGAGGGGTCTAAGAACTTGGTATGCTGTTGGAGTTTGCGTAATAAGCCCTGAGTTGAATGTGAACCAAAGGTTTTTAATCATGTTCATTGGAAAGATTGGTCCAGGACCGCGCATGGTGGTGCACACCTCTCATCTCAGCACTCAGGAGGCAGAGGCAAGCTGATCTCGAGTAAACCATCTAGGCCTACCCAGTGAGATCCTTCCTCAAACAAACAAGGCAGATTTTGTTTCTCAGTGTGTTGAGTTGCCGCTGGTTGATGAGGGCTGGGTGAAGAGTCTGCGGTGGTGGTGGGGTCTCAGGCATGCTCAGGCTGCCCGCCCTCCCACTCCTCTCCTCCCTGTCTAAATTGGGAGAAGAGGAGGAAAGTTGGGTGGGGAAGTGAGGAACTGTGGTTGGCTTGTATTGAGTGCGAATAAGGAGCACCAGGTGAAAGCCACAGGGAAGGTGGGCCTGAGGCCAAGGAAACCACATGGCTCCTAGAGCCTGCTAGGACAGCAGGGGCTGGAGAGAGAAAGAGGGGCCAAAGGAAGTGACGTAGACAAGGGAGGTGGGTGGAATGTGCTGTTCTTCTGGACTCCAGGTCAGGAAGGCTGACTTCTTGTGTGACCTGGAAGAGGAGGGGCTGAGGAGCCAGAGAGAGAAGGCACTAGTTCTGCCTCTTGTTCAGTTGACACACTTTGACATGGTCTTCAGCGGTTAAGTGAGGTAGAAGTGAGCTGGGATGAGGTAATAGGAAGCAGGAAGTGTGACTTTTTTCGTTTTGTTTTTAAAGTCTGATACTCGGAAGAAAAAAAAAAAAAGCATTGGGACAGCAGTAGCTCAGGGGCATTGAAACTATTTTAAGTTTAGAGTGTTTGAGATGGACGTGGTGTCTCACACCTTTAATCCCAGCACTGGGCAGGCAGAGGCAGGCGGAGTTCTAGGCCAGCTGGGACAATGGAGTGAGGTCCTGTCTCTTAATTAATTAATTAGTTTTAATTAATTAATGCCTCAAAAGTTTGGACATAGTTTAGGACCTAGATTTAGGCCACTCTCAGTTAATGATTGTGTATGCGTGCCTGTTGATGAGCACATACGTGCTTGAGAGATTAAGTAGAACTATACTGCTTCAGAACTTAGCCGGGACCTTTGGCTTGCTAATAACTAAGAAAGAAGAAACTACAGAAATTTCTAAGTGCTATAAGTGTATATGCTAGAAACCATTTCCTGGGGATTAGTGCAGCGCATTTTGGGAAATGCTGACCTAGGCAGAAGAGAAGAGGGAGGGAGGGAGTGATTATGCAATCTGATGTTAGCTGTCACTTGCCGGCTTTGTGTTCCTCACCAATGAGTTGCTTCTGTTTGCAAGTCTGGCTTGCCCCGTTCCTTCCTTCGGGCCATTTAGAACAGGGCAGGGTCAGGGATGCTATGAGCTCCTTGCCAGTGTACTTGAGTTTATCCTCTCACGGGTCTCTTCCTCTTCGGTTTTTCCATCCTATACATAAGATCGATGTAGAAGATTTCTCTAAGCTAGACCTTTTTTTTGTCTTTTGAATTAGGTCTTACACGGCAGCCCAGGGCTGGCCTCAGCCTCATTGCAGTCTCTCGAGGTCTGAGGTTAGAGACAAGATCCACTGGCCTGATTGTAAACTGGCATTAGGCTCAGTGGGTTTGGGGCTGCCGGGGGGATCAGGAAGCAGCAGCTGTAGCTCTAGTCTTTGGAGGCCAAATATTCAGGAGGCTTGCCTTCCAGAAGCACAGGCTTACCTCAGTCATTGATTGACAGTGATTTTATTTTGGCTTCCAAATCCGCTTAGCCTGAGGAAGCCAGTATTTACAAATGATAACAGCTGAGTGATCTTTAACCACCCTTGTCCCTGGAGCCTGTTTTTTGTTTTGTTTAGTTTTGTTTTGTTTTGTTTTTGGTTGTTGGTTGGTTTTGGTTTTTTGAGACAAGGTTTCTCTTTGTAACAGCTGTGGCTGTCCTAAAATTTGCTCTGTGCTGGGTTTAAAGGCGTGTACCACGACTGTCTGGCTCCTGGAACCTGTTATTTTTGTTTTGTTTGGCTTTTTGAAGACAGTTTCTCTGTGTAGCCCTGGCTGTCCTACTCACTTTGTAGACTGAGCTGGCCTCAAACTCACAGAGATCCACCTGCCTCTGCCTCCCGAGTGCTGGGATTGAAGGCGTGTGCCACCACTGCGCCCGGCTCCTGGAGCCTGTTTTAAGCATGGGTTTTGCTGCATGGCATTCACAGGTACTGCTCTTGAGAAATTGAATCTCCTGATAACTACGCAGTCTTCTTGGCTTCCTAAGCAGCTTACTTTCTGAGTCAGATGTAGCCTGATTTTCCTGTTTACCCCCGATTGTTCCTTTATTTACTTTCATGTGCAGTTGGCTTATTGATTGCTTTTTTTTTTTTTTCATCATGCTTGCCTTGCGCAAAAACAGGCCAACCAGAGCCTTGCCACATATACCGTCTCCTCCCCCCACAGGGCCTCTGGGCACCCTGATTCCTAATTCACACAGGAGGTTCTAACCCTTACTGTTTCCTGCTTTCGCCCTGCTGCTTGGTGGCTTTGAGAGGTTCTGTCCAAAACATTGTCATTCTGCCCAGACGCCGTCTGTATACCTGAAGGCTTTCCCCTCCCAGTTGCTAAGCAGCTGTAACTCTGGTGGGTTCTTGTGGTCCATGGTTCCCCAAACTATCTTGCATATCTGCTCTTCCAGAGACCCTGCCAGGGAGTGTCTAATTGCCGCCTTGCCGCCTCTGTCAGCACCACAGTGATGAGCATAATGCATCCTCCACTGTTGCCAACCTTCCCTCTCTTTTCTTCTAAATAGTTGGTAGATAGACATGAAGAAACCCAAGGCTCATAGCTGAAGGCATTCTCCATGATGTCCTAAGCAGTCCCGAGCGTTGGCTGAGAAACAATGGCCTTTCTTGCAAGAAGCAGATGCGGTGGTCTCTGCAGTTTGCTCCTAGTTTATTACCCAGTAGTTGGATTAGTTTTAGCGGCATTCTAAAGGAGGGGAAGAGCTCTTTCTCCTTTCTTCTCCTCTTTTTAAAAATTTAGACTTAAAAAAAAATTGCTTGGCCAGGTATGGTGGTGCACACTTTTAATCCCATAGCTGTATCTCTGTGAGTTCGAGGCCAGCCTGGTCTACAAAGCTGTCCAGGACAGCCAAGGCCACACAGGAATTCCTGCCCCCCTCCCCCAAAAAAAAAGGAAAGAAAGAAAAGAAAAAATTGTTATTTGTAATTTTTTTGTTTGTTTTTTTGAGACAGGATCTCTGTATAGCCATGGCTGCCCTGGAACTTGCTATGTAGACCAGGTTGGCCTCAAACTCACAAAGATTCTCTTTGCTTCTCTCTGCCTTCCAGGCACTGGGATTAAAGTCATGTTTCACCACACCTAGCTGACTTTACTTAGCCTGACAGATTTTAAGTAAGATTAAAGGGGTTAGAAGTGGCACGCCTTTATTCCTGGCACTCAGAGGCAGAGGCAGGTGGATCGCTGTGAGTTCGAGGCCAGCCTGGTGTACAAAATGAGTCCAGGGCAGCCAGGGCTACACAGAGAAATCCTGTCTTGAAAAACCAAAAAAAAAAAAAAAAAAAAAGTGGCATGGTTTTTGCCTGTAATGGCAGCAACTTGAGGCTGAAGCAGAAACTTGCTGTGAGTTAAGGCTGGCCTGGGCTATGTGGTGCTTTCCAGGCCAATGAGAAATTCTGTGTCAAGAAAACAAAAGGGAGCAAAACAAAAGTGAGGGGGCTTTGGCTCCAGCATTCAGAGCCTTTCTGCAGTTTGTGCTTTATTTTAGGAACACTGATTCCAGTCTTGTTCCTCAGCGGATCCTCTGGGAGTGGAATCTTGCGTTCAGACGCCAGGGCGTTCGCTGTGCTGGCGTGGAGACACCCACCCTCCCCTCTGCACACCATGATTACATTTCTTCACAGATCTTCAGCTCCCACAGGAGTGCCATTGAGAACTAGGACAGAGGAACTGTCACTGCTTGAAAGGGTAGCGCTAAGGATCCATTCATTTCCCTCCCAGCTTTGACTTAACCAACCTCTGCCAGATGTCGGCCCTGAGAACCCTCTAGCTTGCTGGTGGCTCTGCGGGGCCAGTTTGTTAGCCTGTCTCCTCCAGCTTGGCATGTGTGTTGCTTGTCTGTCTGTCCCTGTCACCGAGGCCCTCTGGCCTGGCCTGCTTGGTTTTAAGTTGGTTATGGAGGAGTTCTGGGTCTTAGGCTGTATTAGGTACTGCTGACACTTTGCTGTGAGAACAGGAGAAAGTACCTGGATTTTAGTGTTTTCCCCCTTATTTAAATCAAGCTTTTTCAAAAAAAAAAAAAAAAAAATCTTCAAATGATTTCAGCCCTGGTCTCATCTTAGTGTTCGCGTGTGTACTAGCTGTGCAGCCCTGGGCAAGCTGCTGTGTTCTCTGAAGATCAGTCGAGACTTATGCAGTGTGGAGCGTACATCATATATGCCTCCGACGGCAGGCACTTGTCTGGCATATCGGTTCTTCACCTGCATGCTTTTTCTTTCTCCCAGGCTCTTGTTCCCAGAGGTTCAGAGGTCAGCTCCAATTTCAGAAAGGGTGAATGTGGTGAGACTTCTTCACTAGGAACTGCTTTGGGAAGCATGTTCTCCTTGAGACAGGCTGTAAATTGTTGTTGGTGGCATGCGTGTTTGTGCATAACTTTAATCCCAGCACCGAGGAGGCAGAGGCAGGCAAATCTATCAAAGACAGTCTACAGAGTTCAAGGCTAGCATGAGACTGTCTTAAGCAGGGGTGGGGTGTGGGTGTGATTGGGTTCCAGGAGAACCCACAGCAATCTTGGTTGCTAGAGCTAACAAGCTGAACTTTCATATTAATGTCACTGTAGCTGATGGGCAGTATGTCTTTTGTTTTTGTTTTAGGGGAGCTAGGAACCAAGCCCAGGGCCAGACAGGGCCAGGCCAGGGCTCTACCACTGAGCTATTTCTCCAGTTATCTTCTTTTGGTTTTTAATTTAAGTTTATTTACATGTATGAGTATTTTGCCTGTATGTATGTCTGTGCCCCACATGTGCGTCTGGTACCTGTAGAGGAAGACACCCGATCTCCAGCAACTATCGTTATAGCCTGTTAAAAGCCACTGTGGAGGGCTGGAGAGATGGCTCAGTGGTTAAGAGTGCCACCTGTTCTTTCAAAAGTCATGAGTTCAGTTCCCAGCAACCACATGGTGGCTCACAACCATCTATAATGGAATCTGATGCCCTCTTCTGGTGTGCAGGTGTACATGAAGGCAGAGCACTGTATACGTAATAAATAAATAAATAAATACATCTTTTAAAAAAAAGTCACTGTGGAGGTGCTGGGAATTGAACTTGGGTCCTCCTAACTACTTAGCCATCTCTCTAGTTCCGTGTGTGTGTGTGTGTGTGTGTGTGTGTGTGTGTGTGTGTGTTTTCTCCCTAAGTTGTTCAGGATGGCTTTGAACTCACTCTGTAGCGTAAGGAGTGTTGTACTGGGACCTCTTTCCATGTCTTCCTGAGTAGCTGAGGTCATAGGTGTGAACCACCAGGCCAAGCTTTTAAATGTGTTATAAAATGAGGGTGCTCGTGTTCCTAGACAGGCTGCTGACACCAGTCCTTGCCATAGGCAATCTGTCCTCGTTCTTGGCTTCTTGGCATGTTCTTGGACCAGGTCACTGAAAGTTACTCCCATGGTGGACATAGGGGGCACCAATATCCTACAGCTAAAAGTGAAGGATTTAATACAATTTTGCATTTTCACCTTTTTAACAACCATAAAATAGACAGTTAGTCCCTATCTTACAAAGGAAAAATTGGAAGCATAGAAACAGTGCTGGGAGGCAGAGACAAGAAGGACCTAAGGGTTCTCTTCTCTGGCTGTAGAATCTGAGAGCTCCAGATTCAGTGAGGAACCCTCTCTCAAAAAAGACTTGGAGGCCTTGGTGTGCCGGTCACGCCTTTAATCCCAGCACTCAGGAGGCAGAGGCCTGCCTAGGAGACATAGATGAGATCCTGTCTATAAAGAAAGGCTGTGGAGCAAGGTGACCTCGGTCTCATGCATGCTCACACACACGAGCACGCACCCTCATACCCATGAGCACACACATGTGCAAATAGAAGGATCCGCCTTTTAAGTGGTGAAATTAAGACTGGAACTTAGGGCTGTCAGATGCCACAGTAAATGCTTTTTATAACACACCAGTTTACAAAGGTGGTAATAGTCAAGACATAGGCCTATTGGCTGATAACAGGGTAAGTGGGAGTTCTTAGGTCTGCATGGCCAGGGGTATGGGGTGTGAACACAGCTCTGGAGAGTGATGGATGTATGAATTCAGTGCTAATGGGCATTGAAAAAATGGGATCAGTTTAAAGCACTTAGACTTGTGACTCGAGAGTTTTGATTTTCCATTTGGAATGGAAGAAATCGGTGTTCGTATGGGGAGGGAGCAGGCACAGAAGGTGAAGAAAGGGCAAAATTGGTTGCCCTCCACCTCCTCACCCCCACTCCTCACCCCCGCTAAGGTGTTTTTGTTTGTCAGGCAAGTGAGCTCTGTAGCTGTAAGCGGCCAATCATTTGTTTACGAATGTGTGGACCCAGGAACTCCCTCTCTTTATGGCAGCATGTAGAATTGGGTTCTTTTTCTTCCAGCAGAATCTCAGCGTGCCCCACCCCCCAGCTGTGAAAGTTTTGTCCCCTGAAATTCCTCAGCTTCCTTTTCTGTCCATGCTCATCTCCTGCACCTGTTGTCCTCTGCATCTGTCCTTTGAGCGCTGTGATCAGCTTTGCTAAATGCTTGCTTCTGCCTTAGAACCGTTCAGAACACTCCGCAAGTCCCTGAGCCCTTGGGCCTCCTGGACAGTCACAGCGTTACACTCTGTGCTCAGGGAACTCACCAGGGCCCTCTGTGCCCTTTAGCAGTCCCCTACGACTGTCTGGGGCCATGTGGGAAATTAAAGTCAGGCTTAGATTTTTTTCTTTTCCCAAGACAGTTTCTCTGTGTAACAGAGCCCTGGCTGTCCTGGCCTCGCTTTGTGGACCAGGCTGGCCTTAAACTCACAGAAGTCTGCCTGCCTCTGCCTCTCGAGGGCTGGGATTAAAGGTGTGCGCCACTACGCCCAGTTCAGGCTTAGAGTGTTAAGGTTCTCTGAAAAGTAAGTTTTCCTCCTGTCCCGTGGGGCAGGGGGGGGTTCCTATTACAGATACTGACACCCGTTTTGACAAATAGACTACTTATGTGTGACCTCTCCCTAAAGTCTCTGGATTTAGCTGGATGTCTCTCTGTAGAAAGCTTACCTCAGCCTGGCTTAAGTCCTGTTCCTGTGTATGGCTCTGGTGTGCTGAGTAGGCGCTGTCAGCGCAGCCTCGCAGACCATGGTCCTGCCTGTCCGATTCTCCTTTTTGGTTTGAACTTGATGAGAACAAGGGCCTTTGTTGTTGTTGTTGTCCTTGGCAGAAAACATAGCATAACTCCGGAGCACAGCTCCTCAAGCCCATATATGCTGGAGTTTAGTCTTATTTAAGATACGTGATGCTGTAGCATCTTCTTTGTGGCCACGACACAGGGCAGTTTCCCCCCCCCCCCCACCTTCGTGTTCTGATCCCATTTGAGGAGGTTTTGTGAAATTTGTTGCTATTTAAGAATAGTTCTGAAAGACACTCCATAGTGGTGTCAGTTTATTTATTGTCTCCAGATGAAATGAGGAGTTAGTGGGAAAGAAAGCATCTAGTACTCAACACCACTCTTATTTTCCTTTCCTTTTTTTTTTTTTTTTTTTTTTAAAGCTAGGATATTTGCTATGCAGCCCAGCCTGGCCTTGAACTCCTGTCAGCCCTCCTGCCTCAGTCATTCTCCTGAGTGCCACCATAACTGACTTCTGTCCTACCTTTCAGGACCTTTCCAGTCGGGTGCTTTTCTGACTTGGTGTCGTTGGCCTCTCTCCCTTTCTCATTTGCCAAGTTTTCCTGAAAGCATAGTTGGCTGACTGTTCCCATTCCAGCCACCGCCCCACCATCCAGTGCTCGGGCTGCCTCAAGGAAAGCTGAGGTCTTACCAGCTTGCATGTGTGTGCTGTAGTGTATACTCACACATGTGTAAATGCACATGTGTACTCATGGATTTAAAAGTCGATGTCCAGGACTTTCCTTGATCACTGCGCTTGATTTATTGAGGCAGCACCTCTCACCAAACCTGGAGCTCACCCATTCCCGCCTGTCTAGCTAGCTGTCTTTCCCTGGCAGTCCCATCTCTGCCTCCAGAGTCTAGAGATTACAGTGGTCCCCGGGGCCACGAGGCTTTTATGTGGTTCCGGAGTCTGAGCTCTCGTCTTCACACTTGCATAGCCGACCCCTCATCCAGGGAGCCATCCGTGCCCAGCCCTTAAGAGCCTGTCACTGCTTTCCTGGGTTTCGTTCAGTCAAAATATAAAGGGAATGAGTGCCACTTCTTTACAGGGCCAGTCCTGAAGTTGTCAAGTTGTCAAGTTGTCAAGTGAATGAGACAGTTACAGTCCCTGATGTCATGCAGTTTAAGTTTAGGTGATACGCAGACATTCATTCATTCATTCATTCATTCAATTCTACATGCTGCTTGCCCAGCAGTTAAAGGTAATAATGGAAACTGTTTAATTATATACTTGTTTAATCTTAATTGTATCTTCTACATTAAAGAAAAGGTGGTTCTCTCCGCTGAGGATATTTCCAGAAACACTACTTTGTCTCAAGTGTCTGTGGATACTCCGGCGGCTTATATAAAGGCATTGCAGTGTTTGCATGTATCCTGTATTCCCTTGGATACTTGAAATATTTCAGGCACTTATTTGTGTGTGAGCACATGTGAAGGTCAGAGGTCAACTTTGTGGACTTTGTTTTCTTCCACCTTCACAGGTGTCCCTAGGATTGATCTTGACAGCAAGCGCCTTTGTTCACTGAGCCGTCTCACGACTGGCCTCTTCTGTATACTTTATATTAGCTTAGCCTGCTTATGATACTTCTTCTTCTTTTTTTTTTTTTTTTTTAGTTTTTTCAAGACAAGGTTTCTCTGTGTAGCCTTGGCTGTCCTGGATTCACTTTGTAGACCAGGCTGGCTTCGAACTCACAGAGATCCGCCTGCCTCTGCCTCCCAGAATGCTGGGATTATAAGCATGCACCACTGCTCCTGGCACTTATGATACATTTAATACAACGTAAACACTCTAGAAGTTGTTTAGGGAATATCAGGTGGTTCTGTATGTATTCAGCACAGGCACTATTTTTTTAACTGAATATTTTCAGTCCATAGTAGGCTAAATCCATGAATGCAGATCCCCCAGATTCAGAGGGCTGGTGGCCCAGGAAGCTGTGAGAGCCTAGAGTAAGGGTTCCTGTCACACTGGAAACCGGGGCTGCGGACCAGTCAGGGATAGGCCCTTGGGGAGGAAATATCTAATAGACAATTAAAGTTGCCACGTATGAGAATTCAGATGCCAGCAGGGCAGGAGGTGAGAGAGGGCGTTCCATTGCTACTACAGTCACAGCGTTGTCAGCTCTGTGACAACTCAAGAATGACGTGCTATTCTCACCTCCCACCCTGGGGTGGACCTTATGATGAAGACAGGGTGCCGGTTCTTACCCTCAGTGATAGTTTTGAAATTTCCATTTGTAAAGTTAGTACATATACATCAGAGGATAATTAGCAGTGTAAGTGAAGTGTCACGTGAGTGTTAAAGTTACACAATACTGGCATTTAGAGGAGGGCACTGTTGTGTTGACATGGAGTGATTATGGAGGACCTTGCGGGTAGTGAGACCTATGTTAAAGGAAGAGAGAGAGAGAGGGGCTCAGGAGAGCAAAGAAAGGGAGAAAGAGCACAGGAAAGGAGGTGGGAACTGAGAGTCCCTGAGGGTGAGTGTGCTGCTGCCGGAGCACAGGCTGACCCTTCCGCTTGCTGGTGCCTGAGTCACAGAGGGTGTGGAAGGGCTCCGGGAATACCCTGCCATTGAGACATTGGGACTCTGATGAGAAGCCATTCGGAGCGTTGTTTTAGAACTGTTCTGGCAATGACTTTAACTAGGCACCAAGGCATCCTTCTGAGTGACTCAGTTCAGGGAATACAGAGCACGACCTGTGTGGCAGTGGGAGGCTCACCATGAAGAGATGAGCAAGCACTTGTGCAAGGTCCTTTTAGGAGGTGGAGAGGAGAGGAGAAGGGGGAGGTAAGAGGGAGGGGGAGCCAATGCCCATCCCTCCCTTCCCTTCCGTAGTAGCTCGCAGACTAGCTGACAGGCTCAATCCTGTTTAAACCCAGTTTGTTCTAGAGGAGTGGTTCTCAACCTGTGTGGGCCTTAACCCCTTTAGGGGTCAACCGACCTTTCCGCAGGAGTTACTAAGACCATCAGAAAACACAGATATTTACATTACGATACATAAAGTAGCAAAGTTAAAGTTATGAAGTAGAAGTGAAAAAAATTTTATGGATAAGGGTGTTATCACATGAGAAATCATATTAAAGGCTTTCAGCATGAGGAAGGTTGAGAACCAGTGACCTAGAGCTAAGAATGCTGGAGTTTGAGGTGGGACTAGGGGGTTGTTTGGGGTTTTCTTTGTTTGTTTGCTTGCTTTTTGGGGTGCGTGGTAGTGGGCATTCAAGGTAGGGTTTCTTTGTACAGCTCTGGCTGTCCTAGAACTCACTCTGTAGACCAGGCTGGCCTCGAACTCAGAGATACACCTGCCTCTGCCTCCCAAGTTCTGGGATTAAAGGTGTGTGTCAACACAGTTGGCTGTTTTTAATTTTGTATGTATATGGGCATCTGCTGAGGGCAGAGGCTTCAGTTCAGAGTCCATGAGTGCTGGGGACCTGAGCTCAGGTCCTCTGCAAGAGCAGTGTGTACTATTAACCATGGAGAGTCTTTTCAGTGTTTTGGTTTTTTAGATGTCTTTATTTATTGTCATTTATACAGTATTCTGTCCGTATGTGTGCCTGCGCACCAGAAGAAGGCACCAGATCTTGTTATAGATGGTTGTGAGCCACCATGTGGTTACTGGGAATTGAACTCAGAACCTTTGGAAGAATAGACAGTGCTCTTATCCTCTGAACTATCTTCCCAGCCCCCTGATAGTGTTTTTTATTTGTTGTTTTATTGTAAGGATTGAACCCAGAACTTAAGCATGCTAGGCAAACACTGAGCCACACTCTGACCTCAGTTTTTCCTTTTTTTTTTTTTAAGAAACGCTCTCAAAAAAAAAAGAAGAAGAAGAAGAAAAGCTCTCAAGTAGCCCAGACTGGCCTCAAATTTTTTGTGTAGCTAAGAATGACTGAATGATCTTGAATTTATCATTTTATTTTTGAGACAGGATCTCACTGTATAGTCCCAGCTGGCCTGGGACTCTACATGTAGGTCAGACTGACATCAAATTTACAGAAACTCAGCTGCCTCTGCCTCCCAAGCCCTGGGATTAAGGTGTATATTACCACACCTGGCCAACCTTGAACTGGTTTTTTGTTGTTGTTATTGGGTTTTTGTTTGTTTGTTTGTTTTTGGTTTTTGTATTGTGATTTTCATGACAGGGTTTCTCTGTGTAGCCTTGCCTGTCCTGGAACTTACTTGTAGAACAGGCTGGCCTCGAACTGCCTCTGCCTCCCAAGATACAAGATGCTAAGTGCACACCCAGTTATGTCCTGCTGGGGACAGAACCCAGGGCTCCCTGCATGCTGGGAAAGCACTCTACCTACTGAGTTGTACCTGTCTCAGTTCTTACGTTTTTATTGATTTTTTTTTTCAAATCAAAATAATATTTCATAATGCATGAAAATTTATGAAATTCAAACTTCAGTATCTGTAAATGTTTTTGGAACATGGCAGCATTCAGTTATTTGTCTGTGGCTACTTTAACATACAGAGCAAAGGGATGTGTAGTGACATAGGCCATAAAATCCAAAATGTGTTCTCTTTGACACTTGACAGAAAACTCCATCCTTTGATCAACCACTCTCTCTGAGACAGAATGGCCATCTCCTCCCCGGGGCTTTGTCCCTCCACCCAGGCTTATTTTATCGTCTCTGTGCCAAGTCAAACCCAGGATTCCCTCTGTTTCCTTTTTTTTTTTTTAAGCCAGGGTTTCTCTGTGTAGCTCAGGCTGTTCTGGAACTCACTCTGTAGACTCAGAGATACACCTGCCTCTGCCTCCTGAGAGCTGGGATGAAAGCTGTGTACCACCACTGCCCAGCAAATTATTCCTAATTCTTATGACAGCTTTTATTTCATTTATTTTAAAAATCTTATTTGAAGTATTTTTAGTTATGCATGTGTTTATGACTGATGGGGGTATAGGTGGGCGAGTACAGGTTCCTGGAGCTGGCGTCAGAGGCAGTTGTGAACCGTCTGATGTGGATTGGAGGACGGAAGTCAGGTCCTTTGCCGAGCAGGACGTGCCGAGCTGTCTTTCCAGCAGCCACCTACAACCACTTTTATAAAGACAGACTTAGGTTTGGGTTGTAGCTCAGTTGGTCAAGTGCTTGCCTCGTGTATACAAGCCCATAGCCACTCCTTGGCATCGCATGGAAACCTAGGCGTGGTGATCCGTGCATGTAAGCACTCAGGAGGTGGAGTGGGACAGGAGGGACAGAAGCTACTGGCCTTAGTCTTTACTAAGCTAAGGGTTACAAGTTTGCTGTCACCGTGTCCCGAGGTGGAGAGATGAGGTCTAGGCAGCCATTTCCCCCACTGATTAGGTGTCCCATGTCCTCCGTCAGGTGAAGCGGTACCAGTGCACCTTTGAGGGGTGCCCCCGCACCTACAGCACAGCAGGCAACCTACGCACCCACCAGAAGACTCACCGAGGAGAGTACACCTTCGTCTGTAATCAGGAGGGCTGCGGCAAGGCCTTCCTCACCTCCTACAGCCTCAGGATCCACGTGCGAGTGCACACAAAGGAGAAGCCATTTGAGTGTGACGTGCAGGGCTGTGAGAAGGCGTTCAACACACTGTACAGGTCAGCCACTGCACGGCTCCGCCAGCCTCTTGACTCTGAGCTTGAGGCCGCAGAGCTCTCCTTCCTTGCATATGACAGCTTTGGGGACTTGGAAGACATAGTTGTTCCCACCTATTTAAAAGGCATCGTTGGAGCTTACGACCCATGGGCTGGGTAGACATGTTGGCATGTCTCTGTGCAGCTCTGCATCTCAGGGGGTTGACATCATGATCTCAGGGTGTTAGTAGCTGGCTTAGAGTAATCTTCCCATTAGCACGAGGCTAAGTTGGCACAAAGCTTTTGCGACAACTGTCTTCTGTCCTGAGAGGCGGGGTGTTGCCCACCTGATGTCTGTTTCTTTTTCCATATTTGTGTAAGCAAACTTACACAAATCTTCACTGTCAGGCATAAAATAACAGTAGCTAAGACCATACCGTTCTGAAAGTGCCTGGTCTTGTTGATCCTGGAAGCCAAAGGCCTGGTTAGTACTTGGTGGGAGAAATAATAATGGTTCATACTGATGCCTGCGCTGTGCAAGGCACAATTCTAAGTGTTGGTCCCATAACAGCTGGTGAGTAGACAGAGCACAGAGAAGTTCTGTACGGGCCCTGCCTAGTAGTTCAGAGCCAGGAATTGAACCCAAAGGAGTCTGGTTTTGGTTAATGCTCACACCACTGTGGTGTTTCCATTTCTCTTTGGCTGAGTTTGGGACGCTACTATGCTCTGGTACAGCACTCTGGTGCAGTTGGTCCTATGGTGTGTTAGGCTGGCGCTGGGAGGCTCTGGTACATTCTGCATGGGGCATCTCTCTGGGACATTTTGCAGGTTGAAAGCACATCAGCGGCTTCACACAGGGAAAACGTTTAACTGTGAATCTCAAGGCTGCAGCAAATACTTCACCACACTCAGTGATCTGCGGAAGCACATTCGAACCCATACAGGAGAAAAGCCATTTCGGTAGGTCTTGCTGTTTTCTTTTTGCCACCAATTGTTGGGTATCCTGAGAGGCTCTAGGACGTTTCCAGAGTAGGAAGAAACCCTTAACCCATTTCTTTCTCTGATAGTGTTATCGTACTTACCACAGGGTAGCTGTGAGCAACTGCTGCCGGGCCAGGAGTGCAGGCCGGCTCAAGAGCATGGCCGTTATGTCTTTCTTTGTTGTGTATTCTTTTAAAGGTGTTTGTTGAAGCTGACTCCTGTAGTAGATGCTTTTCTTTGTACTAGGGAAATGCTGAGGACCTTAGCCTAGGACACAGAGTAGACCCTGTGTCAACACCCTTCCCTCTAAGCAAAACAAAGCATCCTGCGTTGAGTGGGAAGAGCCACAAAGCTGTAGAGTGTTTGATGCTGTCAGCCAAAGTGCCTGGGCGCGTGGAGAAGGGAGGCCCACCTAAGAACAGGGACTTAACGCTGTTTCTGAGCATGCGCAGTCTGAGTTGTCACCGCTTACTCATTCGCCGCTGCATTTAATGCCTCATGCGTGTATACATCCAGGACCACATGGCTTTTTGTGTAAATATGTCCAAATCCATGTCTTTATTTTATTTTTATTCGTAAGTATGTATCTGTGTGAGTGCATGTCATATGTGTGCTGATGCTCAGGGGCCAGAACAGAGTGTCAGGTCTCCTGAAGCTGGAATGAAACTTGGGTCCTCTACAAAGCCAGCAAATGCTCTTGAGTCCCCAGCCCCAACGTCCACAGTAGATAAATCTCCTTTCTAAAAGCTAAGCCCTGAGCGTTATGGCTAGTTCTTGGCTACAGAAGGCACGAGGTGGCTTTTGTCCCATCTTTTTTCTCTGATCACACATAACGTGTGGCATAGTTCCAGGTACTCAGTAAGTGTTCAGAGGCAGCCTCCGATGAGTATATGACATTTTTATAGGATAATCGGTTTATCAGGATCGCCAAAGCTGACATTTTCCATAAACAGTGTCCCTGAGTTCTGACAGGGGATAGTGCTTAAGGTTACAACATCAGCTGTTCGGCCTTTCCATTCTCCAGTCATGCACCCTCTGTAGCCACTTAGGGGCAGCTGAAAAGTGTTTGGGAACAGCTAGCATTTAAACACCAATTAAATGAAATTGAGGTTTTAAATTACAGATATGTTCCTGAGTCTCAGCCCCTTGAACAACAAAGGGTTAGAGTTGTTAGTTATTCTGCAGATGCTTAAACACTCTTCCCTCCAAGTTGCTAGGGGGACTCTTATTTCTATATAGATACATGGATTTATTTTTGTGATGATTAAAACAGTTTTGTCTTGAATATTAGAAGGGACCTAGCTAGATACAGTGGTGATTATATGTGACTAAAAATAAAATCTATTTGGTCATATCTACAAGTATTAATTTCTTGCTATGTAAAGCAATGTGAAGAACTACATAAACCGTGCCCTTGAGAAAGCAGATTTTAAAAAGGGTGTGCACACATCTGGTGGTACACACCTCTAATCTCAACAGTAGGGGTGAGAGGCAGGTAGATCTGTGAGTTCCAGACCAGCCTGGGCCAAATACTGAGACCCTGTGACTGACTGACTGACAGACAGACAGACAGACAGACAGACAGACACTCTCACCCCAAATGAACACAAAAATGAAATAAGATTGGAAATGAGAGATGCCCTAAAGGGAGCATGTGATAAATGCATTAGTAATCCTGAGGAGGTGAAGATTGTTCCTGGCTTTGATTCTCAAGAAAGTGTGTGGGGCTAGGGGTGTAGCTCAGCAGACATTCATGGTGCCCCGGTCGTAAGCTTTAGCCCTGTAATCTGCAGGGTGAGTTGAAGGCCAGCCCCAGGTGCAAGAGACCTTGCCTGAGACGGGGAGGGAGTGAGCTAAGTGTGGGGGATCCTGGCCAGTTCTCGAGCACAGCCAGAGCTTCGCATCTTGCTTTGTGTTCTTGTGCTGTATTTCTGGCTTCAGGTGTACTACTTTTTTTCTCCCTGTTTTGAGGCAAGGTTCACTTTGTAGCCCAGGCTATCTGTGAATTTGTGAGCCTTCTCCTGCCTCAGCCTCTTATGTGCTGGGATTATAGCTATAGGTGTGTAGGTCTAACTCTTTTACTACCCTTGGTATGCATAATCATTCAGTAGCCATAGATTTTCTACATAAACTTTGACTGTCAGCACAGGTCTACTCGGTAATTAGATTTTTATCCTTGGGATGCTCTCAACACTTGACTTACCTACAGCCAAAAGAGTCCCATCTTGGACTCTCAGTTCCTGCTGACTCCAGCTATGCCATCTTAACTTTCCCTTTTTCTTATATACATACATTTATTTGTTTGTTTATTTGTGTGTGTGTGTGTGTGTGTGTGTGTGTGTATGTGTGTGTTGTGGTGTGTCCATACACCTGTGGCAGTCAGATGACAGCTTGCTAGAGTTGTTTCTCTGCTGTCATGTGGGTTCCAGGGATGGATCTAAGGACATCAGGCTCGGTGGCAAGCACCTCTGCCTGGCCTAGCCATCTTGCTAGCTCCCATGTTTTTGTTTTTTTGTTTTTCCACGTCCTCTCACTCCCATCTCTAAACCCTTGTGACCAATCTGATCTCTGTGTTCCAGACATTGTTCTAGTTTGTGTGCACAGGGTGCTCAGGATAAAGTTCTCTACTCTACTGACTTTTGTTTGTCTTTGCTTAAACAACTTATTTAGATGTGATCATGATGGCTGTGGAAAAGCATTTGCAGCAAGCCACCACCTTAAAACTCACGTCCGTACACACACTGGTAAGTTTAGGATGGATTCCATTTTTCTTCTTTCTTTCTTTCTTTCTTTCTTTCTTTCTTCCTTCTTTCTTTCTTTCTTTCTTGTTTTGCTTTGTTTTCAAGGCAGGGTCTCTTTTTGTAGCCCTGGCTCTCCTGGAACTACCTAGATAGACCAGGTTGGCCTAGAACTTGAGAGATCTGCCTGCCTCTGGAAGTGCTAGGACTAACGGTGTGCACTGCCATGGCTGGGGCAATCTCTGTTTTCCCTTTAACCTTTAGCAGACCTCTATCCAGGTTCCTCTTGAGACCTGTAAAACTAGGAGAGAGAGTGAGCACCGGCAGCATGGCCTGTGTCTTTCATGACTGACCAAGTCCAGAATTCAGCCTTAAGCCATGAAAGGAGATAGGCTGTGAGGAAGCATCCGTCTCCTCAGGCCTCCAGGTGCAGGCGTAGGCCAGTGCTGCCACTTCCCTCTGCGTGGAGCTTTAAGACTGTGAGTCAGCACTAGTTGGTTCTGTTTGGAGCAGCTTTTACTCAGCCCTTCTCTGAGTTAGAAGGGGAGAGTTTTCCTGGTGCCGAAACTAACATGGCTTCTTCATTTTCATTCCTGCAGGTGAAAGACCGTTCTTCTGTCCCAGTAATGGCTGTGAGAAGACATTTAGCACCCAGTACAGTCTCAAGAGTCACATGAAAGGTCACGATAACAAAGGCACTGCATACAGTGCGCTTCCTCAACACAATGGCTCAGAGGTGCGTTGTTGTTGTCTCTGCTCTGACCTGGGCACCCCAGGACAGTGCTGTCTACATCTGCTGAGTCCCCCGGTTAACTAGGGGAAAAAGAAACAGAGTTAGTCTCTGTGTCTCTGCAATGGGATGGTGGAAGCCAAAGTCCACCAGCAGCCTCCCTGCTCCGCCCTGCTGTATTCGCATCCAGTAGGCATGAGGGCGAACAAGCCGTTGACTGGCTCTGCAAGGCGCAGGTAGAGTCTCTCTGTTACTCCCATGTGTGTTGATATATGTACAGGTACATACTAGGGAGTACGTGCTGTGTGTGCACCTGCTTGAGATCAGAGGACGTCCTTAAGTGTTGCTCCTGAGCCACTCTCTGTTTCTCTCTTTTTATTCTTTTGAGACAGGCTCTCACATTGGCATGGGACAAGTAGCCAGGCTGACCATCCAGATTGCCTCCGGAGTCCTCATGCCTGTCTCCCCTCAGTGCGCAGGTCACAAGTGTTCACCCCCAGCTTTTTTCAAAAAATATTTCTGTTTATTATTTATTTGCACGTACACGTGTGTATGGCTGTTTATATGCGTGTGCCTGAGGTTACATCATCCTCTGGAGCTAGAGTTACAAGCAGTTGTAAGCTGTCTAATGTGGGTGCTGGGAATTGAACTCGGGACCTCTGCGAGAACAATGCATGTTCTTAACCACTGAGCCATCTCTTCAGTGCCACCCCCCCAGCCCCTTTTTTTTTAAACATAGGTTTTGGGCTTGAAATCTACTGACTGAGGTATCACCCCAGCCCTAGTAGTTTTGGGTTTGGTGTTGTTTTGAGACAAAAAAATCTCATTCAATCGACAATAACTCTCCTGCCTCAGTCTTTCAAGTCCTGGCATTCTAGGCATGAGGCCCCATGCCTGACTTGGAACTCTTATGACAGTGACATTTTTCCATTTGTGACTGTAGTAGGTGATAAGTGTGTACTACTTTTGGAACAGAAACTGATGCTGCCTCACACAGCCGTCAACATCAGAGCCCCAGGCTTCGTCTGGAGGGGTCCCTTGCCCCTTGAGTTGTCTGCAACTCGGAGGAGGCCTCTGTATGCTTTAGATGATTTGGCTTGTTGCTTTTTTTTTTGAAAGATTTTGTTTATTTGTTTTATTTTATGTGGATGGGTGCTCACCTGCATGAATGTATGTATACACCACCTGTGTGCCTGGTGCTCTTAAAAGCACCCTAGAACTAGAGTTACAGCTGGTTGAGAGCCGCTGTGTGAGTCCTGGGAGCTGAACTTGGGTCCTCTGCAAGAGCAACGAGTGCTCTTAACTGTTGAGCCATCCCTTTCTTAAACTCTGAGCTGCCTCGACATCTTGCTCTCCTGCAGCTCCAGTCTAGAAAAAATTTGGGAGGTTTGCTGTTGCTTGCTCTTTCTGTTCCATTTTGTTGATTGAGTGCACAGTCACAGAGTTGGGTCATGAGGCTTGAACTTGGGTCATCAGCCTTGGCAGCAGGAGCCTTTACCCACTGAGCCGTCTTGCCAGGCCTCTTGCTGCTTGCAGTTCGGCAGCATCTGCTGACCTCTCTGTTAACCCTGGAAAGTGAGTGCTCTGTGCATGAAGGTCTGGAAGCTGGTGGAGGAGGCTGTCAGTTCCGCGTATCTGGGATTGAGGCGCTTTGTTCCGGGCCACTCCTGGTTTTTGTCCTGGATCTTTGCAGTGGGTAGCTAAGTGGCTTTATTAGGTTTTGTTGTTTGTCTCATTTTTGGTTTTCAAGGCAGGATGTCTCTGTGTAGTCCTGGCTGTCCTAGAACTCACTTTGTAGGCCAGGCTGGCTTCAAGTGCATGCTGGGGTTAAAGGCGTGCACCACAACACCTGGTTAGGCTAAGTGGGTTGTTAGCTCCTTTTCTCCTCCCCCCCCCCCCCAGACTTCCCTGACACGGCATCTGCTCCAGATCCCTCCCAGTTCACTCTTCACCCGAGCAGCTCTGCTCCAGCCTGAGGCGAAGGGCCATCTGCACCACCTCTGGCCTCCTGCCGGGTCCCTCCTTAGCTCCAGGCTGACTGAGCCATTAATCCCTTTGGAAATAATGAAATTCAGAAAGTATGAACTAAGGTATATAGTTTTGGAGGGACGGCATACTCAGAAGGTTGTGCCTTCTAATTTTTAAACAATGAAGGGCCCTTTCAGAAGCGCTCTCAGTGCCGGTTAGACACTCAGTGGGTAAAGGTGCCTGCCCCAAGCCTGAGCTTGAGTCCCTGAACCATGCTGAGTGGAGAGGACCAACTCCTACGAGTTGTCCTCTGACTTCATGTGTAAGCTACGCCCCCCTCCAGCACACCCAGAATATATATAATAAAGGCCTCTAAGTTGTTAATAATTATATGATAACTAATGTTTGTTGAATTTAAATACACACCAGAATCTGCTGGGGGCTGCTCACTCACAACTCCATGACGTATTGTTACCATTCCCACATTATTGATTAAGACCCTTAGAGCAAGGAGAAATTAAACAGCTTGTGGAGATCCAGAGCCTGCATTGTTAGACAAGCTCCCATTAGCTGTGAAGAGGGTGGCTCTGCTGCTCAGCAGCTCCAGTTCAAACCATTCTTGTGTCAGCAATCACATGGCCTTAGGCAGAACACTTCCGGTCCTGCTCTTTATCTGATAGCCAGGCAAAAACTGCTCTTTTTAAGTCATAATCAGTTTCTCGTTTTGTAGCAGTGCACGGAGACTTGAACTGTAAACAACACTGAGTGTATTAGCCAAGGTTCTCTAGAGTAACAGAACTTACAGAATGTTTCACATGTTTACCTATACACATACCTGGGAAGATTTAAGAATCCAGTAATTGGGGCTGGAGAGATGGTTAAGGGCACTGACTGTTCTTCTAGACAACCCCGGTTCAAATCCCAGCACCCACGTGGCAGCTCACAACTGTCTGTAACTCCAAGACCAGTGCACATAAAATAAAGGTAATTTAAAAAAAATCATTAGTTGTTCAATCCAGGAGGCTGGCTGTCTTAGCTGGTCTTCAGCATAGGCCAGGGTCCTGAAGAAGTAGGAAGAGGCAGGTTCTAGAGCCAGTGGAGGAAGGGCCTTGCTAGCAAGGGCAGGAAGAAGCAGACAAAGGAGAGAGAGCTTCATCTTCTGCCCTTTATACAGACTTCAGCAGAAGGCGTGGCCCAGATTAGAGGTGCCTCTTCCCACCTCACAGGATCTAGCTTAGAGGTGTGTCTTTCCACCTCGAAGATTCTGATCAGAAGCGGATCACTTCCCACTTCAAATGATCCAATTAAGCAAAAAAGCCCTCCACAGGGGTGTCCAGCCAGTTTTGAGGTTCAGTTAATTCCAGATATAGTCAGGTTGACAACTGACAATAGCCATCACACCGAGTCATGAGTCCCTCAGTGTTCGGTGTCATGGGTGCATCTCTGCATCTGCATGTGCTGTTCAGCAGAGGCTGTGTCCTGGTCTCGGGCTTCAGGGCCTATCTGCAGTGCCCGGAGTCCAGCATTGACAGCGCCAGCCTTCTGCTGACCTCTTCACACAGATGACACGGATCTTCTGCACTGTGACTGCTGTTCCTCCTCAGCACGCATGGGGTAGTGCAGGCAGCGAGGTTTCTCTAGTGTGCGGTCCAAGTCCACTTGGAACTGGAAAGCAGAATGTGGAGACGTGAGGCGTGTCTGTGTGTGTTGAATGTCCACACGGGTGGGGGTCTCTGGCCCAGGGGAGTCTAAGCAGGGCCCCACTAGATAAACGGTTGGGATTGTGACCCACGTCCAGGAATCCAGAGTTCCGAATTGCCTAAGCAGCCGGATTTGCATAGTTAACCCTCCGCACAGCTCTGAGGAGGAGCCCGGGGAACCATGTGGAGACACTAACGGAAGGAGAACTGACTTCTCAGTCAAAAGCACTACATTTGTCTTCTCTTAATTAGCTAGAGATTGGGGCACATCGCTCCCTTTCCTAGCATCAATTTTCTTGTATTTCGAATAAGAATATAAAATAATACTTTTCTAGTTCACACAAAGAGCAAATGAGTCACTTTATAATGAGAGAAATTATACAAATACTAGTAATTTCATGTTTTTCCAGCTTTTGTTTTTTGCTTTTTGTTTATGCAGTGTGAGTCATAAGGTAATTTTAAAACTATGAACCACTGGCTGGAGATGGTTTAGAGGTTTCAAGCACTGGCTGCTCTTCCAGAGGACCTGGGTTCGATTTCCAACTCCCTCATGGAGGCTTACTGTAGTCTGTAGTTCAAGTTCCAAGGAATCCAAAGCTCTCTTGAAGCACGCACACATAGTACACAGATGACACATAAAGTTAAAACAACAACCAACCACTACTAACCACTTAAAGAAACAATTGAACAGAGCTGGACTTGGTGGCGCATGCATGTAATCCGAGCAGAGGCGGGCGGATCTGTGAGTTTGAGGCCAGCCTGGTCTACAGAGTGAGTTCCAGGACAGCCAGGGCTACACAGACAAACCCTATCTGAAATATCAAACAAACAAAATACAAAACAGAAAACAGGTGAGCACACCTACAATCCCAGCATTTGGGCGGTGGAGGCTGGATGGTCATAAAGTCAAGGTCATCTTTGGTAGACAGGCCGTCTGGGCTATGTGGCATCCTGCTTCAGAAGTGGAGGCAGTGAGGAGACACGGAGGTGTTCCAGTAAGAACATGCGGTGCTTGTTTTCTTTTTAATGAGACTGTCTACTTAGCTTCTGCTTTGGCTATGTCTGACCTTCCTTAAGTGATAGATATATACAGACATTTGGACCTTAAGAACTTGGTAATCAAGTATTTTATATGTAATGTGCTCTATAATTTTCATTTATGGCTCTTGTTGCTCAAGTTAGAATTTTTTTTCTTTCACAGGATACAAATCACTCACTTTATCTGAGTGAGTTGGGCCTTCTGTCCACGGATTCTGAACTGCATGAAAATTCCAGTACAGTAAGTTCCTGAGGAGGGCACTGGGACAATCCCTCTTTGACCCAGAGTGGCCAGTTTGGAGTCTCCTGGGCTTAGCTGTGTTCAGTCGCTGACATGGAGGGTTCTTTTTGTCTACCTTGGGAATGCCTTTTGCTTAGACCATTCATTTGATGGCCGTTGGTCCCAGATTCTTATTTTACTAATTTAGGCAAATATGTATTGAGTACTGTTCTAGCAGGCACTATGCAGCCCAGTGCAGTCTGTAATGTGTAATGTGTAGATTTCAGAGTTCCTAGACTTTTCTCAACCCTGCCTGCCTCACTGCCTTAGGCTCTTTCCTTCTTAAAGCTCATCTGGCTGGGCATTTGAAGGGGGCTTCTATGCAGGCCTCCACTAAGGGACAAGCCCATTCCAACTTGTCGTTGTGGCTCAGCGATGTGCAGACCACTGCATGGAGTCTGAGCATAAGCAGCCCCGCTGTTCTATGTTTTCTGGACACTAATTTTGAGGTTTGTGCTCAGGCTAGGTGTTCTGTCACTCTTCATAATGAATAAATGTAATTGAACGTGTTTAAACAGTGACTGAGTGACTTTATAGCCGCTGTGGGAAATGCTCCCTGTTTTCAATTGTCTTGCAGACTGAGACAGTCTCACTCAGTGTAGTCCCAGCTGACCTCAAACTCAGGACTATCTTCTTGCTTTAGCCTTCCAGATGCTGGGCTACAGATGTGAGCCACCACACTGAACTGGAAAGCTCTATCTTATTAAAGTGTGGGGTTAATAGAGTCAACAGTAGCACTTAGGAGGCTGTAGGTTCTTATCTGGGTGTGATGGTACACCTCCCATTAATAGTGGACTGAGGCCAGCAAATCACTGGAGCCTAGCAGCCTGAGACCATGCTGAGAAACCTTAAACCTGCCTCTAAACTAGAAGAAAATAAAGCATATGCTCTTGTGCTTTCCTTATAGCCACAGAATCAGCATGGCTGGGAGCAATATTAAAATGTGTATTTGGTTGATACCCTATGAGAATATATAGGGGGAGGTAATCCCCCTCAGGAACAGTCATAGGGGAGGGGAATAATGGGAAAATGGGGGGGGGGAGGAATGGGAGGATACAAGGGATGGGATAAACATTGAGATGTAAAAAGAATAAATTAATAAAAAAAAATGTGTATTTGGGGGCTAGGAATTTAGGCAAGCACAATACCCTGAGTTCTACCCTCACCTTGTGCGTGCGTGCATGCGTACGTGCGTGCGTGTTGCATGCTAGGCAAGTGTACTACCCCTGAGCTGAATTTTCAGTCCAGATAGTAACTTTTCATACCTAACATTTGCTTGTAGACCTAAATGAATGTTTTTGCAAATAGGAAGTCTCAGTAAGAAACAGGAACTATTAAAAGTGAAACCAGGCAGGCGGGTGGTGGTGGCACACACCTGTAATCCCAGCACTCTTGAGACAGAGGCAGGCGGATCTCTGTGACTCTACTAAGTGAGTCCAGGACAGCCAAGGCTACACAGAGAAACCCTGTCTCGAAAAACAAAACAAAAAACCCAGGCATGGTGGTATGTAATTCTAACCCTAGTACTTGGGAGGCTGAGGCAAGAGGATTACTAGAAATCTGTGATCAACCCATACCTATATAAGTGAGACTTTCTCCAAACAAACAAACAAACAAACAAACAAACAAAATAAACCAAACCAAGCCAGGCTTGATATATGGGCATCGAGTACCTGAAAAGAATGAAGTTAAACCAAATAAATTCAAACAAGGGGCTGTCAAGACAGTTCGGTGGGTCAAGCGCTCGCCACTTAGGCCTGGTGAGTTAGGTGCAGTCGCTGGAGTCCCGTGAAAGTAAGAGTTGGCGTCACAGAGTTGTCCTCTGGGCTCCTGTCGTGTGAGACTTAAGGAAAAACATCGCGAGGGAGTCTCAGGTTAGACTTAACAGTGAAGAAACAGACGAGAGTCATCTGTTAGGTTGGCGGCAGCTTAATCTGGAGGACAAATATGAAAAAAATTAAACTCCATATTGCAGAACAAATTTTCTAAATTTTATACTCAAGACAGTTTGGATGCCCTCTAAGCCACCTAAGGACAGTATTCCTTTAATACTTATTTACTCCCATCTGTGCACCAATGTTGCACTTGTGTGTACAACTTTTGGGCTCTGGGGATTAAAGCAAGGACGTCAGACTACATGAGCAGCCTCCTTGAGCCACAGAGCCATCTTGAAGCCCAACTGTATACCATTGCAGAGGCCGTGCTGGCCAGGACTATGACGTAAGACCTTGAAGCTTTTGGGAGCCATCAGGCCATCAGGGAAGAGACCTGACAAATGGGGACTGTAAGAAGCTTGTGGAAAGGAAGGCCATTGCCAGCAGAGTGATCTCTGTCTAGAGAGGACGCCTGTCCCCTCACCTAGCTATATGCTATGCTCCTGGCACCCAGTGTTTAGCCCAGATTTGGAAACAGTTTAGTCTTTCAAACCAAGGTCATAGTTCCTTAAAGCAATGGGACTAATGTGACGTGTCTTAGTAATGGGGACTCGGTAGTCTCAAGTGGCAATTTTTTAAGATTTATTTATTATTATGTATACAGCACTCTGTCTGCATGTACACCAGCAGGCCAGAAGAGGGCATCAGATCACATTGTAGATGGTTGTGAGCCACCATGTGGTTGCTGGGAATTGAACTCAGAACCTCTGGAAGAGCAGTCAGTGCTCTTAACCTCTGAGCCATCTCTCCAGTCTCTCAGGTGGTAAATTTGTATGAGGTTATTGTCTTAAGGGTGTCTCTGTACATGAGACCTAGAAATGGCTTTGGTCTGCTCAACTTTTTGAGAAGGGGCTGGGTCCGCCAGGGGGTGGCCACTGGCCGCTTTGGTTACTGAACACTGGTTCCTCTGGACCTGCACAGCTCTGTTGTTTGTCCTGCTCTGAGCCAGTGCTTAGCCCATCCTCACCTCTATGTGGACAGTCATTCCCACTAATTCTGCAGCCAGGGATTTTGCTCTGAAGACCCTCAGGGGCTTCAGCACCCACCCTCCTCCCTCACTCCTTCCCTCCCTCTCTTCCTCTCTCTGCCATGATGGCTCACACCTGTGATGCCGCTGCAGAAAGACCGAGGTAATAGGATCAGTCAGTTCAGGACCAGCCTGAGCAATTTAATGAGATGCTGCCTCAAAATAAAGAAGCTGAGTTCTGGGGATGTAGCTTGGAGTGAGTGCTTGCCTGAGGTATGCGAGGCCCTGGGTCCATCTCCAGAACCTACAACAGGAAGATAGACACAGGAATCCTATCAAAAGATCATTCTAGTTCCCCTGCTTTGTGTGTGGTCTTCAAGGGGAAGACTGCCTCGGGATGGCAAGTCTCATGCCTTTCTCCCTGTCAGACACAGGACCAGGATCTCAGCACAATTTCACCAGCAATCATCTTTGAATCTATGTTCCAGAATTCAGATGACCCTGCAATTCAGGATGATCCTCTGCAGACAGGTACGGCTCACTTTTCAATCCATCCTTTTCCAACTCCCCGCAATGGTCCAGGAAGGTCTCCTTTTCAATCTCTTGTTGGCTTTAAAAAACAAAACACCAGCAGGAGCTGTGGACTTTTCCCTCTAGTGAGCTGCTTTGTTCACGAGTCGGGGAGACCCGCAAATGAGGCTTCTTAGGTGTAGGTAGCTCTGAGCTGGAATGGAAGGAAGGGTCTATGCAATACAGCTTTCCAGTGCCAGATGTCTCCTGACCCATTATCCAAAAAAAAAAGTCTGCCTCTTCTTTGTGCAGAAGAACCACAGGACACTTCTGTTCTGGTTAAATGTGTTTAGTACCTGTCTTTATAAAGTGTGCTTGATCAGGAAGCCTGGCACTTGGACTCAAGACAGAAAAGAAAGCGAGAAGCCAGGCCAGCTAGCAGTGGAGTGATTGGCCCGAAGAGACTGTTTTCGTGCCTCTGAGGCTTGGGATTGGGATCCATGTTGTTTCTTCTTTTCCTTGCCAGCTGCCTTGATTGAAAGTTTTAATGGTGATGCCGAATTGGTCAGTGATGTCCCACCACCTGCAGGAAATCCAGCATCTTTATCTCTTCCACTTGTACTGCAGCCTGGCATCTCCGAGCCACCCCAGCCTCTGCTACCAGCCTCAAATCCGTCCGTTCCTCCACCACCTGCTCCCTCCCTAGGACCTGGTTCCCAGCCAGCTGCGTTTGGCAGCCCCCCTGCTCTCTTACAACCTCCAGAAGTGCCTGTTCCCCACAGCACACAGTTTGCTGCTAACCATCCCGAGTTTCTTCCGCACCCCCAGGCGCCACCCCAGACCATCGTACCAGGACTCTCGGTGGTTGCTGGAGCTTCTGCATCAGCAGCAACAGTGGCATCAGCTGTGGCAGCACCAGCCCCACCACAAAGTACTACTGAGCCCCTGCCTGCTATGGTCCAGACTCTGCCCCTGGGTGCCAACTCTGTCCTAACTAATAATCCCACCATAACCATCACCCCAACTCCCAACACGGCGATCCTGCAGTCCAGCCTAGTCATGGGGGAGCAGAACTTACAGTGGATATTGAACGGAGCCACCAGTTCACCACAAAACCAAGAACAAATTGTAAGTATGACTCGGGAGCACACCCCATGGGGTGATGTGCATATGAAGGTCATGTCCAGCCCCTCCTTCTGTCGTTTTTGTAGTATTACTGGGGATTGAACCTAGGGCATCGCACATGCTAGGCAAGTGTTCTACCACTGAATGCATCCCCAGCCTTCAAAGGGGAAACGCCTAGCATGTCCAACTTGAAACATGTTTCCTTGTAACTATTTCCCCCAGTAGAGTGTTGCAGACCCAGGGGAGTGGATCATATCTAAGATAAAAGACAAAGATAAACAACTTTAAAGTTTACCAAGGGAAGGCACCTGAGCCTTTACACTTTACCTAGTGAAAACAGCTGGACGAATATTCCCTGTGAAGCTAATCACGTCATCTGGAGCCACACAGGCATGCCCAGCCTGTGGCCTGTGGGCTGCTTGTGTCCCAGGATAGCAGTGCATCTGGCTCAACATTAGCAGACTACAGCTTCCACCTGTAACTTCAAAAGGTTGGACTCACAGCAGCCTGCAGACTCCAGACGCCCAGGAATGTTCCAGGGAGGCAGAGTGGTTTTGCTTCCTTTGTCCTTTTTGCAGTACAAGATGTACATTCAAGCCAGGCGTGGTGGCGTACACCTTTACTCCCAGCATTCTGTCCCAGGCTGCCTGCTTAGAGTCTTTTTCGTTTTTTCTGGATCTGCCCTTGGGGAACTGTTAAAACAAATGTCAGTCTTTTCTCGTGTGATTTATTTGCATATTTTAAAAGTTGGGCCTCATGCCTATAAGCCCTTTGCTCAGAAGATATGGACAGGAGAACTGAGTTTAAGGCCAGCCTGGGCTATAAAGCCAGATCCTGTGGGCCACCCACCTCACCCCCCAATGTAAAGAAAAAGAGATGGTGGGGGAAGAGCAGGCACTTGTGTCTCTTCTCGGTTTTTCTCCTCTGTCGGGGACTGAACCTATGCAAGCGCTCCACCAGTGCGCTCCACTCCCCCGCGCCCGTCATTTCGTTAGAGTGCTGTCTGTGTCTCAGCCACAATCACAAGTCCTCCCAGACTTACTCAAGCACATTTTGTTGTGTTTTAAAATAGGATTTAAGCCAGGCGTGGGAGCACACGCCTTTAATCCCAGTGCTCAGGAAGCAGAGACAGGCAGATCTCTGTGAGTTGGAGACCAGCCTGGTCTACAGAGCTAGTTCCAGGACAGCCTGGGCTACACAGAGAAACCGTCTTAAAAGCAAATGAACAAAAAAAAGGAAATCCCACCAGGCAGTGGTGGCGCACACCTTTAATCCCAGCACTTGGGAGGCAGAGGCAGGCAGATCACTATAAGTTCAAGGCCAGCCTGGTCTACAAAATGAGGCCAGGACAGCCAAGGCTACACAGAGAAACCCTGTCACTGGGAGTGGGGGTGAGGGTCCCTTTAAGACAAGACTTGAAAAATACAAAACTACTTTGTTTTATTTAATTTTTATGTATATGGGTATTTTGCTTGCATGTATATCTGTGTACCACATGTGTGCAGTGTCTGAGGCCAGAAGAGGGCATTGGGTCCCCTGGAACTGGAAGTAGAGACTGTCATGTAGATGCTGGGAATTGAGCTCAGGTTCTCTGGAAGAGCAACCAATGCTCTTAACTGCTGAGCCATCTCTTCAACCCCTAGAACCTTTTAATATAATAGAAATTAGAGTGGAATGCTAGTACAGTTTTGTTTTTTTGGTTTTGTTGTTTGTTTGGCTTTTGCCTGTTTCATTTTTTGAGACAAAAGTATCTTGTATTAGGTCTGGTCTCAAACTCACTAAGTAACCAAGGCTGGCCTGAGTTCCTGACCTAGCCTTAGCCTCCTGAGTGCTGTGGGCCTGTGCACAGTGCATGGTTTCATAGCAGCAACCCGAAGGCTGGTGTTTGCTGCTTGCTCGAAGCTGAGTGTTCTCATGTGCCACTTCATGCATCTGCAGAGTCCTTTGAGAGGCTCTTCAGTTGTCACGCCAACCTTTATAGGAAAACAAGGGTCTAATAAGGTTTTTTGGTTTTTGGCTTTGTTTTGTTTTTTGTTTTTTAGAGACAGGATTTCAAGACACGCTTGGGAGGCAGAGGCAGGTTTATCAGAAGTCCATGGCCAGCCTGGGCTATATAGTGAGAATTTGTCTCAAGACAAAACAAAAACAAAGGAAAAAGTCCAGTCACTTGTCTGACAGGTGACAAACCCTAGACATGAGTCTTGCTTAGCCGAGTCCAAGACCCACAGTGGGACTTTCCTGAGCCTTCATAGTGCTGTGTGCTTGTGACAGCCTCAGGTTGCCCTGGGTGGTCAGGCTAGACCCTGAGGGGAAAAGGGGAACTTTGCAGCTTTCACAAGAGAATGAGGTAGACAAAGCTAGACCAGGGCTCCCTCTGAGAAGGCATCGATTCAGAACAGCAGCCTTGGAGGAGTCTCTGGACACATAAAGCCCGCTGGACCAGGCAGCTGGGAGGCAGCCAAGTAATGGGGACAAAGCTAGCTAGAATGTCAGCCATTGCAGTGACCTCATATCAGTGCATAAACAAAACACCCTTCAGTACAAAAATGCCTGGACACAGGCTTTTCTGTCTTCTTGGGTGACCACTGCAATCGGGGAGCTTTGGAGCCTTGGATGGCTGTTGTCTTGGCATGGCCGTAGTGTGACTTCATTGTGTTGTGTTTTGTTTTCCTCAGCAGCAAGCATCAAAAGTCGAGCAGGTGTATTTTACCACTGCAGTACCAGTAGCCAGTAGCACAGGTATGTAATTCCGTGTTAGCTTTAAAAGAAAGTTCTCTGGGCTCTTTGACCTTGCTTCAGTTTTCAAAGTCTTTCAAGTTGACATTCCATTGTTTACCAAGTAGCCCATGTGCTCACAGTGACCAGAAGCCAATGTGCTGCTAGGGAAACGTGGGCTCCATTCTTTACATAGTCCAAGATTTTCCCTTTGATAGAGCTTGTAAGTGGAACCAGGGGAAAGAAGGTTAAATCACAGTTAATGCTAAAGAGGGCAGTTGTTAATTCACGGGGCTCTTTTCTAATTACAGTAAGCAGCAGCGGCAGCATCTGGGTCAGACACTCCACAGAGCTGAAAGGTCCTCTCATTTGAATGCCTTTTCTCTTTCCTTCCTTCTCCCTCCCTTCCTCCCTCCCTTCTTCCCTCCCTCCCTTTCTTTTCTTTCTTCTTTCTTTTTTTCTTTTTCTTTTCTTGTACTGAGGCTTGAACCCAGAAGCTCATGCATGCTAATCAAACTTTCTCCCACTGAGCCATATCCCCCAGCCAGAACTTACTTTCTTTTTTCTTTTTTTTTCTCTCCCCCCCCCCCCAAGAACTTTCACTTGAAACTTTTTCTTTTTGTGTGCCAGCACTGCAGGGCTAAGGCCAGGAGGATTAAGAGAACTCAGCTCTTGAGTTCCAGGTTAGCCTGGGCTACATAGTGAAATCTAGGTCAGTCTGGTAAAAACCCTGCAGTGGCAGGCTGACTAAAATAATTAAGAAGAGCTGGTGGTGGTGGTGGTGGTGCCGCCTTTGATCCCAGAACTCAGGAGGCAGAGGCAGATGAATCTCTGTGATTTTGAGGCCAGCCTGGTCTACAAAGTGAGTCCAAGACAGCCAAGATAACGAGAACCCTGTCTCGAAAAACAAACCAAAAACTCACCAAACAAATAAAACCCCCTACAGAACACCAAAATTAAGGGGGTGAAATAAGAGTGAAGAGAAGGAGAGATAAAATTTGGAGTCCACCTGGGTGTAGTGGCGTACGCCTTTAATCCCAGCACCTGGGAGGCAGAGGTAGGTGGATTTCTGTGAGTTCGAGGCCAGCTTGGTCTATAGAGCAAGTTCATGGACATGCAGGGCTACACAGAGAAACCTTGCTTTGAAATAAAAAAGGGTGCCCAAAGAGATTCACTGACTCCCAAAGGTCATAAGTGAACTTAATGGGGCGCTCTATGACCACCTTGTGCCCACCCTGTGTCCTCTTACCTGTGTCCTCTTACTAACCTTCACTCTGTTGTACACAGAACCTGGCCAAGTACAGAGCATATGTGTGCATAATACACGTGACAGTAGCACATTGCAGGCTAGCCGTGTAACAGGACATCAGTTGGCATCTCCCATGTGTCAAACATGGGTCACATAGAGAAGTTCAATGACCTAGGGAACTGGGGGTCTGAGCAGGTCTTTTGTAGTATGCAGAAGGCAAGCAGCAATGCTGGGTGCTTGTGCCTGGTGCTCAGTACTGGCTGCCTGTGGTTAGTCCTTTGCCCGGCCTGCAGAGACCACCACCTGGGGCAGGAAGAGAGCCGGGAGTCAGCTGGACCTCGACAAATGAGCGTAATTCTCCCCAAGAACAGCACTGTCTGCCCTAAAGTTTAAGCAAAAGGAAGAGCCGGGAGGATGAAGAGAAGGAGGCATCTGCTGTGGGCTGCACACATGAACAGCAGAGAGGGACAGGGTGCGTCTAGGTTGTGTGGGCGGCTCTTCTAAGAAGGAAGCATCGCCTTAGAGGGACAGGCTTTTTCCCTGAGCAAGAACCTGGTCCAATTTAAAGCATAGCAAAACTCAAAGCTTGGTGTCTTGCCTGCCTGTCACGCCTGCCTCCCTGGCGGTCAGTTCTCCGCAGTCCTTACCCCTTGCCTGTCTTGCCTCTGGCCACTTGAAGAACAGTCTCTTTCTTGCCTCTCTCACAGGGAGCTCTGTTCAGCAGATTGGCCTTAGTGTTCCTGTGATCATCATCAAACAAGAGGAGGCCTGTCAGTGTCAGTGTGCGTGCCGGGACTCTGCGAAGGAGCGGGCAGCAGGCCGGAGGAAGGGTTGCTCTTCCCCACCCCCTCCAGAGCCGAACCCCCAGCCTCCTGATGGGCCCAGCCTGCAGCTGCCACCCTAGACCTCTCCCTCGCCCTCACCCCGCCTCATCCTCCTCCACTGGATCCTATTCCTGTGAGCAAAGCAGACAGGCTGAGGTTCCTCAGACCCTCCGAAAGTGCCATGGATGTATCAGAGTTCCTGTCCCTCCAGAGCCAGGACACCCCTTCCATCCAGTTCACGGTGAAGCACTGCTGCAGGGGTGGAGGAAACGAGCCCGGCCAGCAGCTTCCCCAGGGGAAGGGCCTGTGTGCACGCCCCTGCAGGAACAGGGTGAGCAGGAAGTGCCAGGTGTGATGCTGCCATCATGGGGTCAGAAATGGAAGGATGAAGAGATCTGCCATCTGAAAGCCTCACCTTTCAGACATATTTTCTTTACTCATCTCCCAGGAACATCCGTTTTAAGGAACTGATCTTTGGAGGAAAAAAACAAAAACAAAAAAAGGAAAAAAAAAAAAGCTAAGTTATAAGTGAACTGTCTGGCTGCACTGTATGTCACTTTTGCTTATTGTTATGTGAACTTGGAATTTAAGGTTACTCGTATGCATAAAAGTTCTAAATGAAAGGGTGTGGTTTTCATCAATTTGGTGCTGCCCATCATTTGCACTGGGGTCATTGTGGATTGGGCAGGAGAGTTCAGTGTGCCGGGTGTTGTTCCGCCCTCTGTTTCATTTTTAAATATGAGGCAACACCTGGAGGGCCAGACCACCGCTCTGTGGAAGTGGGTAGTGGCGAGGACAGGTGAGAGCTGTGAGTTGGATAGGGTGAGATTGCTTTGTTGGTGGTGTTTGCTTTCTGTGGAGCTTGGAGTAGATGCAGAGGGGCCTGTTCTGTACCCTGCTCAGTGCTAACGGGCAGCTCCAGGCCTCCTGGCCATAGTGAAGATGTGGTTCTGCAGGCCCCGAGGCAATTGTTAACAGCTCTGTTGATGCTGTGCTGGAGCTGGCGCATCACAGTCCGGGCCTTTCTGGCTTTCCATTCCTCTGTGCTTGTCGGGGCTCAGAGCTTGGAGTTCTCTCTCCTGAGGAAGCACCTTATTTTATCCTAAACAGAACAGGAGGCTTATGGCCAGTGGCTGCCAAGCTCTGCCTGCCTTCAGTGGTGTTTGTTTCCTCAGAGCAGAAAGGCTGCTTTACCAGAGAAAGGTATAGAGCTAAGGGAGTTGGACGGGGTGGCAGGTGATCGGCAGGCATTCTGATAGCCAGTTCTAGCTGGGCTTTTGGTCATCCCCTCCCATCTGCGTCCCTCACGTCTACAGAGTTGCATACAGCCTCATACAGTGCAAACAAGGATGTGATTTCTAAACAGAAAGGAATAAAAACCTAAAACGATGATCTTCTACTCAGGGTAAAACAAAAATTTCCCCTTCCACCAAAAAGCCTGAAGCTTGCAGTCAGTTACCTCATTTGGAATGTTTCTTTAAGTTGTGTTATAGGATTTGTTTTATTAGTGTATAGAATTGTATCTGTCTGCCTGCCTTTGGCTCCAGGTTATTGCCTCTTCAGACATAAGTACAATCCATAGAAGAATGGGAGTGTTGCTGTCCTTTGGTTATTTACTGAGGCCACTGCTTTGGCAAGCTCAGAAGGTAGTTGGGTCCAGGGACTGGAGGAGGCCTCTGCCTCCTCAGGGAGCCAGGTCTGATACCCAGACAAGGTAACCAGAGAGCTATATGTAGGTTGCCCTCATCCTGTCTGGGCCTTTCCTCACTCAGAGCCAGCCAGAGTGGTGTCCTTGGAGAAAGCCCTTGTCTTCAGGCAAAATATTTAGGGACAATTGGCCAAGAGTGTCATAGCAGTTGTAATGAGGGAAAATGGGCTCAGGTATAAGCAGCTGATCTCCCATTCCAGGATTTGAGCAGAAGTATGAATTTCTTTTTGACATTTTACATACTCTTCCGCCCCCGAAAGCCTGGTGGATTTGGGTAACCATAGGCCTTGGCAGAAATCCCTGTGGTAGGGAAGAGCCCTCTGTTGGCACAGTGGTTAGTCCTCCTGGGAACCAGCTGCTTGGGTGCAGGTTGGCCTTGCCTGTTTCTAGGTCTTGCACCCACAGGAAGCTTTGTACTTGGGTTGTGGCTCCTCTTTATATCCTCTGAGGAGAGCAATAAGGGGACCCCAAAGTGAGCTTGTATCGAAGGGCAGTAATGGCCCTCCCACTTATTCTGCCTCTGATGATCTGGGACTCTGGTTCCCTGAGAGCTGACATAGGAAACAGGAGCTAGGGAGGATGCATGGAAGGCTTTAGTGGTTGTTTAAATATGGCTTCTTGGTTAGCTAGGGCTGTGCTCTTAATGGTCCCTTCTTGGGTCACTGACTTTCCACTCTCCACAGTTGGGGCGGAGAAGAAACATTTGAGCAGTGTTAGCTAAAGTGTTTCTAGGTGAAGGAGTCAAGTATTTGCCTTTGTGGGTGATAGATACTAGAGACTTTCACATCCAAATAGCTTTTGGAAAGTGAGGACTATGCTTGAAAACAGTGGTTGTGCGGGGCCAGGGACATTACACAGGGTAGGCAGACTTTCCTGCCATGCTATGCCAGCCCGCCTCCCCTCCCCTCCTTCCTCCACAAGCCCAGCCTCTAATGACAAGGACCTTGGAGAAGAGGGATCCTCCTGTCTATGCCAGAGACAGAGAGACCCTTCATGGGGACAGTGGTTTCTCAAGGGAATGGCCCTTAGGGTAAGACCAAGAAGAGTGGATTCTGGCAGGTGGATTTAAGCCTTTTCTTCCTCCTGTGGCAATCCCTGCAGACCATACTTGGGTTACCACTAGCAACTCTGGTTTAGCCCCTTCCTAGAGACTAGTCCAAAACAAGAGGGGAAAGGGGAGCTGGTAGACTTAGGAGGTGGTCATGTTATCTTGGTCCCACAAAACTTGCCTTACAAATGTGGCCCTTGCCAGGCTGGAGGATAAGGCTGAGGGAAGGTAGCTCAGTTTCCTTGACCAGGTCTGGCCAACCTCATGGGGCAGCACAGGAGTAGTGTTACTGACTTGCTGAGGAGACCTCTCTAGGTAGAAGGCAGTGGGGCTTCCCTTCCCTCCAGGGAGTCATTAGACGGGACAAGGTTGCTTTCCTGGCAAGGCAATGGACTGATGGGGTAAGGGAGTACCTGAGGAGGTTTTCCTGAGGCTTTGTATGATGCTGAATGTGTCCAAAGGGACAAATTTTGCAGAACCTCATATTGATATATTAAAGAAATAATAAAAAGCACTTTAGGTTACTTTTATCTTTAACCCAATTGCTGCAATTTCTGTTGTGTATGTGTATATATATATATATATATATATATACGTATATATACTTTCCACAAAGTTTTTATTTTTTGCTCAGAATAAAAAGTTGAGGTGTGAAAACAGGAGCGCTTACTTTGGTGCAATGTGTGTGTAGCTTGAGTCCTTACCCCATGTGGGCCTGGCCTCTGCAGAAGCTGCCCATAGGGAAACACTCTGACGCGTCTCCTCAGCTGCTCGATCTATGCAAGCCGTCCCTGTGATTCCGGGCACCCTCCCAGGCCCTCTGAGGAACTGGTGCAGCTGTTTTCTTCTGACTGTTCCCCACTTTTCAACCACTTCTTGGTCTATCTCGCCCCTCCTCACCACAACAAAATGATTCCTGAAGGGAAGGGTCACGTCGCTCCTAGAGAGAAACCTGGCACCTTCTAAACTCGGATTTCTAGTCACATTCATTGAGGGTAAAAGGCCTCTCCTGAGACTGTTGATTTGTGGAGCTGCACCACTGCTGCTCTTAGCTGTCTTACGTCCCCAATCAGAAGTGTGCTGGGAGGAAGGAGCAGGCCACACAGCCACTTCTGTATGCTCTCTGCATCCCGTGTTGGTTCAAAGCTGAAAGATTTCCATGCTTCACCAAACCCAGTAACGAAGCCGTTACTAGTCCCCCTTCCGTGCCCACTTAAGTTCCCAGCTGTAGAGGCATTTTAAATCTACTTCAGCCAAAACGAGATTTTCACGGTTGCAGTTTGCAAGTGGTTATGCTGTGGCACACATGGGAAACTGTCCCGTCTCTTATCAGAGGTGGGAGGGGATCAGCCACAAAACCGGACAATGCGTATTTCTGATTGGTCAGTCTGTTTGGCCTGTTTCTTGCATGTTCTTGGGGGAAAGCTAAGACGGGTCTTGTTTCTTATGCCCCTGTTCTTGGAGAGCTGGTTGGGCATTTCTTAGTTGTTCTTGGTGGTGTGAGGGCTTCTGCATCTGCACTGAAAATACAAGTTAAATTGGATCTGTCAAGGTATATTCCAGTACAAGCTTCTTCTAGAACCGGGGTTTAAAAACCATACCCTGCTCCTATGGTGGTGGCCTCCTGGGCCAAAAAACGGGATAACGTCGTGTCACTTTCTCAATTCAATGCAATTTCTCCTTTTTTTTTTTTTTTTTCCCCTCTCCCTTTTACAGGAAGATTTTTTTGTAAAACTTTTCTCCACCAAAACCTAGGGTGTTGCTGCAGTATCTTCCTTGCCCTCGTGGTGCCGAGCGAGAGGCTTGTCTGTCCCTGCCTCATGTGTTCTCAGGCCTCCCAGGAGCGGTTTGAGCAACAGTCTGCATCCTTTGTTGTATTTTGGACAAAATGTCACTGAGGTTGGAGTTCCAAGCAGCTGTTCCCTTTTCCTGTGAACTCCCCTTAGTTCCAGTTTGGGGAAGGTGGGGAAAAGAGGCTCTCCCGGTTACCTGGCTCAGATCTAGCCAGAAGAGGCCACAAACTCACTCTTCTTGCCTAACCCACTAATCATTGGCTGGTGGTCTTGGTGACAAGTTTTTAAGTCCCAAGTAGTTGTATTTGGATTGTGTACAAGTATCAAGTTTATTTTAAATGTAAAACATGGGAACAGCGTACTTCCACTGAGCGATACGAAACCGATACAGGTTCAGTACTTCCAAAGGAAGAAACCTCCAACCCCCAAAAAGAATACGAATTTGTATTTTTGAAGAATGTGAAATAATGGTGTTTGCTTAATTGCTCATTTTGTATAAACTTAATATTGTACTTTAAAATATCTGCTATGAAGTGAAATTTTAACTTTTTGGAATTGAGAAAGCAATATTAAATACTAATGAAATCTTAATTAAATGCTTATTTAAATCCGGTAGTGCCTGTGGCATTAATTCCCATCCCTGTCCCTGGTTGACACTATCTCCCCGCTCCCCACTGCCCAGCCATCAAGTCTTGGAGGAGGGTCAGAAAGGAAAGTCGGTCAACAGGGGTCTGCAGGTTTCCTTTTAATCAAGACTCTGCTTAAGTGTTTTGTGGGGCTGAGAGCCCCCAAAGCATGAAATGAACATGTAATACCACCTGGAACCCCCAAAGCAGGCTGGACCACTCTGGCCAGCACTGCTGGCCTTCCCGAATCCAAGTACTCAAGACTGGATATTCGTTGCCTACGTTTCAAAACACAGTACTGCCTTCAGCCAGGACGACGTGGGAGTGAACCCAGCTGCTAGTAGAGTTGCCATCCCAGGCTGAGGGCCAAGTACCAGCAATTGCCAATGAAGACTGGCCCCTTCAAGTGAAGGGAGTTTGGTCAGAGTCTAACCACCGGCCCAGGGAAGGGACAGAAGTCAGAATGCCCCGCTAGGGAATGATCAAGGCTCCGCAGCTCCATCGCCAGAATCCTTTGGAAGGCCACCTCTGGCGGATACAGCTGACTGGGGCGGCGCTCCGGACTTGGCTGAACCGTTCTAGTTGGAACAGAAGGGGGGGGGGGGAGGAGGGTGAAATAAGCCGGGAGGGAAGGCCTTAGGTTAGGCCCCATAAGGCCACTTGGCCTCTCGACAGTGCTCTTTCAAAACCTCCCCAGATCAGAGGAGGTTTGAAGTGTAAAGCGGTGGGGATGCTCTTCCACCCGCCTCCTTTGGGGCGGGGGGTGAGCTTGGTCAATACAGTCAGTGGGCAGGACCCCACCTCCCCAGGCCCAGCCCGGAGTGGGCACTGACCCCGCCACCAGTCGGCTCTGGGCGCCGGCGGCCCAGCTGCCGCAGCATCTCCTCGCAGGCGGCGATGGTGTCCAGGAGCTGCCGCTGCCGCTGCTCCACGGCGTCCAGCAGCTGCTGGGCGCGTTCATCCCGGGGCGGCCGCGGGGGTGGCCTCCCGCCGAGCCCCAGCCCCGCCTTCCCACGGTCCACGCCGGCAGCCTCCCTGCCGGGGAGAGAGACCGCGTCAGGGCCGGCGCTGGGCTGCACGAGGTCCTGGCCCCTGCCCCCGCCCCACGGGCCCGCTCTCACCCCCGTGACCAGCCTGCGCCCGGGCCCCACTCCATCGCCGCCCGCGCCGCCCGCCCACCACCCCCTTTGCAGTCCGCCCCCACCCCGACGCCACGCGAAGGCTCCACTAAGCTGCGCCCCGCCCCGTCCCCACCGGTCTCCTTCAAGTCGCTTGGGGGTCGTGGTCCCTTTAAGCTGCCCGGCGCGGAGGCGGGGCCGAGCCTCGCGGGCCGGAAGTTGGGTGCGTGCGTCACTTCCTCCCGGAAGCGGGTCTGGGCGGATGTCTACGGCGCGTCCGTGTGCGGGGCTGAGGGCCGCAGTGGCGGCCGGCATGGGGCTGAGCGATGGGCCAGCGGGCTCTGGCCGCAGCTGCCGCCTTCTACGCCCTCCCGCGCCCGCTCCGGCGGTACCGGGGGCCCGGCTGCTGCGGCTTCCGGAGAGTGGGGCCGTGCGGGCCGCAAGCCCCGAGCGCTCCGGTTGGACCGAGGCGCTGCGGGCCGCCGTGGCCGAGCTGCGCGCCGGCGCCGTGGTTGCGGTCCCAACTGACACGCTGTATGGCCTGGCCTGCTCGGCGAGCTGCTCGGCGGCCCTGAGCTGCGTGTATAGCCTCAAGGGCCGCAATCAGGCTAAGCCGCTGGCTGTGTGCCTGGGCCGCGTGGCCGACGTCTACAGGTGAGGCCTCCCCGACCCGGCCCCGCTGGGGGCGGCACCGCGGGAGGGGTTTCCGGTGACAGGCTTGGGAGACTGAGGCGCCGTGTGCGGGAGGGGCTTGTCCTGGCTCACCGAGGAATCCGGAACTGGAAATATGTTGGGAACGCTTAACGCGTGCCGGGCTCCGCTCTAGACAGCGAGTGGGTCGCAACGCTGAATTAGGCGAGCGTGTCACTGGTCTCTTGGTGCTCTTGTGATGTACGGGGCGGGGCGCGGGGCGCAGGAAGAAGGCAGCAACGGTAACAGTTTCGGAGGTGTGTCTTCCAGATGATAAAATAGTTTGAGGTTGTATTCACTTGTCACGGCGCCGTGGTTTTGTCTCCAAGACAGGCGTGTAGACTTCAAGCCCGGGGTGCTTCTCTGGAGTCTGCCTTCTGCCAGAGCTCCGAGGAAGAGGCAGTAGCGAGGCAGGCAGAGCGCATTGTACACGCCAGGGACCCCTTTCCTCATCTGCCTTCAGTCCAGGAAAGATCCATCAGGCTAATTTGGAGTGGATCTGTGCTCTTTTGCCTCTCCAGGTACTGTCAGGTGAGAGTACCCAAAGAGCTCCTGGAAGACCTGTTGCCAGGACCAGTGACCCTGGTGATGGAACGCTCAGAGGAGCTCAACAAAGACATGAATCCCTTTACTCCTGTGAGTCAGATTTTGGTATTTTCTGTGATCTTAATCCCACTCTTTCAAGCCCTCGACACTCACTTTCCTGTTCCTCTTGCTTTACAGCTTGTTGGCATCCGGATTCCTGACCATGCCTTTATGCAGGACTTGGCCCAAATGTTTGGGGGACCACTTGCACTCACCAGTGCCAACCTCAGCTCCCAGGCCAGTTCTTTGAGTGTTGAGGTGAGAATTGACCCCAGCGGGCTGAACCTCTGTTTGCTCAAAACCAAAAAGGCTGATGCTATGCTGGCAGAAATTGCCTGGCAGAAATTTGGGCCTTTGGTGTGTCAGTGAGAAGCTCACTCATTTGTTACGGGTTAGAGGAGGGCATCCAAATGAAAGAATCTCGGAAGGGGCCCGGTGGTGCATACTTGCAATGCCAGCACTGAAAGACCAAGGCAAGAAAGCCTCAGGGTCAGCCTGAGTTACTTCGGGAAACTTTATTTTTTAAATGATTTCTTTTTTTTTTTTTTTTTTTTTTTCATGTGCTTTGGTGTTTTCCCTGCATATGTGTCTGGGTGAGGGTGTCCGATAGATCTCCTGGAAATGGAGTTACAGACAGGAGTTGCCGTGTAGGTACTGGGCATTGAACCTTGGTCCTTTGGAAGAGCAGCCATTGCTCTTAACTGGTGAGACATCTCTGCTTTCCCCAGAAACTTAAGTGTTGGAATAGTTTTATCTTGAGAGGCTGCGGAAAACAGGTGTATTCTTTTTATCTATAATAATAGAAAAGATGCCGGAGTGGTAGTAAACACCTTTTTAAAAAAATAATTATTGATTTATTTATTATATATACAGTGTTTTGCCTGCATATATGCCTGCACACCATAAGAGGGCACCAGATCTCATTATCGATGGTTGTGAGCCACCATGTGGTTGCTGGGAATTGAACTCTGGACCTTTGGAAGAGTAGACAGTGCTCTTAACCTCTGAGCCATCTCTCCAGCCCCAAGGTGGTGAATACCTTTTATCGTAGCACTCAGGAAGGAGAACCGAGCCGATCTCTGTGCGTTTGAGGCCAGCCTGGTCTAAAGAGTGAGTTCTAGGACTTCATAGAGAGCTTGTCTCAAAGGAAAAAAGATTATTGGAGGTAAAGACAACTTTGTGAGGGGAGAAGTTGTCAGAGACTTGACAACTGTACTGAGAAGAATTTGGGGCTCTGAAACATTAGTTCACTTCTGTCACATAGCCACTAAATGACAGTCTCAACTTTTTGCCAGTTCGTTCTTTCTTTCTTTTTGGAGGGGCTTTTTTGTTTTTTTGAGACAGAGTTTCACTGTATAGCCCACACTGGCCTGGAACTCATTATATAGAACAGGCTGGCTTTGAACTACCTCTTCCTCCTGAGTATTACTGGAATTAAAGGCATAGGGCAGGGTCTTACAACTGTACCTCATGCTGACCTTGAACTCAGCATCCCCAGGCCTCCGCATTTTTTATCTATACCAGTACACCTGGCCTCGCCTAGTTTTTGACTCCTGACTTTATTCTTTTATCTTTTATCTTTGCTTGCCAGCTAGACAAGACCATCATAATCCTGTCTTGGCTGTGCAGTTTAGAGCAAATGAGCTCACACAGAGAGCTTTGCTTTCTTCTTACAGCACTTAAATAGGCGCAGCGAAGTGGTGGCACCCAGCAGCCTTGGAAATGCAGTGTCTGCTTTATTTGCCCTTGGTAGCTCTGCTGTATAGAGCAGGGTGGGCATGTTCCCAGAGGAGGGGTAGGTTCTTACCTTATCTGCAACCCTGAGCCAGCACGGTCATCGTTTTACTTGTAGATGGCGTTTATAATTTTCCTATCATCAAGACTCTGGCCTCATTGGAGACCCTTCACGGGGGGTGGAGGGGGTGGGGGGGGCAGATTACTCTAGCTCAGTTAACAGTACAGGTCTCGGCCCACCTGTTTTCTTCTCTATGTCCTGATCTTCCACTGAGTCTAGGATTAGGCTGCTACGATTACTTTAGGGGTCTAAGTGAAGTAATTTGTATGCATCACACAGACATGATGGAAAGTCTGGTATTATAGCTCACATCCCTGGGCTCATACTGAACTAGGCCTTCCCCAGCCCCTGCAGTATTTAGGGCTTCCTTTTGGTACATTAAGGTTTTCTTTATGAAAGGTATAACTTGGAGTGCATATCCAAGGGGGCTTCAGACTTGGTGCATATGGCATCCCGGATGTTACTTGTTCTCTTGGCATAGCTGACCGTAACTAAGAAGTTTCTGCTCTGCTTAGAGAAAGATGCCTCAGTTTAAACGTGAGCCATGTATGCAGGGTGACGGCCTTTCCTTTCCTTCTTTTAGGAGTTCCAAGACCTCTGGCCTCATTTGTCCCTAGTCATTGATGGGGGACCAATTGGGGATAGTCAGAGTCCTGAGTGTCGCCTCGGTTCTACTGTGGTTGATTTATCTGTGCCTGGGAAGTTTGGCATTATTCGCCCAGGCTGGTAAGTCTCTTTCCTGGGCCATTGGGATATATGAGGGATGTTGAGAACAGAGAAGCTTTAAAGTAGAGATTTTCACACAGTGGCGTCAGATGGATTCCTGTGAGTTCGAGTCAGTCTGGTCTACAAAGCAAGTTCCAGGACAGCCATGGCTACACAGAGAGGCTTTGTCTCCCCACCCCACCCCCCAAAAAAAACCACTGCCACCACCAGAAGAGTGCCTACCACAAAGAGGTGATTAGTGGGCTGCGATTAAATTTGCTGGTATGGCTGGCTTTTTAGGATTCATCAAGTTTGATAAACAGAGCATGGGACAGTAATCTTAAGAGGCTACTCAGACATTGGTGGGCTCAGCACCCAGAGAACTTAGATTGTAACTGCCTTGTGTGTCTTCCTTAGTGCCCTGGAAAACACAACAGCCATCCTCCAGCAGAAGTATGGGCTTCTCCCTTCACAGGGCTCCTGTTCATGAGACTTGGGAGGACCCAAGGACCACGCTGGATACTATGTGTCTGCCTCTGGTTAGCAAGGCCTCATTGGCAGAGGCTTCTGGAGCTACATCTGTGGCCTGGCTTTTTACATAGCATCCTTGTCTCTGAATACCGTAGGCTGGAAGCTGCAGGGTGAGCCTTGTACCTGGGGGAAGGTTCTATTTACTATGTAGATTCATGTATCAACCAAAAGTTGAGCAGAGGTAAGAACATTCGTAGAGAGGGCTTATTATTTTAAGTGCCCCCAGATTAAGTAATGAGTACAGAATTAGAATGCCTTAAGAGCCACTTTCTGGTGGACAGTGGCATTTATGTCAAACCAGCTGGAAGCACTAGTGCAATCTTGAAGTCTCAGGACCAACGCAGGAAAGTCTGAGAGCCCAGGCCAAAGCTTTCTGGGTATCAGAGAGTGGTCATTTTGGGTAAATTATCCTAGGGGCTCCCAAGTAAAATAAAATTGGAAAATTAAAATCTTGACTTTTCAGCCAGTGACTGTTCTTATTTATTGATATAGTTCTATGTGTAATTTATTTAGCTTCATTGTTTACTCAGAAGTTCTTTGTCTTTGTTCCTGTGTATACCAAGTATTTTACATGATTATTTTGGGGTATTTGAGCTGTATTTTTCTTTGTTATTAAAATTGCTGCTGCAAAGTTCTGATGGTTTATTTTTCTTTTGAACTATCTCCCCAGGGTAGGGTTTCTGTCAAGGTGTATATGTGCATTATGGCTGTTGGTGTAGATTAGCCTTCAGAAGATCTGAGTCAAGTTTCATTGCGGATGCCTGCCCCTTCCTATATCCAAATTGTATATGCATGAAATGACCCCTGGTTAGATCCAGCCCTTCCAGCTAAGCTCCAGGCTGGGCGGCTAGCCCTGCTCATCTGTCAGGTGGGGTTTAATGTCAGTGACTGGTCTGGTGTCCTTGAAACGACCTGTATTCCACCTCATCCTCCCGCACTTATATCCAAGTCCATCTCAGAGTTACAGCTCAGCCTTCCCCTGGAAACCAGTCCAGTGAACATTTTCTTTTCAAGTGTAACTTGAGAATCTTGCTGAAAACATTCATCGGGTCTTACTTTAACAAGGATCCTTGCAATTAGTTTATTTGTAAATAACCACTGTCTTGTTAACATCCCTCCAGAAATTTTATGTAAACTAGTCTTTTAAGCAAACCCATCTCTATTGTGCTAAAGCTAGCCAGCCCAGCCACACACTAATTTGTCACAGACTGACCTCAGGTCAGCATTTATGAGGGCTGCAAGAGGAATGTGTACCGGCCAACACCATTTCATATTTAATACAAATCACAGTAGCACTGAAAGTTGCCCTAGTGAGTGTCCTCCCCAGCCCAGACAGCTGAACGGAGAAAGTGGTCTGTTTCCCCCTGCAGCTAAATGTTCATCTGCAAAGGCTCTGGAGCACAGAGTATTTTCTTGGAGGAAAAAAATAGCTGAACTCCCAGGCCTGGCTGTAGCTGCAAAGAAGAGCATAGCAGCTGCGGTGCTAGCTACACCAATAGCGGGATCCTGTAAGCTTTGGGTAGGGAACCTTGCTCAGCTTCCCCAGCACCTGACAGGCAGGTGCTTAATAATGAGTGTGGTGCTTAGTGGGGCACAGGAATCTACTAGAAAGACCTTAGAGTCCCCTTCTTAGAAGTGTGAAATACAGTTCCCTGTGTTCAGCAAGACGTGAGAAGGTGGCCTGAGGAGATGAAGGCTGTCCAAAGGAAGTAAGGTGCATGCTAGCTCAGAACCCTGAGACCCTTCTGAGCACGGTGGCTTGGCTTGCACAACTCAGCTATACAACTGCCACAGCTGGAAGCTGAAGGATGTGGAGCTGCCTTGAGCCATGTGCAGCCACCCACCAGCCTCCCACTTCACCATGCCTTGCTTCCCAGCACCACCAGTCCAAGGGCCAAGCTCTCTGTTCTACACGAGCTGGCTGGACCCCACCACCACACGCACGCGCGCGCGCGCACACACACACACACGCACGCACGCACGCACGCACGCACGCACGCACGCACCCAGTTGCTCCTTGAGACTTGTGTCTATATCCTCAGCTGGACCAGCTTGGTGACCTGTTGAGGTTTGGGTGGTAGCCCCTCACATCAGCCATTGCTCCTTTTCCTTGACGAAGTGCTCTGCCCAGCGGCGGGTCAGCTCTAAATACAGGCTGGGCTGGTGAGGCAGGTAGTCCAAATACAGGCGAGTTGGCGTCTTCTTGGGAACAGCCTTCTCAATCTGTGTGCCCTCATGCCACTCGTTGAAAGAGGTGATGGAGACGACCTCGGGTCTCACGGTCAGGGCCGCCTGCAGGGCTGTTTCGTAGTACTTGCCGTTGACCCTGTTCCGAGTATTGTGGTTGTTCCAGGGCCGGATGCTGGTGTCGATATACCCAGGCCCCACGCTAGGAATGAACATCAGGTTGTTGGTGTCACAGAAGTTCTTCACCGCTTTCCAGTTCTGATGGGAGGAGCCGAAGGAGAAGCCATTGGAAGCAAAGTAGGTGTACATTCCATCAAATCCTGCCGCAAGGATGTCATGGGTGTGGCCCTCCTCCACCAGAAGAGCTATGAAGACCCCGTCATAGGGAGTGTTGCGGATCGAGTGGGGCCCGTTCTGTGTCAGGAGGTGGGCCCAGGCCTCGGGGGGTGTCAGATAGGAGTCGTAGATGTAAAAGAGTGGGAGGCTCTTGCCCATGCTGTTCTTATAACGGTAAAAGGCGCCGTGGGAGCCGTACCTGAGGAGCAGGAGGGAGAGTTGGTTGTGAGAAGCCAGCACAGCAGTCAGATCAGCCACAGGGGAGCTCTTTCTCTCTGCTCACAGGACTGTGGGGTCCAGCAGGTCACACACTGAGCCTTCCTAGCCCTCCTCCTGTCAGCTCTAAGCCTCTTCTCCCAGCCAGGCCACCACCACCTTCATCTCAGTTTGGGCAGCATCTAATAGGTGTCTAAACATCCATCCCTGCCTTCTTATAGGATATGATCTGACCACTCCTTACAGTGGCCTGTGAGGATGCCCCTTGTTAGTCTAACCCGACCTGTTTTCATTCCTCCTACTACCCACCAGACTCCACTCCCTAGCTGGTCCTTCTTTTAAGCTTCTTGTGAGCTTGTCCCATCTTAGGACATTGCATCTGCCACTTCTTTCTACCCAGAATTTTCTCCTTTCTCCAGATCTTTGCAGATCTAATTTACTACTACTACTATACCTACTTACTACTAACTACTAACTACCACCACCACCACCTACTAACTACTACTAACTACCACCACCACCACCTACTAACTACTAACTACCACCACCACCACCTACTAACTACTAACTACTAACTACCACCACCACCACCTACTAACTACTACTACGACACAGGGTCAAAGTGGTACTTTGACTGAGTCACTGCTTTGTGGGGTAGTGTCACTACTTTGACAGGGTCTCACTATGTGGCCTGGTGCTCACTTAAGTAGACCAGGTAGGCTGGAGAGATGGCTTAGATGTTAGTACCCTCTTCTGGTATGCAGGTGTACATGCAGGCAGAGCACTGTATATCTAATAATAAATAAATCTTTTTAAAAAAAAAAAAGTTAAAAAAAAAAAATAAACTAAGTAGACCAGGCTAGCCCTGAGCTCAGAAATTCACCTGCTTCTACCTCCCAATTGCTAAGATTAAAGGCATGCACTATCATGCCTAGCCAGAGCTGACATTTTAAAACACAATGCGATGGTGGGGCTGAGAGATGGATCTGGGAGGAGTGGGAAGGGTAAATTTGAGTTTTTAAATTACTGTAAATGTTTTTGAAAAGAACTATTGTGCTGGAGAGATGGCTCAGGAACTGAAAGCAACTTCCAGAGGACTGAGTTCTACTCCCAGCACCCATGTTGGGCAACTGGTAACAACGCCTATGGCTCCAGCTTCCTCTTCCTCTGTGGGCATACACAGACACACACACACACATAAAAAAAAAAAGCTATTTTTTCAAAACTGTTGGAGATTGAATCCAGGGCCTCAGGCATGATGGCACATGCATGTAGTCCCAGCCCTTGAGAAGCTTAAGGACAGCACAGCAGGCATTCAGGGCCATGCTCAGCTACATGAAGAGCTCCAGGCCAGCCCACTCATTCCTTTTAGCTTAACAGCCCAACCCCTCGCTGTGAAACAGCTGCTCGAGACTCACGTATTCCACTGCCTGGCCCGCCAACCCCTCTCCCTACTTCCGTCCAGATTCCGGTCTTACGTGTCGATGATGTACTTGATGTTGTCGTGGACAGTGACGTCATCCCGGCCCTTGTAGGGTTGGATATGGAAGGCCACCTGCCACAAACAGAATTGCAGATCAGGTGGATATTCAGGAACACGACAAATACAGCTTAGTGCCCCAGCCGCGGGTTGTAGGACAGGCACAATAAAGGTCGCCACTGCCCTTCAGATGAAAAGCGTAGAGTGGCAGTTTGTCCACGTCCCACCACAGGGCATCCAGGAATCATTCTGGCGTTCTGGCAAACCTGAAGGATGGCATTCAGGTTTCCACCTCTGTCAGCTCCAGTCATGAGAACAAAGAGACACGTGCCTACTCTCTGCCAGGGGGAAATGTGCCACAGTCTGTTAAACCTGCCAGTGGTGACCTCAGGAAGTGGACGGGGCTTCTCAGTCATTTGTCTTCCTTCACCACAGGAATAGGACTGGCTTCCTCTATTGATGTGTGTGAGGAGAAGGACACACACACATCCCTCCACTCGCAGCTGAACCTGCTTATGGAAGCCCAGCGCTGTCTGCTGCTATGGAGTGGAGTCTAGAATTCTGTCTGCAGGTCCATTTGACTCTTTTCCTGCCCAGTATCCAGCATCAGGGTCTACAACCTAACCTATAGTATTTAATAAAAGTGAAGGGGCTGGAGAGATGGCTCTTCAGTTAAGAGCACTGGAACCCAAAGAACCTGGGTTCCCAGCACACATATCAGGCGGCTCAGAACTACCTCCATGGGACCAAAGCCTCTGGCCTCTGCACACACCTGCACGCACCTGTACATACACACACACACACAAAAAATTTTAAATAAATTTTAAAAATGATTCTTATATAGACTTCCATTTGTCCCCTATTTAATCTTCTCAAAATCAAAGACGGTAACAGTTGGCCTAGGCACAGCCTGCTAGACCCTCTCCCAGTACTACCCTTGCAATGTGTCTGTCATTCCCAGCAACCCAGCACTAGCTGTATGGCAGAGAAGGGGGCAATCTCAGCATTGTGGTGGTGGCGCACACCTTTAATCCCAGCACTTGGGAAGCAGAAGCAGGCGGATCTCTGAGGCAGAGGCCAGCCTGGTCTAACAGTGATTTCCAGGACAGTCAGGGCTATACACAGAAACTGATAAAACCAGAAGAAAGGAGGGTGGGGTGGACATGAGGATGAAAAGGAGAGGAAAAGAGGAGGAGTCTCTAGAACGAGAGAGTGTGTAATCTCTTGAACTCACCTGGATGTTGTACTGATGGGCAGTATCCAGAATGGCAGGTACCAGGTCATCTGAGGGCTCCCCATTATCATCAGCCATGCCAGGTGGGTACCAGGAGAGAACCAAAACCCCTAAACAACACAGAAGCCCTTTCTGTGGCACACAGTGTACCCACCCCACCCCCAGCCCTGCAAGGATCTTTCTTTCTTTCTTTTTTGGTTTTTGTTGTTGTTGTTTGGTTTTTGGATTTTTTTTTTTGGTTTTTTGAGACAGGGTTTCTCTGTGTAACTCTCCATGTCCTGGACTCACTCTGTAGACCAGGCTAGTCTCGAGCTCACAGAGATCCATCTGCCTCTGCCTCCCGAGTGCTGGGGAGATTTTTCTTATCAGAAATCATCTCCAACAGCAGGGTTCCTGAAAACTTTGAGCCAGGGTCCCCCCCCCCCCCCCCCCCCCGCCCTTAAGCTGGTCTGGGAGCTGTCCACGATTGAAGTGCTGAAGTGCATCAGCCAAGGGAACCGGGCCTGCCAGGAGCCAGGCTTAGGAGTGCAGCATCAAGTAGCAGAAGAAAGGAGAAAGAGTGACCAGGTCACCCTGACCTGGAAGCCACAGCCCTACCCCTAAGGTGCTACCTGAAGAAAAGCCCTATTTCCATGCTTCTTATGGGAGAGAGCACATGCCTTGACTGACTGCCTGTACAGAAAGCAAACCTGGACAAAATAACCCATGTCCCAATTATCTTTGTATAAGTCTCATAACCTACTTATTCACTTATTTATTTATTCATTCACTCATTTATTGTTTTGAAGATACTGTCATACTATGTACCCTGGCTACATGGTATATGACTGGTTCCAAGCTGGGAACCCTGCCTCACCCGAGTGCTCTTTGTGGCTATGGCATGGCATGCACCACCAAACCTGAATCCTGACCTTGCAGTTCTCCCTCCTCATCGTAGGCCATCTTAAGGCATAACAAGATGTACTTTTAAAAACTAGAAGAATTCGGGACGAAATCTAAGCTAAGTAAACCTCCCCAACCCAGCCTGTAAGGCAGCAGGTTCTCCAAGGCCTCTGCTTGTGCACTTGACGCAAAAGCTCCTGTGTTGTGCTCACCCTCAGCCCTGCTAGATCAGCCGTATAGCTGTTGCAGTCCCCAGACTTGAAGGGCCAAGACCCCCAGGCCTCACTCTCCTGAAACTTGGAAGACCAACAGACCTAAAGCTGCTCTCTTAAAGACTTAAAGTCCTGGGGTTGTTGAGGGTCAGAAAGGCCCAGAAGATACAGTGGGGAATTAGAAGAAAGGGGCGCTGGTGTGTGGTGGTCCCAGGATAAGCGTGGGAGGGAAGGGCTACAGGGTCAGGCTGGCGGGAGAGTGGGAGCGGGGGCCCTGAGGGGTCTCAAGGAGGAAGGAAGGAAGGGTGATACTGGGGGACAGACAGGCCAGGGTAACGCGGGGTCTCACCTATGGCAGCTTCTTTGAGCTGTGTCATGTGCTCTCGTAGCACGTCGGGGTCCCGTGAGCTGTAAGGCCCCAGCTCGGGGTAGAAGCTGGAGCCCAAGTCATCTGGAGGGCTGTGGCGGCCACGCGGGTAGCTGGCCGAGATCTTGGGGTCCCAGTGCGGCACCATGACATGGTCCCAATGGATGTAGTGGCCCTCGCGCCGGGGACTCCCGTACCACGAATAGTAAAAGGCGTGCAGGTCTGAGTAGACCCGCAGGCTCTGCCTGGGCGCGGGATCGGCCTCGGCCAGGCCCACCGAGGCGCGGGGGGCGGAGGTGCGCGGCAGCGGAGGCGGAGGCGCGGCGGGGGCAGCCGGGGCGCGGGCGGGCGCGGGGTTCCCCTCCGGACGCCGCTCGAAGGGTGCTAGCTCCGGGCCCGGGCCCAGCGCGGGCAGCCCGTCCGGGGCCTTGAGCGTGCGCAGCCCCATTAGCGTACCGAAAGCGAAGAGCAGCACCAAGAAGAGGGCGATGCAGGCACGGCGCCGCCGCCGGGCCATGGCTTTCCCGTGGTGCCCGCCACCGCGCTACCGGCCCCGGAGTCGCGCCATCCCTCCCTCTCGCCCGCCCGCGCGTCCCAGGTCACCGCCAGCGATCGCCACGAGCCCAGGGCGGCTCCGCGCCTGTCCCCGCAGTGCGGGCGGGCCCGGCACACACAGAATGCAGCGGCGCCGACCAAGTGAGCATGAGCGGAGGGGTAGCGGGTGGGGGGAACCAGGCGGAGGAGCGCGAACCCCGCCCGAAGCTGGTCCGTCCCAGGCCGAGTGCACCTGGGATCCGGGTGAGGTGCGGGACCCGACCGTCCCGGTAGAAGATCGGGGCGGAAGGTGGGAACAGAGGGTCTCTCATGCTCCTTACCTAACCCTCCTTCCACTGAGCTCTGGTATCATTACCCAGATTTGCTCCAAATACCCAGTACCAAGAAGAGGGGCGCTGGGCCACCCTGCAAACTCTGGCTGAGGCCAGTAACCTAGCGGAGAACCCCAGCTGCATTGTTGCCTAACTCCAGGGCCAGGCCTGGCTCTCCCGTGCCCCCTGAGCAGTGAAAATACTGCCTAGTCTTAGCTGTCTGTCATGGTACCCGAGCCTTCCTCAATTCCGCTTACCAGTGGACAAGCAGCACCCCTTCCTTCCCACAGTGAGATTGAAGCTGGGGCCTTGCGCTCACGCTTGGCAAGAGTTCCACAGCAAGGAGTGACTTTAATCTTCTTTGCTATTCTGTATTTTGAGACTAAGTTACCCAGGCTGACCTTGAACTCAGCCTATAGCCAGAGCCCACCTTGAACTTGAACTATACTAATCCTTCTACCTCGGCCTCCCAAGTGTTGAGAGGATGACAGGTGTGAACCGCCACTCCTGGATTGCTTACTGTTTTCTGAAGCGAAGTCTCACTACATAGCTGAGGCCGTCACGAAATTTTCTGTATGACTATGGCTAGTCTTAAACCCTGGTATATGTTTGCCTTTGGCTCCAGACCGCTGGTATTACAGGCATGCATTGTCATGCCTGGCTTCTCAGAGCCATAAAAGAAATATCCAGAAGCTCTCAGGAACTTCCTATTACTTCTCGTTAACATAAGTTGTATCTTGCTCGTGGTCCTGTTGAAGCCAATCCATTGCCAAGGTCACTCAGAAATGTAAACAAAATCCAAAGGACTCAAGAAAATGACCTTGAGTGTCTGTGGTGTCTCCCTCTCACCTTTGCTTAAGAGCCCCGTGGGCAGCCAGGGCATGGTGGCCCTCGCCTTTAATCCTAGCACTCGGGAGGCAGAGGCAGGTAGATCGCTGTGAGTTCGAGGCCAGCCTGGTCTACAAAGCAAGTCCAGGACTGCCAAGGCTACACAGAGAAACCCTGTCTAGAAAGCCCCCCCCAAAAGCCCCATTGGCAGGTAGATCTACTGTACAGAAGGTAGGGACACAGCAGCCTTCTAACCCAGGTGCACAAGAAGTCAACCACAGAGGCGGCAGAAGTGGCCCAGCTATTGGGATGACATACTGCCAATATGCATAAATAATCAGCCAGAAGTTCGTGTGTCTAGGACACCCAACCCAAAGAAGGCTGGTGGTCAGAAGTTCGCCTACTAGGCAGAAAGAAGCCCCAGTAACTCCTAGGGCGGAAAAGAAAAGTCCTATATGTTCTGACATCACATTGAGGTCTGTGGAGGAAACCCACCCTTACTGCAAGCCTGCTCATGCCACAGTGAGTCAGGAATTATCAAAGCAGTCCCTTGCTTGCAGATATTAAGTGGAGAGCCGGGCAGTGGTGGCACACACCTTTAATCCCAGCACTGGGGAGGCAGAGGCAGGCGAGGTCAGCCTGGTCTACAAAGCGAGTCTACCCAGAGACTTTGCCAAAGCTACACAGAGAAACACTGTTTCGAAAACAAAACAAAATCCAGATATTAAGTGGAGTTGAAAACGAGCAAGAATGGGCAGTTGAGATGGTTCAGGGGATAGGGGTGCTTGCTGCCAAGCTGGAAGATCTGAGTTTGAATTCCGGGCCCCATGTGACGGAAGGCGAGAACTAGTCCCCCAGGTTACTCTCTGACCTCCACATTCATGTCGTCCGACATTCACAGCCCACCCCCATGCCACACATAAATAAGTGAATAATGTAAAAAAAAAAAAAAAAAAAGCCAGCAAACAAAAGAGAGTAGATCAAAGGAAATGGAGATGACACAGCTTCCAGATACCAGTTGGATCTGGTGGCACGCAGCTGTGATCCCAGCACAGAGGAAGCTGAGGCAGGAAATTTGAGCTTGAGGCCAGCCGGAGATGCCTGGTTAGAGCTAGCCTCAAAGACCAAAACAAACCAAACAACAAAATATTACTGTCTGCAGGAGTGGTTCCCAACCTGTGGGTAACAACCCCTGTGGAGGGTTGCATATGGGATATTTATATTACAATTCATAACAGTGTCAAAATTACAGTTACGAAGTAGCAATGAGATAATTTTATGGTTGGGGGTGACCACAGGATTAGGAGCTGCATTAAAGGGTTGCAGCGTTAGGAAGGTGGAGATCCACTGCTCTACAGGCTGGAGAGATAGTCAGATAGGATCACTAGTTGCTCTTCCAGAGGACCTGGGTTTACACGGCCGCTCACAACGGTCTGTATTTCCAGTTCTAAGGGATCTAATGTCCTCTTCTGGTCTCTTCAGTCATCAGGCACGTCTGAGGTGCACAGGCACACATGCAGGCAAAACAACTATATGCATAAATGTTTTGGAAAATATTGTCTAATGTCCCAAAGATTTTATATTTTGAAAGCAAGAACAGGGAACTGGAGAGATGGCTCAGTGGTTAAGAGCACTGGCTGCTCTTCCAGAGGTCCTGAGTTCAATTCCCAGGAACCACATGGTGGCTCGCAACCATCCATAATGAGATCTCATCATACTGTATACATAATAAATAGATCTTTTAAGATAAAGAAAGAAAGAAAGAAAGAAAGAAAGAAAGAAGGTGAGCCAACACGGAAGAGGCAACCCGGGTGCCTGGCCCTAGGGAATAAAACTCCGGGATGGAGGAGGTCGAAGGGGATTACATCTTTATTACAGGGCTTGCAGTACGGTTTGACTCTTAATACAATGTATAATATTTGATGAAAAATGAGAGTGAGTTTAAAGAAATTGAACAGCGAATCTTCTAAGATTGTTGATGTAGCAGGAAGGAGTATAGAAAAATGGTTGTCTCACAGGCTTGTGGTAAGGATTACACAGAATAAGGCTGTTCATACATGATTGCGCTGGGCCAGACTCAAGAATTATTTTTACGTGTGTGTGTGTGTGTGTGTGTGTGTGTGTGTGTGTGTGTCTGTGCCATGGAGTAAAGTAGAGGTTAGAGGACAACCCGTGAGCATCAGTTCTCACCTCCCATCCTTTGGAAACCTTTGGACTGAACTCAGGTCTGTCAGGCTTGGCCGCCAGCACCTTTGCCAGCTAAGCATTCTCCAAAGCCCCTATTTTGGCTCACGATGGAGACCAAGCTGGCCTTAAGCTCACAATCCTCCTGCATCAGCCTCCTAGGTCCCTATGATAGGCACAGACCACCATGCACAGCTAGGGGTTAAAAGGAATCAGATTATTGAAGTCCCACTCCTGAACCCAGCAAACAAGAAGTGTGCATTACTTATCTACACAGCAGGGATTTGAGGCCAGAGCCTCACACACGCTGACAAGTGCCTGTCTCTGAGGTTTACTGTCATCTCAGACATATATAGAGCACTGTGCATCGGAGCCAGTTCAAGCGGCTGACGACGCAATATGAACCATATAAGCATGCTTTGGGTCTCTCTGCAGATCACATAGAATGTTCCAGGATGGTGCAGCTCCTTGGGCAGACAAAGGTCTCTGAACAGGGGCAAACACTCCCTTTGCAGCTGTCCCAAGAGATACACTGGAATGGCAGAAGAAATATAATTTGGGATAGCTTATTAACACCCATGCTTGCAGCAAGTGATCTGTCTCCATCGTGAATCCCAGAGAGCTGGCCTAAAACTTAGAGGCGGGAGATGTAGGCTACGCTTAGCGTTCCTGAGGCCCTAGGTGTCATCCTGATACACACACACACACACAGAGAGAGAGAGAGAGAGAGAGACAGAGAGACAGAGAGACAGAGAGACAGAAAGAGACAGAGACCGGCAACTTCCAGACTATCTTTGCCTTTGCCTACTGGCATGTCCAGTTCCTCCTTTTAAAATATTTTACTTTTGTCACAGGGTGTGGTGCCACCCGCCTTTAATTCCAGCATACAGGAGGCAGAGGGAAACAGATCTCTGGAAGTTACGGGCTAGCCTTGTCTACACAGTGAGTTCCAGGGCTATGTAGAAAGACCCTGTCTCAACAAAACATAAATTTACTTTTTTTTTGGTTTTTCGAGACAAGGTTTCTTTGTGTAGCTTTGGCTGTCCTAGACTCACTTTGTAGACCAGGCTGGCCTCGAACTCACAGCGATCTGCCTGTCTCTGCCTCCCGAGTGCTGGGATTAAAGGCGTGCGCCACCACGCCTGGCTATAAATTTACTTTTTTTTTTTTCTTCTGAGACAGGGTTTCTGTGTGTAGCCTTAGCTGTTCTGGACTCGCTTTGTAGACTAGGCTGGCCTTGAACTCATAGCAATCCACCTGCCTCTGCCTCTCAAGTGCTGGGATCAAAGGTGTGTGCCAACGTGCCCAGCTTCATAAATTTACTTTTAATAGTGTGTGTGTGTGTGTGTGTGTGTGTGTGTGTGTAGTACCAGCAGAAGCCAGAAGAGGGTATCAGATCCCCCTGGAGCTGGCATTATAGGAAGTTGTACCCAGGACACTGGTACTGAGAACCAAACTTGGATCCTCAGTAGGAGCAGCATGTGTTTTCACATGCTGAGCCATCTCTCCAGCTTTCCTTCCCCTCTCAGTTCCTTCTTGGAAGCTGGGTCCATGCATTCCCTCGCTTGCTAACATTGCTTTGGACATTTCTGTCTGGGCTTGACACACCTGCGTGAACCTCATGGTTCCCATTCCCTGATATTGCTAACAGTGCACAGTCCGCTAGTGTATTAAGTGCGGGCAGGACTGGTGACAAGCTTCTAGCCAATTGTATCTCACTATGATGCGGGGCCTTAGAGACATAATTAGGTTCTTAAATCAGGCCAGCCCAAGTTAATTAAGAGAGAGACAATCTTGACTTAATAATAATGTAAAAATTCTGAAAAGAGACTAGGAAAGAGAGGCTCCGGTGGGCTTCATGGAATAAGCATTCTCGGCTCGGCGTGGTGGCAACGTTCCTGCAAGACCAGTACTTGGGAGGTGACAGCAAAAGGATCAGAAGTTCAAGGTCATCCTTGGCTACATAACCAGACTCCGTTTAAGAAAAGAAAGAGAGGACTGGAGAGATGGCTCTTTCAAAAGGTCCTGAGTTCAATTCCCAGCAACCACATGGTGGCTCACAACCATCTATAATAAGATCTGGTGCCCTCTTCTGCCTTGCATGAGTACATGCATGCAAAACACTTTATACAAAATAAATAAATAAATCTTAAGAAAAGAAAAAAAAAAAGAGAAAAAAGGCAGGTAAGCAAGAAAGGGAGGGAGGGAAGGAAGGATGGAGGGAGGGAGGAAGGAGGGAGCAGCTTTATTGGGAGGCTCATTTGCAGGGATTTGCTTGAGTCTACCCAGTCTGAAGGAGCTTGGAAGTAAGTTAAGTTCCAAAGATGAGTTAACATTAAAAAATGCAACCAAGATAGAATAGTACAGTGGTAAAATACTTGCTCAGCATGTAGAGGGTCTTGCTAAGCTGAAAAAGAAGCCCTTGGTTTAATCTCCACGCTGCATAAACTGGACCTAGTGGTACAGGCCTGTGACCCCAGCAATTGGAAGATGGAGGCAGGAGGATCAGAAGGGTAAGGTCAGTCAGGTAGGTGACGTGGCCCATGCCTTTGATCCCAGAATTCAGGAGGCAGAAGCAGGAGAAGCTCTCTGAGTTTGGGGCTAGCCTGTTCTACATAGTAAGTCCCAGGCCGGCCAGGGTTATATAAGCCTCAGTCTTAAAAAACAAAACAAAACAAAACAAAAACCCTTGTTTAATGTCCTTGATCGCATAGTGAGCTGGATGCAGATATGTAAGAGCCTGCCTTTAAGGAAGAACAGGAGGGAAGGGGAGGAAGGGGATGCAGGGAAGGAGAGAAGAGGAAGGAAGCCTGCAGCCTAGTAAACACTGCAGGCTTGTGGGGGCCTCAGCAGGGGTCCATCTCAGTGTGCCTGACCCATGGGGCTATGCTATAGTAAGTGCACAACACTTAAGTTGCTAAGCTCGTGTGTGGTGTGTGGTGTGTGGTGTTACACATTGCTAGAAATGTAGTCATCTTTGGTATCCCATCACCAAACACACAGGTCTGACGTTTTCAGTCGGGAGTCCTAGGGTCTGATCTTAGTGTGTCCGTGATTTTCTCGGATTTTGCTATCATCCTACATGCCATTTTGTCTCATGTAGCCCAGGCTGGCCTCAGACTTTCTATGTAGCAGAGGATGACCTCAAACTTCCCTGGTCCTCCTGCCTTTCCCTCTGGAGTGCTGAGGCTACAAGAATGACTCAACTGAACCCAGATTTTTTTTTTCATTTTATGTGTATGAGTGTTTTGCTTACATGTGTGTGTATACCATGTATTTGGTGTGTGTGGAAGCCAGAAGAGGGCATCTGATTCCCTGGAACACAAGTCAAGGACACCGTGAGACACCATGTGTATTCTGGGAACCGAACCCAGGACCTTTGTAACAACATCAAGTGTTCTTAGCTACTGAATCATCTCCTCGCCCCTTGCCCCACCCTGTTATTATTATTTTTTTTAATGTTTTACCTTTGAAGTGTATATGTGTGTTTGCATGTGTCCTGTGTGTGCAATGCCTACAGAGGCCAGAAGAGGGTATCAGATCCCTTGGAGCTGAAGTTACTGGTGCTGTGAGAAGCGTGCTGTGGGTACTGGGAACTGATCTAAGGTTCTGTGGAAGAGCATGCACTGTTAACTTCTGGGCCATCTCTCTAGCCCCAGTCTGGGCACTTGAAACTCTGTTCCAACACATTAACTTTCAAGTCAGCTGTAAAGCATTTGCTGTTGTTAAACTCATTTATTACACTGAACTGAGACATTTTATTTTCTGGTTGTAGGATTTAAAATTGCATCCTTTTTCTCTTTCATTGCTAGGGATGAAACCTCAGGTAACATATTAGACAAGATCTCCACCACTGAGCTCTGCTTGGGACTTGGGCTTTCTTCCTTCCTTCCTTCCTTCCTTCCTTTCTTTCTTTCTTTCTGGAAAGGAAGCTTTCCTTTCTTACTTTTTTTTTTGTTTGTTTGTTTTTCGAGACAGGGTCTCTCTGTGTAGCCTTGGCTGTCCTGGACTCACTTTGTAGACCAGGCTGGCCTCGAACTCACAGTGATCCGCCTGCCTCTAAAGCTTTCCTTTCTTGCATGGGGTTTGATGACTGGCTGTCACTCTACCACTATCCCAATACAGCATCTTGCTGTTCAACACAGATGCACTCCATTCTGTTACACCTCTTCTCCCTGAGCCCGTGTCCACTGGATTTCCTGTTAAATTCATCTGAGAAAATGCTCACAGCTAGTGCTTTGATGCCGCGGTTTACCATGACAGCTACCGCAGCTCAGACCAATGTAATGGAAACATCCAAAGAAATGGGACATATCCCACCTGGCCACTCCCTCTCTCTTTGGAAAAAAAAATGTTTATTTCTTATTTTATGTGTATAGCTGCTTTGCCTGCATGTATATATGCAAACCACATACATATTCACACATACATACATGCTGTCTTAGTTTGGGTTTTATTGGTGCCCCTCAGAGGTCAGAAGACAATATGAGATCTCTTGGGACTGAAGTTACCGATGGTTGTGAAGTGCGTACAAATGGCTGTAATTACCTGAGGTGCTCGGAACTAAACCTCTGCAAGAGCAGCTGTTGCTCTTAACCATGGAGCCACCTCTCCAGCTCTTGGCTTTGTTGTTGTTGGTTTTTTTAAAGATTTATTTACTATGTATACAGTAGGCATCAGATCACATTATAGGTGGCTGTGAGCCACCATGTGGTTGCTGGGAATTGAACTCAGGACCTCTGGAAGAACAGAGTAGTCAGTGCCCTTAAGCGCTGAGCCATCTCTCCAGCCCCTTTTGTTGTTGTTGTTGTTGTTTTGTTTTGTTTTGTTTGAGACAGGATTTCTTTGTGTTAGCCTTGGCTATCCTGGACTCACTTTGTACACCAGGCTGGCCTTGAACTCACAGTGATCCGCCTGCCTCTGCCTCCCGAGTGCTGGGATTAAAGGCGTGCACCACCACACCTGGCCTTTTGTTGTTTTTTTGAAGGAGGGTCTCACTGTCTACTCCAGTTTGGCCTTGAACTCACAATCCTCCTGTTTCAGCCTCCAGCATGCTGGAATTACAGGTATTTGCTATCACGGCTGACTATGCATCTCACTGAAGATGGGAAGTTCTTTTCTTGCACCCTTGATTCAGAAGGTCAAGGATGCAGCACATGCAAGGATGAAAACGATGAGAAAGTCATAATCCTCATTGATCTTGGAAACTGCAGAGAAGTCGTCTTCTCTGAGTGAGGATTCGAGCAAGAACATCCAAATAAAGCTGGGCTGCATCAGCATCGTGAGATAGGAAACCCGAGGCACAGAGGAGGGTGACTTATGTTTAAAGCTGGGCCGGGCATGGTGGCACACACCTTTAATCCCAGCACTTGGGAGGCAGAGGCAGGCAGATTGCTGTGAGTTCAAGGCCAGCCTGGTCTAGAGTCCAGGACAGCCAAGGCTACACAGAAAGACCCTGTCTCAAAAAAAAAAAAAATAAATAAAAATAAAAAGTTTAAAGCTAATTATCAGGGATGTAACAAATGGGTGTTCTTACTTAGGAAAAAAATATGTATGTATGTGGGTTTGAATGAAAATGCCCCTATAGGCTCTTAGGGAATGGGACTATTAGGAGGTGTGGCCTAGTTGGCGTAGGTACGGCCTTGCTGGAAGAAATGTATCACTACTGTCGGGCTCTGAGGTTTCAGATGCTCAGGCCAGGCCCAGTGTAACTTTCTCTTCTTGCTGCCTGAGTGTCTGGATGTAGCCCTCTCAGCTCCCTTGCCAGCACCATGTCTGCCTGCAGGCTGCCATGCTTCTCGTCACGACAACAGTGGACCAAACCTCTGCACTGTAAGCCAGCCCCAAGTAAATGTTTCATTATGTGTTGCCATGGTCACGGTGTCTCTTCACACCAATAAAACCCAAACTGAGACAGCATGTGTGTATGTGTGTATGTATAGATACATGTGTGAGCGGTGATGCACGCATCTCATGGTTTACGTGTGGAGGTCAGAGGACTTCTAATGAGAGCTGGTTTCTCTCCTCCTACCGTGTTGGTTCCAGGGATCAAACTTGGGTCATCAGGCTTAGCATCAAGTGCCTTTACTTGGCTGAGCCATCTTGTTGACCCAGCAATTATAATTTTCATTAATTGATATTAATCTGTTAAATGGGAATACTATGAAATAGAGTTCAAAACAAAACAAAAAAAACCCAACAAAACAGCTATCCAGGGAAACACATGTTGCTACATCCTATTCTTTGTACTAGGGGGGCCAGCCAAGAAATTTGGAGGTTTGAGGCTATCAGAATCTGTTGTCATCAAACCCTGGAGTCCTCCAGCTCCTTCCTCACAGTCACACAGCTGCTTCCACACCGTAGAGTGGCTCCCTGTGCACATCCTCCTGTAGGAAAGCATGCAACAGGCATATTGTCACACAACTCTGACCTTGTACTGCTTCCAGTCTCAACAGGATAGATGCTGAGCTAGTGTGGCCATCTCCCAGGTCCCCAATACATAGATTCCTCCCTACTGCTTTCACATCAAGTGTATAAGCCTGGCCATGAGGAATTCACCAAGGTAAATGTCACTTCTGATACCACTTGGCACCTGGCCAGGTGAGTCCTGATGACACTTCCACCTCTCCAAGTTCATTTCTTTCCGACTTCTTTGCTTTCTTGCCGCTCATCTCCTCACTCATCCGTGCCTTTATCCCCTACTGTCTTTTCTTCTACAACTCTTTACCAAATTCTGTCTGTCTTCCTGTCTCACCACATAACCATCCTTTATCCTTTCTATTCGACTTTAATTAACAGTAGAGTTGAATAATACTGTAACAGCGCTTATGTGCCACGTACTGTGTTGGACCATATACTAATCACAGACCCTAAAGCTGGGAGTAATCGGCACACACTTGTACTCTTGGCACTTGGGAGACAGGAACAGGACCATCAGATGGTCAGAGTTGGTCAGAGTTGTCCTCGGCTATATAGAGAATTGGAGGCTAACCTAGTCTACATGAGATCCTATCTAAAGTTACTTTTCCTTTTTCTTTCTTTCTTTCTTTCCTTCTTTCTTTCTTTCTTTCTTTCTTTCTTTTTTATAACTCCATTTCATTTTTACTTGTGAATCAATTACCTCAGGAAATAATTTATCTTGGGTATGTTGACTCCTTTTTCAGGCCAGCGAAGGAGATAGAAAACGGGCAAGGAAGGCAGCAAATGAATATGTCTCTGTGGGATAAAGCCTCTTACTGCTCTGTGTCCCCATGTCCTCCCAGAGAGCAGAGCTTGGCCCTGAGTTTCCTTATGTGCATCTCCCTGGAGGAGATGACCTGCTCTGACCACTGAAGTCCTCCCTGGATCTGTGACACCAAGCTTTCCACATTCACAAACCCTTCCAGTAATGTGGAGATGTGAGTTAGGATGAAGTTGGGTCTGTGTGCTGGAAGACAACTTGGAATTTTCTTCATTGTCGAATTGGGTCTCACGGTTCGAACATGTTTCAGGCTCTGGCCCATTAAAACTGTGATGTAGGGGAAGTCTCTCTCCCTCCCACAGTACTTCAAGAGAGAGCCTGAGAGAAATGGAAGAGAAAACGGTTGTTTCCAAGTGTACTCTGGCCTTCATTTCTTCCTCTAGGAAGTGAAGGCTGCTTGACGCCTAAAGACACTTGTCACGGGGTCTTGGCTACAGGGCAAGCTAAATGTGAAGCATCCAGCTGGGTAGGTTCGGAACCATGGACAGCCCCCACCCCCCCCCACCCCCCCCCCTACAAGGAGCTCTTGGAGGCTGAAGGTTCGGTACCATGACCAGATCCCTCCCCCCCCCCTTTTGGAGGCCTCTCCCCTCTCTCAGAGTTATTTCAGAGAAGCACCTAACCTTGGCTGTAGGTTGATGGCTCCTAATACCTCAAAGCTATGGTAAATAATGGTTTGTTTGGAGCTGGAGAGATAGCTCACCAGTTAAGAGCGCCCGCCGCCTGCTCTTCCAAAGGTCCTGAGTTCAATACCCAGCAACTAAATGGAGGCTCACAACCATCTATAAATATGGTTTGATGCCCTCTTCTGGCATGAAGGTATACAGGCAGATAAAATACTCCTATATATTAAATAAATAAATAAATCTTTTTTTAAAACCCAATGGTTTGGTTAATGAAGTATAATCCTGAGGCATGATGGGAGGAAGAGGGCTTTCTCTACCTTGCTGGCCACACACAGCGTGAAATCTGAAAGGACTATGAGAGTTGATTCAACACCAAAAATAACTTCGAGTGGTCTTCCAGGGTGCAGATCCAACTTTGTCAGAACTTCCATCTTCACTTTACTGAAAGAAGGATTTGTAAATGTAGGAAGTGTTTCACAGGTGCGGGGAGGATCTCACTGGGCAGAGCAGGCCATCTCCACAGAGAAAACACTGCACAAGGAAACTCAGGACCAAGCCCTGCTCTCCGGAAGGACACGGGGGGGGGGGGGGGCACAGAGCAGTAAGGAGTTCTGTAGAATTTCCTCACCAGAGGTTATCTGTTCCACAGCTCCTGGAAGAGGAGGGTCTCCCTTGGATCTGGCTGGTTCGCATATATCTGCAAACAGGAGGCTTCTCTGCTCTGGCTTTATTATATATAAATGAATTAATTGCTCACAGGAAAGATGTGAAGGGTTAGTTCACTTTTCTTCTTCTTCTTTTTTTTTTTTTTTTTAGATTTTTCCGAGACAGGGTTTTTCTGTGTAGCCTTAGCTGTCCTGGACTCGCTTTGTAGACCAGGCTGGCCTTGAACTCACAACGATCCGCCTGCCTTTGCCCCCCCCCCCCCCCCCAGTGCTGGGATTAAAGGTGTGCACCACCACAGCCTGGCTCTAGTTCACTCTTCTTGCTTCCCCCCATTCCTAGGGTTTCTGTCTGGCAACTCCTCTCCCAGGCATGCAACAGAGTCTCCCCATAGCCAGGTGTGTCTTGTGGACATCCTATGCAGCTTTACCCAGTTAATCTCATCCATCTGTTTGGCTCCTGAAAAAAAATTCCTGGGTGGCTCAGAGGGAGCTAGTGTTCTGTTTTTGTACCGAGGGTCAAAAGCTTTAGAGGTTTCTGGAGCTTGAGTAAGAAGCCATGCCTGATTTCCTACCGGCTGCCGAGGGGACAGGACCTGGCTTCAAAGAGAGGGGGTGAGGGGTGGTGGAGTGAGGACTCATTTTGAAATGAAAGGAGTCCTGGGTCTCTAAGCAGCTTCTAAAAATACCATCTCTCGGCACTGGGGGGAGGGGGAGGGGCAACCGAGCGTGAGGAGAATGAAGATAGGGGGAAAGTGGGGGATGCGAGGGCCTTTCTTCAGGTAGGCCTTATTTCAGAGACCCCCCCCCCCCCCGCGCGCCTCTAGGAACTAGACAGAGGTCACACCTCTTGCTTCCTCAGAGGGCTTCAATCTCCCAGTGTCTCAGCCCAGCCCTTCCTGGCGACCTTTCTTCCCAGAAGCAAAGGAAACCACTCCCCCACCCACCCACTCCCCATCACTACTGTCCAGCAACTGTATCTATAGTAAGCAAGTTCTTCACACACACACACACACACACACACACACACACACACACCACGGAGGGGAGGTGGGGACATGAGAGTGGCTTGTGAATGACCAGTGATCTATAATGCCCTGAGGTATGGGATGTGACAGAAACAAGTGGTTCACCCAGGTGTCCTCAGCACAGAGCACAGTGCTGCAGGGGTGAGGAGGGAAAAAACCCACAGGCGCTGGACCCCACAGGCAAGTGTATGTGGGGCTCACATTCACACCCCAGGCTTCTCTGGCTGTTGGGGAGCTTTGGCCCCCCATGAAAAGCCACCAGGTGGGTGGAGCTTCCTCCCGTCAAGTTCAGCTCAAATGGAGATGCTCAGTTGCTTCCTTCGTACTAGAGGGGCCCAGCCCCTCGCCACCCCACCAAATGGTTAACCCTTCAGCTTGCACATAAGTGACCTTCATTAGATAGAGGTCGCGTCCCACGTTTCCTTGCGGCTTCTTCAGCTCCTGCCAAACTCTTCGAGGACTGCTCCGCCTCCTTCACCCGCACCTCAGATTCTCAGGGCTGCATTCCTCGTCATTCTCCTGGGGTGGGCAGAGTCAGGGTGCTCAGAGAAGAACCCCAGCCCGAACAGACTGTGGACAGAGGTTGTGGGATATGCTGTTTGTGCGTCTGGACAGCAGAAGCAAGAACCCAGAAAGCAGATTGTTTGTGCAAAATCTGCCACTGCCCCCATCTCAGCGTCCACATGGTTTCCCAGCCTCGGAAGCGGTTGCTGGTAGGGTGGGACCCTGTCCCTGACTTGACTCTTTTCCCAAGCAGCCCCTGGGATCGGCCAATGTGTGTGTGTGTGTGTGTGTGTGTGTGTGTGTGTGTGTGTGTGTGTGTGTGTGTGTGATGGAGAGAGAAAAAGGAGGAGGAATCGAACCATGAAACACCGGGAGCCACAGACACAGGAAGAAGCCAACCGGTGGGAGACACCAGAGCTCCCTAGAGCTTGAGGTTAGGATTTCGGGCTCGGAAACCCCCTGCAAGTCCTGGGAACAAGGGTGCTCCCAAGGCTGGCTAAGAGGCTGCAAGTGTCACCGCTTCCCCGCGGACCACCCCTCCGTAAGCCACGCCCACAGCGCCTACTTCTCAGGATGCAGAAAGCTAAGGTTTAAGGGTCTCTGGTCCACTGACGCCAGCTTGTCTCGCTCTCCAGCAGCCCCGCTAGCGCTCAGGGCTGCCCTACCCCCACGGTTTAGAGGTCTGCGGGACCCTTTGGTTTCCCCCTCCAGCTGGGCGTTCCGCCCCTGGCCTATGAAACTCCACCTCCTCATTCTCTGCTGCTGGGGATTGGTGGGCCTCCTGCGGCGATGCCTTAGCGATTGGTCCCCATGGATGATGGTGACCAGCAAGACTCCGCCCTCAGCCGGCGCTGGGGTCTGGGGGCACTGCTTGGCGGTGCTGGGTTTGCGAGGCTGGAGCCGTCGCCGCACTGACAGCTCCGTCTGTGGACCATGGAGACTGGCGCCGGTCCACACCCGCTGCGCCTGTTCGTCTGCCTGATGCCACTCGTTCTGCTTCTGGGACCCGGGCGGCCCGGGACCGCCGAGGAAGGTAAGGTGGGTTGTGGTTGGGATCCTGACATGCCAAAACATAGGAAGTTGGGGGGCAAAGGGACTGGGATAAGGAGTCGTTCGAGAGAAGACTCTGTGTTGGGGCTTGAAGCAAGCAGGCAGCAGGGCGGGAAAGAACTAGAGAAAGAGAGGAGGTTGGCTAAGCGATAGAGAAGAGAGGGGTATTGAAGACCTTAGGTTTGGAGACCTAGGAGGCTGGGGACCACAGGAGCCCCGAGTCAGCGGTTCAGAGGCCGGTGAGACGAAAAGGCTGAGTGATTGGAGATGGGAGGTGTGGGGGCGGGGAGATAAAGGGAGCAGGGAAGCCGAGGGGATGCGGCGAGACCCGAGCATGAGGCGGGATGGAGACGGATAGCGGGGGCCTGGGGAGACGTGGACAGCCAGAGGCTGAGTGTTAATCCCGGGGGCTGAGTCCGGGCGCTGCCCGAAGTGCTGACCGTGGAACTGTCCGCAGTGCTGAATCGGGGTCGAGTCCACCGCTCGCGGTCCGCGTTGCGGAGGATTTGGGGCTGTTGGCGACATTAGCGCCGGAGTCTTGCCTCTGCTCCCTCACCTCTTGGAGCTGTATGATGCTCAGTTTAATCCAGACGCGTCACAACCAGGTGCAGAACCCCGAGATGCTGGAGCAGACTCTGCCCGCAGGGTCTGTCCTGGCGCGGGATGGCAAATGCCTGTCAGTATGCAATTCCCAAGCACGATCGGTGACGAAAACCCTGCCCACCGTCGTGGCTGCCTCTAGAGTCAGTCCTCTTGGAGGCTCTCACCTTGGAAGCCCACCCCCTTCCTTACTCCAGGGAAGTAATTTTCTGAGATCTGGGGATGGCCTGGCTTCCTGTCTCTAAGCTGGAGGCTCTGTTATCCAGACCCGGGCTTCTCTGAGCCCAGCCAATGAAAGGATGTAGGCTGCTGATCTGTCACAGGGAATAAAGTGACTCCAAGCTTTTCTGGTAGGAAGCAGGTGGAGAGGGTCATGGATTACATGTGAAAGGGCCCATGGTTTTCTTTCAAAGGCAGTAGAAGTGGTAGCCCCTGGGAAAGGGGCTAGGTAGAGAAGCAAATATTTAGATGATTTCTGTTGCTAAGTGGTCTCTCCACCTCATTTTCATGAGAGGCCCTGTGAGGCAAATGAGAACGGCATTGGTCTCCTCCATGCCTGGTACACTGACCTCAGATCTGAGTGCATTTGAGGTGTACCCAAGAATTCACATATCCACTAATCTCCTCGTGCTAGTTGACAGTTAAATATAATTTGGGGAACTTGGTGTATGGGGGGGGGGGTCACTGGCTTCTATCCCTATTGTGAAAGCTGTCCTTAGAGTATTTGCCATGGACTCGGTGGAAGGCTGATAATGGCACTTGCTTCAAGAAAAAAAGGAAGCTGGGTCCTAGTCTCCAGGACTTGTTAATGTTACTGTAAGTGTGTGTGTGCTGCGCAGGGGAGGGGGGAGTTGGGCAGTGTGACTGGGTATTTTGATGTGAAAAGATGAATCTGGATTGGATACATGGTTCCAGAGCAACCACAATAATCCTCACATGAGGGCAGCAAGACTCAGAGCCAGAGGAGAAGGCAACATGGCCACAGAACCAGAGGCTGAGATCAGGCACTGAAGATGGAAGGGAGGCTGTAAGCCATTATGTTTGTGTTCCTTTTGTCACAAGCCTCAGGGAATGAATACAGGCGCCTTCGTTAATCCCAGCGGCTTCCCCTCTTCAGACTCTTCATCTGACAGTGTGGCTTTCTGACATCTGTGTTCTCACCTCTCCTTAGTTATCCTCCTGGACTCCAAAGCCTCCCAGGCTGAGCTGGGTTGGACCGCACTACCAAGTAATGGGGTAGGTGTTACACTGTCCCTCCATCCCCAGGATCCTCTAGTAGACTGAGACTGGGCCCTTTTAGCATCCTGACCTAGGATCAAAATATACCACAGAAACGCCCCACCCACACTCATGCAGGCAACCTTAGTTAAGTGCAGTGGGACACACACACACACACACACACACACACACACACACACACACACACATGAGTAGGAGAGGGACTTGCTGGGAAGAGGTGGTTTGGTGTTAGGGTGAGGGGGATAAAAAAAGAAAAGGGAGATACAGGTGCAGTGGTGTTCGCCTGTAATCCCAGCACTCGGGAGGCAGAGGCAGGCGGATCGCTGTGAGGCCAGCCTGGTCTACAAAATGAGTCCAGGACAGCCAAGGCTACACAGAGAAACCCTGTCTCAAAACAAAATACAAAAAGGGAAAATATGATTTTTTTTTGTTGTTTGTTTATTTTTCATTTTTCGAGACTGGGTCTCTCTGTGTAGTATTAGCTGTCCTGGACTCGCTTTGTAGACCAGGCTGGCCTCGAACTCACAGTAATCCACCTGCCTCTGCCTCCCAAGTGCTGGGATTAAAGGTGTGTGCCACCACACCCGGCAGAAATGATTAAAGTACATTATATATTATAAAAATTTGAAAAAAACAAACATTTCCCTTTTTCTTTTCTTCCTTTCTTTTTCTTTTTCTTTTTTCTTTTTGAGACAGGGTTTTTCTGTGTAGCCTTGGCTATCCTGGACTCGCTTTGTAAACCAAGCTGGCCTGGAACTCACAGCAATCCGCCTGCTTCTGCCTTCCTGAGTGCTGAGATTACAGAATTTTAACATTTTCAATCACTTATTTATTTACTTACCTATTGTGTTCATGTATATGTGTATATGTGTTGGTCCCATGGTGCGCACGTGGGAGCCTGTTCTCTGCACCCACCAGGTGGGTCCTGAGGACCAAACTCAGGTCAGGCTTGGTGGCAAGTGCCTTTTCCTACTGAGGCATCTCAGGTTCCTCATGAAAGATTTTTTTTAAAGATGTGGCACAGAGTGCATGCCCCTCCCACTCCCCAGAACCCCAGGGTCAAGCCAGAGTGGCCCTACTAGAAAATACCAAGTCTTCAGTTAGTCAGTCAAATAAATAAATGAGAGAACTGTGTCTATGAACAGAAACGTGATCTGGATGGAGCAAAGGCTGGCCATCGCCTCACACACAGTGGACTTCCAAGTAGCTGTCGATTATTGACAGTAAGCAAGGTGGGTGTGGGGTGAGGTGGAAAGGTCACTGGGCAGAGAGTTAAGTGACTCCATTCCTAGCCCCATTGATAACTTTCTCTGCCCATCTCGTCAAATGACTCTCCCTCTGCAACCATGCCTTCCTCATCCAGAAAAATAAGCATCGGGCTTGTTTCTCAGCACGTTTGTTAATATTAGAACGATAGAGGGAAAGTCAGCATGGCCCCTGCTCAAGGACAACATATAACTCCAAGACATGCTGCAAATTTTAAAAAGAAAAGAGGAAGCCAAGTGTGCCAGCTCATGTCTGTAGTCCTAGGACTCTGGAGGCTGAGGGAGATGTGAGTTTGAGGTCGGCCTGGGATAATGTAGTAAAATCAAGGCCAGCTTAGGCTACAGAGTGAGACCCTGTCTCAAAACAAAAAACAAAAAAACAAAGAAAAGGAAAAAGATTGGAACTGGCCTCCTGGCACAGGCCTGTAAGCCTAGCTACTCAGAAGTTTGAGTCAGGAGGAATGTAAGTTCAGCCTGCCTGAACCTTCGTGAGGTCAAAGCCAGCTTGGACAACTTAGTTGATGCAATGTCCAAATACAAAAGGAAAGGGTCTGTGGTAGAGTGCTTGCACAGCAAGCCCGAGGACCTAGGTTCAATCCCCAGGACTGGAAGGAAAAGAAAGAAAATGGATCAGAATTGTTCATTTCCCAAGTGTCTCCTCACCCTGCGTTTTGTCATTTTAGGGGCTTGTGTGGTAGGGGGCTGGAAGTCAGGAGGAGGGGGAAAAAAGGCAGAAAAGGGTCTTTGCTTAAGCTCCAGGCTCTGAGGTGTCCACTTCTGTACTGTTGCCTCAGTGGGAGGAGATTAGCGGCGTGGACGAACACGACCGTCCCATCCGCACGTACCAAGTGTGCAACGTGCTGGAGCCCAACCAGGACAACTGGCTGCAGACGGGCTGGATCAGCCGTGGCCGTGGGCAGCGCATCTTTGTGGAGCTGCAGTTCACACTGCGCGATTGCAGCAGCATCCCTGGCGCCACGGGCACCTGCAAAGAGACCTTCAACGCTTACTACCTAGAAACTGAGGCCGACTTGGGCCGTGGGCGTCCCCGCCTAGGAGGCAACCGACCCCGCAAGATTGACACAATCGCAGCTGATGAGAGCTTCACACAGGGCGACCTCGGCGAGCGCAAGATGAAGCTGAATACCGAGGTGCGTGAGATCGGCCCCCTCAGCCGTCAAGGCTTCCACCTGGCCTTCCAGGACGTGGGTGCATGCGTGGCGCTGGTCTCTGTGCGTGTCTACTACAAGCAGTGCCGGGCCACGGTGCGAGGTCTGGCAGCTTTCCCCGCCACCGCAGCAGAGAGTGCCTTCTCCACGCTTGTGGAAGTGGCTGGAACGTGCGTGGCCCACTCAGAAGGGGAGCCCGGCAGCCCTCCTCGCATGCACTGTGGCGCCGATGGCGAGTGGCTGGTGCCGGTGGGCCGCTGCAGCTGCAGTGCAGGATTCCAGGAACGCGGTGACATCTGCGAAGGTATCCAGGGCACCTGGAGGGATGGGATGGGGGATGCGGCATGCGGATGGCGGGACAGTGTGCTCTAAGATGAAGAGGCAGGAGCGGAAGTGGAGAAGCCATGGGAGGAGCTGGGAGCCAAGACCTTTTGTGCAGCTTCTAGTGGACCTAGCCAAGACCAACTGGAAAAGTTGAATCTGATCCCATAGCAGGACACTTTAGGAACCAGGGGTAGTGGCAATAGGCCTGTGAAACCCAGCCTTCAGATGCTGAGCCAGGAGGATAGTGAATTCAAGGTCAGCCTGGGCTACACAGTGAGATGTTGTATCAACCAAACCAAACCAAATCAGACCAAACCGAAAAAGCAGAGAACTCTACTTTAGGCACTGTGGTAGGGTTCCATTACTTGCAAATGTTAGGAAATGGGCAGCCAGGATTGGAATCCAGGTTTGCCCAGCTCTGGGAATCTACTGCACCATCATGCCTTCTTCATGCATAAGAAAAAAAAAAAAAAAAAAACCCACAGCAGCCCAACCCTCGGGCTGGTATTTCAGGGACTTCGCCCATGACCATATCCAAATGAGGCTGGCAGGGGCATCTCAGAGCTTTGAATGTGGCAGCTTGCACTAGATGGCTCTTAGGATCCCACTCAGCTCTCTGAAGTAGAACCTCTGTGTCACTGGGATGTTTGGTGGTTCCCTGTGACTTTGAAGGCACAGGGTAGAGTGTGTGCTTTAAGTCAGAAAATTCAAAGGAATATAGCATGCTCGCGTGTGTGTGTGTGTGTGTGTGTGTGTGTGTGTGTGCCAGAGGATAGCCCATTGATGTCAGCTCTATCCTTCCACCGTGGATTTTGTTATTGAACTCAAGTGATCAAGCTAGACGGCCATTGCCCTTACCCTCTGATGCCGAAGGATGTGCTTTCTGATCCTGGTCTTTTTCTGGGTGTCTGGGGCAATAGAAATGAACCAGACATAGCCCCAGGTCTTGAAAAGCTCACATCTAGATGGAAAGGGGCAAAGATTTATTTTTGAAGCCATAAAAAAAAACGGTATGTGCTAGACCGTGGCTGCAGAGTGGTAGGGGACAGAGGAAGTGTCTAAGCTTGGTCATTTCACCTGTTGCTACGATTAAAAACACTCTGACCAAAAACCACCCAAGGGAAGAAAGGGTTTATTTCAGCTTACAGCTCATCATTGAGGAAAGTCACGGAAAGAACTCAAAGCGAAAACCATGGGAGAAGACTCCTTGCTGGCTCAAATGTTTAGCTAGCTTTTTATGCACCCCACGACCATCTGACCAGGGAATGGTGCCTCCCACAGCAGGCTGGGTCCTCCTACATCAAGACAATCCCTCATAGGCATCCCGTAGGCCAATATGATCTGAGAAATCCCTCAACGGAGACTCAGGTGACACTAGGCTGTGTCAAATTGACAGACTCAGGTGACACTAGGCTGTGTCAAGTTGACAGTTAAAACTAACCAGGACCCTGGTTTTCCTATTTATTTGATTGTCAGTTCAGAGGAGCTGAGGATACCAACCGTGTTGTCCTGTTTTTTTTTTGTTTTGTTTTGTTTTTTGGTTTTTGTTGTTGTTGTTGTTGTTGTTGTTTGTTTTTAAAGATTTATTTACTTATTTGTATGAGACCTATCTGCATGACACCTAGTTGCCAGAAGAGGGCATTAGATCACACTATAGATGGCTGTGAGCCACCAGTGGTTGTCGGGAATTGAGTTCAGGACCTCTGGGAGAACAGACAGTACCCTTAACTTATGAGCCACCCCTCCAGCCCTGTCTGGTTCTTATTATGAGTGGATGAATACAACCTTCTGTTCTCTGGGAAACTGTGGTTAATACGAAGCTCAGAAGCAGGCTCTCTGAGCTCTCCCAAGCGTCCAGATCTGAGTCCTCTATGCCTGGACTACAGTGGTCTACTGAAATAGATGTGTACGCAGGCGTCTTTCTGAGCTCAGGCGTTACTCTCAGTGGCCCCAGCCAGGGTCCATTGCAGGCCATGGAATGTGGCAGGTGCTCAGTGGAAATGCGTTGAGTGACCATGTGTCTTAGTTTCTTTTCTGCTGCTATGATAAAGTAGCTTGACCAAAAAACAAAAACAAACAAACAAACAAAAAAAAACCCAAACAAACAAACAAAACCCTCAAAGGAGAAAGAATTTATTTGGCCTATAATTCTATGCTGCTGTCTATTGTGGCGAGGAAGCCACAGAGGCAGGGTCCTAGAAGAACTGGTCACATCACATCCACCATCAAGAGCAGAGAGCAATAACTTAGTGCATGCCTGCTGGCTCTCTCCATCCTATACAGTCCAGGACTCCTGCCCAGGAAATGGTTCCACCCACCGTTCTGCCACCTGAGAGGCAGAGGCAGGCAGGTCTCTGTGAGTCCAAAGGCCAGAATAGTCTACATAGTGAGTTCCAGGACAGCCAGGGCTATGTAAACAGACCCTGTTCTCAAAAACAAAAAGATGAATTTTTCTACTTCAATTAATTCAGTCAAGACAACCCCTCACAGACATTCTCTTAGAGGCTAACCCTAATTGAAACAACCCTTTACAGATGTGTCCACCGCAGCCTGTCTCCTGGGTGTCCAGCAGGCAGCTCATGCTAAGCAATCACACCATGGGTGTGAGTCATACCCACAGAGAGAGCCCAGTTCTAAGGATGGGGAGAGTTTTCCAAAGAAAGGGAGATTTTCCTTCCTGGTGGCTGAGAACATTCTGCAGAGGCATTGTGACGAAAAGGAACATAGTGGTTGGTACTATCCAGTGTGGTTGCTGCGGAGGGCACGTGGGGTTGTGAGAAGTGATCATCTGGAAGAGAGGCAGGGCCATAAGTGAAAGATGAAATAAAGGCTTTTATGCTGCAGGCCAATGCTTCAGGAAGGGAGCCAACGTGCTCAGATTTATATTTTTAAAAGACCACTCAAAAGCTGCAATAGCAAAGAAAGCGAGCGGGACCAGGGTGAGGGGAGCATTGGAGGACAGAGGGGAGGAAAGTGGACACAATAGTCCAGGAGACAGACCGTGAGCTGGGAACTGAAATAGTAGCAGCCATCCTTGACTGATGAAGACTGATGGGATGGGGCGGGGGCGGGGCGGGTGGAGCCATGTTGTGGAATGCCTCTTATCTCAGCACCCAGGAGGTGGAAGCAGGAAGCGTAAAATTCAAAGCCATCCTTGGCTACATAGTAAATTTGAAACCAGCCTAAGTTACACGAGACCCAATTTCAAAGACAAACAAAAGACCCCAAAAAGGCAAGGCGGCTTAACATAACAGGTAAAAGCCAGCAGTGCAACCTATATCCAGCAAAAAAAAAAAAAAAGTCTGTCACATGCCTTTAATCCAGTGCTTCTCAACCTTCCTAATGTTATGACCCTTTAATATAGTTCCTCATGTTGTCGTGACCCCCCCAACTATAAATTTATTTTCATTGCTACCATATAACTGTAATTTTGCTACTGTCATGAATTGTAATGTAAATAAGTTGAGAACCAGTATTTTCACGCCAGCATTTGAGAGGTAGAGGAAGGTAGCTCTCTGTGAGTTCCAGGATAGCCTGGTCTACATAGTGAGTTCCAAGGCAGCCAGAGCTACGTAACAGACCTTGTCTAAAAATAAAGAGACGGGGGGGGGGGGGGTAGAGAGGGGAAGGCAATAGCATGGTGCTTCCAGGAGATGAACATCTGGACAAGAGCAACCTGTAGCATGCTGAGCACTCAGGCATGCCAAGGGTTGACGTGTCGTGTCCGCTCGGTCTTGGCAAGAAAAAAAAAATGTCAGTTTAGCAGTGGGGAGAACAGGATGTGGTCATTCAGCTGAAAAACAAAGGACCCTGTGGAGCCAGAGTCCAAGAATCTACAAGTCTGGTGATCCCAGATAGCTCCGTTGGTAAAGCATCCATCTTAGGGGTGTGGCTCAGTTGGAAGAGTGCTCACTTAGCGTCCACAAAGCCCTGGGTTCCATCCCAGTACCACACAAACCAGGAATGGTGGTACATGCCTATATCCAACACTCAGAAGGTGGAGGCAAGCGGATCAGAAGTTTAAAGGCATCCTTAGCTGCATGGTGAGTGCAAGGCTATCGTAAAGTATGAGACTCCCTTACACACACACACACACACACACACACACACACACACACACACACACACAGAGAGAGAGAGAGAGAGAGAGGGAGGGAGGGAGGGAGGAAGAGAGGGCGAGAAAGGTTCTAAAAGTCTGCTTATATACTTGGGGGAGAGAGCCAGTGGCAGTGGCATACCAAATATGTGTGGGGGAGCGATCTGTTGAAGAGGAAGGAGCGTTTTATTACTGACGTGGGTTAAAATTGCTGACGCATGTTGCTAATAAAAAGCAGGACAACTTTTAGTCAGTTTTAGGATTGCTTTAAAATAGTCTATAGTCAGAGCCCTTATGCCTGCATGGAAATGGACTGCTTTTCAGCTCCACCTGCTTCTGACATCACTGGAAAGAGTCAGGAGAGAGAGAGAGAGAGAGAGAGAGAGAGAGAGAGAGAGAGAGAGAGAGAGAGAGAGAGAGAGAAAGGGCTGCAAAGACCAGTGGGGGAGAAGACAGACGCAACGTCGACTTTGAGAAGGGGTGAAAGGTAGGGTCTAGGAGTGGAGATGGCTAACTGCCCTTAAATAGAGGGTGACTTGTCCCCACCTATCAGACTGCAGGTTAGGAGGAGACGTAGTTAGATGGTGTCAGTGGTTTCCATAGCCGGATGTCTGGGGAATTACCAACTCAGCACCTCTCTCTGCTCTGCCAGGTGTGGAGGCGTCTGTAACAGAGCGAGGGGAGTCAGATTCCTGTGTACTTTATGGGGTGTGCGTGCGTGTGTGTGTGTGTGTGTGTGTGTGTGTGTGTGTGTTTTAAAGATCCATTTATTTATTATGTATACAATGTTTCACCTGCATGTTAGAAGAGGGCATCAGATCTCATTATAGATGGTTGTGAGCCACCAAGTGGTTGCTGGGAATTGAACTCAGGACCTTTAGAAGAGCAGCCAGTGCTCTTAACCTCTGAGCCATCTCTCCAGCCGACTATGGTGTGTTTTTGGAGCCTAGAAAAACACCGGGATCATAGCAGATGATAACATTGTGGATGCTGAGATACTAGAGATCTCTGGGTTGTGTCATGCTCCCTTCCCTTGGACTGAGACCAGTTAAAAGTCACCTGTAATGGCATCGCTTCTTCCCGGGGCAGTGGGGGAGTAGGGGAAGGGAGGTAGGTGCTGTTGGAACTGGGCTTTGGAGAGACACACAACTCAGCTGCCAGAAGGAAGAGGGTATGAGACACCATGAGTCAGGAGTCAGAAGCTCCTGTGGTGTTCAGGGTAGGCATGGTGGAGGCCGCTTGAGAAGGTTAGGAAGGGAACAGGGGGTGGTTACGTGTGCACTGGTACCTTCAGGCAGTCCAGGTGTCTCTCGTAGCTAAATGGATACTTTCTCAAAGCCAGAGGAGGGGTCAAAGCTAAGATCTCCCCGCTCTAGTTACAATTATTTTATTATATCATCATTATCATTATTAGGATTTTTTTTTTTTTGAGATAAGGTTTCTTGGTGTAGCCCTGGCTGTCCTGGAACTCCCTCTGTACATAAGGTTGGCCTCAAACTCAGAGATCCACCTCCCGCTGCATCCTGAGTGCTGGGATTAAAAGGCTTGTGCCATCAGCACCTCGGCTCCACTCTTTCTTTAGTGACCTTGGTTCTTGTCTCTGTTCTACCCGCCATAGGAATCAGTGAGATTTAGCTTCCCTTTAGGGAGCACATCAGGATTGGTGACCTATTACCAAGTCTTTTCTGGGTCTGCTTGCTAGCTGAAACTGCACTGGTTACCGGGACGCCCTGGTGGATGACAGAGTTGACTCTACACAGAATACCCAACTTGGGCTCCTTCTACAAATAGCTTTTTATCTGGTGTTAAAGGCAGCCTAAGTAGGAAGGGGAAAGAAATCCTAAGAACAAGGACATCAGGAGGTACAGGTGTGAGCAAAGCTGGTGAAAAATCTCTACAGGGCCAGACAGGTGGGGGTTGAACTAGATGACCTCTGAATTTCTGACAGAGTAGTGGTCCTGTGCTTTGTGCTAAAGGAAAGGGGCTGCCAAGCCCACCCCCTAGCTATGCTATAGGGGACTCTGGGCAAGACGGAGGGGGAACTCTCCCAAGCCTTTCAAACAGTGTAGCAGCTCAGCTCTTCTTGGGAAGGTCCAGGGAGTCAGGTGAGGACCAAACACAGCAAAGAGCAGGGGCCAGGAACCACTGCCCCAATCCACACTGAGATCTTTTTTAAAAACGGCCATTCAGGGGGCTGGAGAGATGGCTTAGAAGTTAAGAGTACTAGCTGCTCTTTCAAAGGTCCTGAGTTCAATTCCCAACAACCACATGGTGGCTCACAACCATCTATAATGAGATCTGGTGCCCTCTTCTGGCATGCAGGTGTACCTGCAGGCAGTACACTGTATAGATAATCTTTTTTTTTTTTTTTTTTTTTAAATGGCCATTTAAGGCAGGGAGATGGGAGATAGTCTGGTGGGTAAAGTGCTTGTGCTGCCAGCCTGAAGACCTGAGCTGAGATGCCAAGCATCCACATAAAAACTGGGCGTGGCAGAGCTTGTCTGTAGCCCCAACCCAGGAAGGGGACAGCAAATCTCAGAGGCTTTCTGGTCAGTTACAATAGCTGTGGCTGTGAGCTTCTGATTCAATGAGAGACCCTGTCTGAAAAAGTAAGTTGTACAGTGACAGAGGAAGGCACTTGACACAGAACTCTGACATGGACTTCCCCAACCCACCCACCCCCCCCCCAAAAAAAAAGAAAAAGAAAAAAAGAACAAGAAAAGCAACCACAAATAAATAAAATAGAATAAAACAGTGCTCAGAGTATGGCCATGCCTGTAATGCCAGCATTCAGGAGAGGCAAAGAAAAAAAATCCTCAAGGTCATCCTCGACTACCCTATCAGGTGGAGGCTAGCCTGGGTTGCATGAGATCCTGTCTCATTCAATCAGCCAGTCAATAAAGTGTGTGTTTGTCTGCTCCCTCTTCAGGCCTAGAGAGAGAGACAGTGTTTATTGGCATCTCTGTAGGAGCAGTCCATACAGATCCTATCCGTGTTTTAGCTCAGGCAGTCCTTCTGAGGACTTGCTGAGGTAGGTTCAGAAAGAGTAACCAACACGCCCAAAGGCCACTAGTAAATGAGTGACGAAACTCAGTGCAGCTACAAGCCCTCCCTCCTCTTAGCCCCACCACTCCCTTCCCCCAGCAACCTGGTTGGGTTCCAGTCTGTCTGTAGGGGCTGTGCTCTGGCTTGGGCCAGGGCAGGCAAGAGCAACCCTAGTACCTGTCAGACTAGGACTGATCTAAGAGGTCATTGGACCACTCTGCCAGCTCCACCCCTCCGCCTGCACAGCTCTGCTTCCAAACTCAAGTCCAGTCTCTGTTATGTGTGTGTGTGTGTCTGCATGTGTGTGTGTCTGCGTCTGTCTGTCCATCCGTCCAACCGTCCGTCTGTCTACTTGCCTAGCTGCCCGTCTAAGTGGAATTGTGTGTCTGTCCCAGCATCACAGGGCCCAGCCCTTGGAGGCCCCTCCCTTCTCTTCTCTTGGTGAAATCAAGACCTTCGACCTTAAAGCAGCAGGGCCAGGCCTTTGAAAGGGGCAGGCTGGGGTAGGAATCCCACCAACTGTGGGCCATTAGGCAGCTTAACCTCCCCCAGCGTCACTTTCCTCTTTTTTTTTTTTTTTTTTTAACAACGGAGATGAAGTCAAAGGTATTAACAGGAGTGAACTGTTTCCCGGTCCCCTACACACAGGGCACTTGTCAAGGGCCAGGGGAGACTGGGATATCTAAGAGATGTAAGGCCACTTTCTTCACCCTAACCTAGGAAAAGCAAAAATACAGAGTGGGGCGTGGTCAGGGAGATTTCTCACCAGCCCCTTCCCACAGCCTGTCCCCCAGGGTTTTACAAGGTGTCCCCAAGACGTCCCCTCTGCTCACCATGCCCGGAGCACAGCTTAGCCCTGGAGAATGCCTCTACATTCTGCGTGTGCCAGGACACCTATGCTCGCTCACCCACCGACCCGCCCTCAGCTTCCTGTACCCGTGAGTGAACCCTACTGGGTGGGCGTGGGTAGGGGGATGCCACCCACATGCCACTGAGGCGGGGGTGGGGTGGGGTTCAGTGATTGCGAATTGGACTGACAAGGCAAAGAGGGACGCCTGGTGGGGATCTGGGGACCTGGGACTGGAAGAACCCAGATGGATGGATATGGTGGTCAAGATTTTCTGTAGGTGACCATCTGAGAAGTACCCTCCCCTCTCTCCTCGTCTCTTCCTGAGCCTGGCTGGAATATCTCTCCTCTCTCTCATGTCCTCTGTGACCATGCCCCCATCCCGGTCCCCTCCATGGTCTCTAAACCCTCATCTCGGTACTCGCGCTGATCCCCAAGTCCCACGGCTGCCGGCTTCCACACAGCTCCCCATTCCGGGAGCCGTGCCCCCATGCCTCGGGCTCTTGTGTCCCGCCGGGTCCCACTCAGTGCCGCTCCTTGTCGCAGGACCGCCATCCGCGCCGAGGGACCTGCAGTACAGCCTGAGCCGCTCCCCGCTGGCGCTGCGGCTGCGCTGGCTACCGCCCGCGGACTCAGGCGGCCGCTCCGACGTCACCTACTCGCTGCTGTGCCTGCGCTGCGGCCGCGACGGCCCGGCGGGCGCGTGTCAACCCTGCGGGCCACGCGTGGCCTTCGTCCCGCGCCAGGCCGGGCTGCGAGAACGCGCCGCCACGCTGCTGCACCTGCGGCCGGGCGCGCGCTACACCGTGCGCGTGGCCGCGCTCAACGGCGTCTCTGGTCCGGCGGCCGCTGCGGGGGCCACCTACGCTCAGGTCACCGTGTCCACTGGACCCGGGGGTAAGGCCGCGAGCCACATCGGAGACCGTCCCTCACCCACAACTGTAGTTTCCCTGCATGCATTTTAAGGCGGTTAGAAATTCACGTGACTGCACCCCTCCCCCCCCAACCCCCGACCCAGGTGGGGACTGTGTGTCCCCTCCTCCTCCTTCTCGCCATCCTTTTGAAGAAGCAAGGATGCAGGCAAGGCGACAGAGTTGTCGCGCTACCCATTTCTGAGTCTCCAGTGGTTTGAAAACCACCTTTGATACCACACCTCCATTCACACCCTTGACATTTACTTCTGATTTGTCTCTCCTCCGGTGCACACTTTCAAGTAATCCCTCGAGTGCCCTTTGCAAGATGGATAAACGCGTGCTGTGGCTTCTGAGTCTTAACTATCTGATTGGTGTGTGACCCTCCTTCCCTGTCTTCTGTGACCCTACGCTGCCAGCTGGGTTTCCAGCAAGGCTCGGGTGGTTTTCATTCTTTTATGAGTACGTTGGGTCCATAGATGCGCACACTCAGGGGTATTTGAATAATTTCTTGCCCTGCTGATGAAAATGAAAATATTGCCAATCATTCCTACTCAGTGTGGCTGGAAGCACAGTAGGCGCTTTGATCCGCATTTCTTTTCGCATTCCTGGGAAAGTTTTCTTCTTCTGCAGCTGGAGCTCCCACTGTTTCTCTTAAAGCGATCGCTAAGCCTCAGGTTGTCCATTTTCTGATGCTCACATCTTGTCACTTCCTTTATCATTTTTAGCTCTTAATCCCTTTCCTAGGAGTTTTGAGAGCGATTTCCCAATCTACCTGGTTTTCTGGGACACTTCTGTCCTTTATTGTCCCTACTGAGACTTAACTCTTGCTATTGCATTCACATTTTAAGCAATCCAAAGGCCTGGAAAAGTAGCTCAATCAATGATTGTAGTATTTGCCTAGCATGCTTGAGGCACTGGGTTTGATCACCAGTAGCAAAGAAGGAAGAAAGAAAACAGAGAGAGGCATGCCTGTAACCCCAGCACTTGGGAAATAGAGGCAGGAGGGTCAGGAGTTCAAGGTCACTCTCAGCTACAAAGTGACTCTGAGCTCAGTCTGGGCCAAATGAGACTTTGTCTTAAAGAATAAAAGTGAGGCCAGGTGCGGGGCTCACTCCTTAATGGTGATGCATAGGAGAGGCAGAGACAGAATCTCTGTTAGGGGGAGGCCAGCTTGGTCTACATTGGGAATAAACTTTGTCTCAAAAAGAAATAAAAGTAGAAGCTGGGCAGTGGTGGCGCATGCCTTTAATCCCAGCACTCGGGAGGCAGAGGCAGGCAGATCTACAAAGTGAGTCCCCGGGACAGTAAAGGTTACACAGAGAAACTCTGTCTCAAAAAGCCACAAAAAAAAAAAAAAAAGAAGAAGAAATAAAAGTACATATTGCCACAATGGTTTTATACTTATGACTATTTCTATAAAGCCCTCTTAATATATATGTTATATATATGCACACACATATGTATATATATATATGTTTATGGGTGTTTTGCCTGCATGTGTGTCTCTGTACCATGTTTGTGCCTGGTAGAGCACAAAATACTGGAACTGCATCATAGATACCCAATGTGCGTGCAGTAAGCACTCTTAACAGTGAAAAATTTCTCCAGCCACCACACCCCTTTTGAAAAATAAAGCAATGGCACACTGTTTAGCTCACTCAGGCTAGTCTTAAGTTCACAGCAATTCTCCTGCTTCAGGTGCTAGGATTATAGGTGTGATTACAAGTCAGCTGCCACAACTGATTCCCTTTTTATTTTATTTATTTATTTATTTTTGCTTGTTCAAAAACTGAGTTTTTCTGGAACTCACTTTGTAGACCAGGCTAGCCTCAAACTCACAGAGATCCACCTGCCTCTGCCTCTTGAGCGCTGGGACTAAAGATGTGTGTCACTACACCAGCCATAGATATCTTTTTAAAGGCAAGAAACCTCTCTTAGAATTTCTCTCGTCTTAGCTAACATCTTTTATTGGTTAGAACAGACAGTAAAGGGTACGAGTGCACAAAAATGTCTTAGAGCTGCCAGGAGTGACCTGAGCAGCCCTTCCTCCCCCAAATCAAAACCAGAGCTCAGGCAATAGGGCAAGGGAATAGGCTGCTGGGGGTGGGGGGGGGTGGCTCCTTAGAGGCTGCTCTCCTGGGTCTAACTTGGGCCCTGGTACTCTCCATAACAGACAGCAGGACAGCTGGGGCTCAGGCTGAGGTTTTACTTGGAGTCTTGGAATTTTTTGGAGCATGCAGGTATATGATTGAACGTGTGTGTGTGTCTCTATACATACGTGTATATAATACAACTGTGTGTATGTTATATATAGGCATGCATATATATGTGGAGGTCAGAGGATATCCTCTAGTGTCTGTCCTCACCGCCCTTGCTGGGGAAAAATGGTACCTCTGTAAGCCAGGCTAACTGTTTGGAGAGCTTCTAATACCAAAGAGCTTTACCTGGTCTTGGGAGATTTAAACTCAGACTCTCACGCTTGTATAGCGAGCACGGTACCCACCGAGCCATCTCAGCAGCCCTTCGCTCTCGAGCTCCATCAGCCTTTCATCTGACATATCTCTGAGGGGCCAAAATGGAACCGTGTCCTACTGTGCATCCCTTGGCCATGTGATGCTCTTGACAAACAAAGTTCAAACATAACATTTGTCGCCTCCCCCTGTCCCTGCCCCTGCCCCGCCCCCAATCTGAGTCCACAAAGGGCTTTGCCACCTCCTAGGAAGCCTCATTGCTCCTTTCACTTTTATGCCAGGTCCAAGTGAATTCAGCCCGAGGCACTGCTGGGGGCAAAAGAGAGTACTCTCCTCAGAATCGGCTGTGCAGCAGCGGAGTGTCAGGCTGCTATTGTCCAGCTCACAAAGACACTGCTTTTTTCAAAGGGTCAGGCACTGGGGAGAAGACTAAAGGCTTTTTCAAGCTATTTTTAGGATGGGAGACAGTACTGCTCTGTAGGTAGTGTAGCCCAGGGTTCACTACAGCCATGTGTGGTCCATCCAGTCCCACTGGCTTTACAGAGGTTAAAAATACAGCACTGCCTCCCTGGGCCCTATACTAGCAATCTTGGCTCTCAACTGTGGCTTTCAGTTCCTTCTCTGTCCATAGGTATCTTTGGAATTTCAGAGGGCAGAGACAGGACCTACGGGGACAGGTATACCACGTGGGACCAGAAGCCATAGTCAAGCCCTTGTCAAAGGGCAGATCATATGTTTCCTGTCTCCACTTCTGCCCTTTGCTGTCTGACATCTATTTTTCCCAACTCCCCGGTGTCCCGGAATCTGACACTGCTTTTCCCGCTATTTTATGGACCTCTTTGCAGTACAGGACATTGCTGATCAGCAGCTGCCTGGCTGGTGAACTTGGTCAAGCCCTTGACTGTGCGTCTCATCCCAAGCCCTTCAGATACAACTCTTCATGTCCTCTGTGAACTCTTTATAGGGTTTTCCACGTCAACATCATGCCATCCCAGAGCACAGATGCCTTTGTGTCTTCCCAATTCAGCCACCTTTTATTTGTTTTTCTTGCCTGGTTGCTCCAACGAGAGCTTTAAGCACTGTAGCGGAGTTTCCAGCCTTCCGTTCTTGAGTGCGATATTCCCTGTGGGCTTCGGACGTTTGCGCTTTATCATGTCGGGGTGATTTCCTTTTAATACCTGCTTGTCTGCAGCCATACCCACCATGAACAAGCCAATCTGGGCTACACAATTTCTTATGTCTTCAAACCACAGACCCGAGGCTGGAGGATTAGAAACAAGCAGGATGAGGGAAACTGGGTAGAGGGAAGGCAAGCAGCGCTTTCCCTCCCAGTAAGCAATGAAGGTGAGAGAAGCCTCTGGTCCCACAGAGACTCAGCCCCTCAGGCCCCCTCTCCACCACAGGCCACGCCCACATCTAACCCTGCTCCCACGTGCATGCCCCACCCCTCCTGCCCCCACCCAGATCTTGTGGGGCAGTGGGTTCAGGAGAGCATCCCCTGCTCTGCTTACTTTCAGCACCCTGGGAGGAGGATGAAATCCGTAGGGAGCGCGTGGAACCCCAGAGCGTGTCCCTGTCATGGAGGGAGCCTGTCTCTGCTGGAGCTCCGGGAGCCAATGGCACAGAGTATGAGATCCGCTACTATGAGAAGGTGAGTCTCGTGGCTGGAAGTTGGTTGGAGGCCGGCCTGCCTACCTTCTTCCTCATTCCAAACACAGCCTGGGTCTCCGGAGGCCCTTTGTTCCTCCTCTCTCTCCTTCCTCACTCATGGACAGCTCCAGTCCACCTCATTGGTTTGGAATTTAGCAGAGATTTAAGAGTGCGCTGTAGGGCAGGTCTGTTTTGCCTAGCTGAATTTAAAGATCTGCAGACTCCTTTGTAAAGGAAAGGCACACAGAGATACCCATGTCCCTCAGCTTGCACATCGCCAGGCCGGAGGGGAATGTTCCAGAGTGGGGGTCTGCACTCCTGTGGCTTACTATAAGAGAGTGTGAGTGGTATGCCAATTATTAAATTTATACATCCCTATGTATTTTAAATACATACAAACTCGACCTGGCGTGGTGGCCCACACACCTTTATTCTCAGCAATCGTGAAGCAAAGGCAAGTGGATCTCTGAGTTCCAGGCCAATAAACAAACAAACAAACAAACAAATACGCATCATCAACTCCACAAAGCTATTTATTTATTTATTGGTATTTCGAGACAGGGTCTCTCTGTGTAGCCTTGGCTGTCCTGGACTCACTTTGTACACCAGGCCGGCCTCGGACTCACAGCGATCTACCTGCCTCTGCCTCTCAAGTGCTGGTGTGCACCACAAGGCCCTGCCACAGAGCTATTTTTATTTGTGAGAGAGGGTCTTGCTTTGTAGCCCTGGCTGACCTTGAATTTATAACATTTCTCCTGCCCTGGCCTCTAGAGTGGTAGGGCCAAGATCCCCAGCTTCCCATACAGCAAACAGTCCCTCAGGAGATACATTTTGTTTGCTTTGAAACAGGCTCTCTCTGTGGAGCCTGAGTTGGTCTGGGATTCACTCTGTAGGCCAGGCGGGCCTTGTTCCTTGACCCTCCAACCTCTGTCTCCCCAGTGCTGGGGTTATATGTGTGCACCACAGTGTCTGATTTGGGTTTCATAAGACACTTTCACTGTTTGTTTGTTTGTTTGTTTTGAGCAGAGTCTCACTCTGTAGACAAGGCTAACCTCAAACTCACAGGGATCTTCTGCTTCCTGAGTGCTGGGACTGAAGGTGTGCGCCACCACAGCCGGCCTTTGGCTGAGTTTTAAGCCTCTTCTCCCTACTCCCATCACGGGCTGGCTCAAATGCCCCTCCTCACAGATAGCCTTACATCCTCCTCTTTTCTTGGTGGTTTATTTACTTTTATTTTGAGATTGGGTCTTAAGCAGCCCAGGCTAGACTCCTGCCTTCACCTCCCAAGTGATAGGATTACAGACATGTGCCTCCATGCCTGCCTTTCTCTCTTTGTATGCATATTTTGAGATTGGGTCTTGGGTAGCCCAGGCCAGACTCCTGCCTCCACCTCCCAAATGATCAGATTACAGGCATGTGCCTCTGTGCTTGCCTTTCTCTTCTCTCTCTCTTTTTTTTTTTTAAAGGTGTATTTATTTATTATTATGTATACAGTGCTCTGTCTTCATGTACACCGCAGGCCAGGAGAGAGCATCAGATCACATTATAGATGGTTATGAGCCACCAAGTGGTTGCTGGGAATTGAACTCAGGACCTTTGGAGGAGCAGTCAGTGCTCTTAGCCTCCGAACCATCTCTCAAGCCCAGCCTTTCTCTTCTTGTATGCATTTTTAATCTGTGGTTTCAGTTCAGCTGAGATTTAGTGAATGGAGTTATTTCCCAATCCAAGCTCTCTTTCCCCATCAATTTGGTGTCTTTAACTCTGAGACCTGATCGGCTATGAGACAGAGCCTCACTTTTATGCAAAATAATTCATTAAAGAGAAACTTCTTCCTGAGTGTGACAGAATTCCACTCCCTCTGCAGCAGGTAGAGAGCTTTGCTGAATCAGATAATGGCTTTGATTACTAGAAGTTTGTTGAGAGCTGTGACAGTTGGCATGTCCAGGAAAAAAAATTAGGGTCACTGAGTCACTTTGGATGCTTGGGCCTGCCCTGCATGCCCAGGATGGGGAGCTGTTGGTTGAGATAGAGAAGCATGGAGGAGGGGGAGCAGCTGACTGAGATAGAGAAGCATGGAGGAGGGGGAGCAGCTGACTGAGATAGAGAAGCATGGAGGAGCGGGAGCAGCTGACTGAGATAGAGAAGCATGGAGGAGCGGGAGCAGCTGACTGAGATAGAGAAGCATAGAGGAGGGGGAGCAGCTGACTGAGATAGAGAAGCATGGAGGAGCGGGAGCAGCTGACTGAGATAGAGAAGCATGGAGGAGGGGGAGCAGCTGACTGAGATAGAGAAGCGTGGAGGAGGGGGAGCAGCTGACTGAGATAGAGAAGCATGGAGGAGCGGGAGCAGCTGGGGCTGCATGACGAGTATGGGCTTGCTCTGTATGAGGCACGTCAGCCATCTAGGTGGACTTCCTGTATGTCTGAAGATCAAAGCTGTGGGCTAGAGAGATGGGGATGGGGGAAATACTTTGAACATGGAGATGGCAGCTGAGGAGGGGGGTGTGCCTGTGAGAAGAGTGGCCAGGGCAGGAGCCCTGGTGTTTAGGTGACAGCAGTGAGGGGCACTGGACGAGAGCAGTGTATGCAGCAGGTACCTAGAAAAGACACACAAAGTCAACATTTAGTTGTCTGAGCTTGGACAAGAGTCTGGAGGCTGAGCTGCTGGATGCCCCCCAGGCCCTTAATCAAGGACTGTGAATGGACATGCTGGGGACAGGGGCCCCTGAAAGGAGCATAAGTACCAAAGGGCTCTATTTGAGATGCATCTGGGTCACCACCAGGTAAAGACAGACACTCAAGACTTTTCCCTGGAGCCAAAGTGCCTTTTGTATCAACCTCCCACTTCACTTCAGCCCGGCCACCTATGCAGAAGAGCTTGCTCATAGCTCATGCGGTACCCACCCCACTTTGCCAGCCCTACAGCCAATGCTTGTCTTTCTAGGTGAATTCGTTACTTACATCGATATGATGAAATGCCAGAGGGGAACAACCTGAGCAAGGAAGGGCTTCTTTTAGTTCAGAGTTTGATGGTGCAGTTGACCCCGGTGGGGAAAGGCAGCTGCTGTCTGCAGTCAGGAAGTGGAGAGACCAACGCTGGTGCTCAGCTCATAATCTCCTTTTTACTGGTTCCAGGCCCTTGGGGTGGGGGGCTGATCTCACATGCATTCAGAGTGGGTCTTCCCTCCTCAGCTGACATCTACACAGATACACCCAGAGACTCCATACCCCGTTAGGTTGACAGAGACTGTGAACCCTAATGGGCCGGGAAGATGGCTGAGAGAGTAAAGCCCTTGCAGTGTGTGGATTGCTCAACACTGGGGACACAGTGACAGAAAGATCCCCAGCGACATCCACACAGACAGACTCACATGCATACACATACACACACATGCATGCAAACAATAGGCAGACACACACAGCATATACACACAAGCGCACACACAAACACACAGGCACACATACAGAGGCAGACACAAACCCAGAGGCTGTCACACACACAGAGGCAGTCACACACACAGAGGCAGTCACACACACAGAGGCACACAGGCACACATACACATACGGAGACAGACACACACAGAGAGGCACGCATATACATACACACGCACAACAGGCAGACACACACAGAGACAGGCAAACACACACACGTGCACACTCATACAAAGGCATACACACACACACACACACAGATGGACATAAATTAACCATTACACCAAAGCTTGTTTAACTGTTTGGAGGTTTAAGGGAGAGTCTGGTGAGTTCTTTTTTTTTTTTTGGTCTGGTGAGTTCTTATGGTTACCGTCTGCCCTGTGGCCATTAATGTCATTGTCAAAAGAAAATGAGGACCCAGACTACAGGCAGGCAATCAACTTTCATTCTGTGGGTGTGGCAGGAACTCTAATAAGATGTGGGCAGGAACAAATGATGAGAGGATTTTGGGGTGTTGGGTATACTGGGGTACAGCAAAAGACAGACCCGAAGGATCTAAAAGTGCCAGCCTGGCCCCTTCCTTAACAAAGAGAGGGAAATGGTGACTGGGGGTGAGGGGTGGGTGGAGGGGGGGACTGCATAACAGCTGCATGGGACCCAGCCAAGTGGCGGGCAGCAAGGAGGCCCTCACCAGCCATGGTCAGCATTTTCCCCTGTCTCCAGCTAAGCAAGTCTTTACCCCCTGGAGCCCAGGCTCATCTGTGAAACAAAACAGCAAAGCTGATAACATAATCCTTGCTCTCCTCTGGCCTATTATGGGATGAGTCTTGAGGAGAGAGGCACTAGGGATCCTATGCAGGAAAGCTCTGCTGTCTCTCAAGGTGATCTGGGTCAGGTTCCCTCACCCAACTTAAAGGTGGTCTCCTTCCTGGGTCTTGGGCCTCACTGCTCCATCCTCTCCAGGGCCAGAGCGAGCAGACTTACTCCACAGTGAAGACAGGGGCACCGGCTGTCACTGTCACCAACTTGAAGCCTGCTACAAGATACGTTTTTCAGATCCGGGCAGCCTCTCCAGGGCCCTCATGGGAGGCTCAGAGCTTCAGCCCAAGCATCGAAGTGCAGACCCTAGGGGAAGGTAGGTGGAGTGCTTGGTGAGGCGGGGCGGGGCGGGGTGGGGCAGGGCCAGGCGGCTGCTGGATGCTGGCAGCAAGTAGAAAAAGGGCAGGGATTAAGTGTATTATTGGGAAGGGAGCCACAGAAGAGCTGCCTCACTCACGCCTTTAAGCCCAGCACTTGGGAGGCAGAGGCAGGTGGATCTCTGGGTTTGAGGCCAGCCTGGTCTATAGAGCCAGTTCTAGGACAGCTAAGGTTACACAGAGAGACCTTGTCTTAAAAAAACCAAAAGAAGAAGAAACAATAACAACAACAACAACAAACAACAACAAAAAAGCCCAAAAAACAAACAAACAAACAGAGCCAATTCTCAAAGAAAGTGAGATTCACCTACAGAAACTCCCTGGCAGCATCCCTGAAGCACTGAGAGCTGTCCCTGCATGGGCCTTGGAGACAGCGGTAACACCTGTCAGCAGCTGCTCCCCTCTTTGGAGGCTCCATCTTTGGTGAAACATCCTGTGTTAACCGCCAAGATCCAGATGAATAGCTGAGCTGCAGGCCTATAATCCCAGCACTTGGGAGGGAAGGGAAGAGAAACCAAGAGTTTGAGGCCAGCCGGGGCTGTGTGAAATCCTGGCTCAAGAAACAAGAAAGAGGGGCTGGAGAGATGGCTCAGCGGTTAAGAGAACGGACTGCTCTTCCAGAGGTCCTGAGTTCAATTCCCAGCAACCACATGGTGGCTCACAACCATCTGTAATGTGATCTAATGCCCTCTTCTGGCCTGCAGGTGAACATGAAGACAGAACACTGTATATGTAATAAATAAATAACACTGTATATATAATAAACAAATCTTAGGAAACAAGAAAGGAAGGGGGAGGGAGAAAAGGAAGGGAGAGAGGAGTGAGTTGTGTGTGAGTGTGTGTGTGTGTGTGTAAATCGCAGCTCAATAAAGCAACAACAAAAGAAAAGCTGAACTTTAGAATTCCGGCTTCCTGGTACTATCCCACCGTTCCCCCATTCCCTCTCAGTGTGAGTGCCAGCAGCGTGGCTCCCTCTTTGTTGCTCAGCCTGCTGCAGGGCGCAACCCTCAGGATCTCACCTCTATCTACCCTGTGCAGTTCATGGAAGTATTTTCCCCAAGAAAGGCGGCTCTCCCCAAGAGCCATTCTGGCACCAGCTGTCAAGATAAGGATTCTCCCCCAACCTGCTATCCAAGATAGGAAACGCTGGGAGCCCAAAGGGAGGTGAAGAGGAAACGTGGCGGGGAGATCCTGTTCCTGGAAGGAGCCCCTGTTCCTGCACACCTTGCTGGGATGCCCGGCTGTGTTTGGCCTGGGGCAGAACCTGGGAAAAGGAGATTTCCTGGCGCGGTGTCTTGAGGCTGGGGGATATTTGAACAAGTGGAAGTGAGTAGGGAAGGCATTTGCGTGGAGGATGCATCGGAGCCAAAGTCTACGTCACCACACATGCCCCGGTGACTGGCCACATTACCCGTTGTCCTCAGGCTTGAGCCATCCTCCTCCTCCTCCTCCTCCCCAAAGCTGCCACAGGCAGCCAGTTAGTGTCCTGTGCCTCCCCTTCCTAATAGTTATTCTGAACTCCCCTGTCTCACACACCTCCTTTCCATCTTCACTCCCAAGCCCACAGGTAGCCTCTGGTCTTTCCTTTCCAGCCAGGCAAGGGACCTGTCTACCACTCCTAAGGAGCCCCAGCATAATTCCTCCTCCTTATCCTGCATCTGGGGCTCTCCAGCTGTGCCTTTCCAAGCTCTCTCCATTCCCGGACTCAGCTTCCTGTCTGTTATCCTCTGCCTCTGTACAGTGTGTCCTTCAATCCTGTGGGCTGCTTGCCATTCCATTCCCCAGGCCTCATTTGTGCATATGGGCTTGGGGTGCACAAGTCCAGGCACCCATACCCCCTTCCTGACCTCAGGAAGCACTGGCCTGTGCTTGGCTCCACTCCATTGTTTCTGGTTGTTTTTCCCCCTATAGTTAAATATTGTTATTTTGTCTCCTCCCCCTCCCCCCCCACCCCCCCACCCCACCCCCAGGGCTAAGGACCGAACCCAAGGCCTTGCGCTTGCTAGGCGAGCACTCTACCACTGAGCTAAATCCCCAATCCCTACAAATTGTTTATAAACATTTAGCTTTGTCTCTCAGTCTGGGCCTGTGCACTTCTTTAGGCAGATTGGGGTCCTGTGGGTATCTGTTCAGTTTCAAAGCTGCTTTGGCATTAGGCAGAGGGTTTGGGGGACAGGTTCCAATCTTGGGCTCATCTGGGTGTGGTGACACATGACTGTAATCTCAGCACTTGGGAGGTGAAAGCAGAGAGAGGGTCAGGAGTTCAAAGTCATCCTTGGCTACCTGAGTGGAGGCCAGCTGAGGCTATGTGGTACTCCATTTCAAAAACAAAACACCCCTCCCCCCCCCACAAATCCTGCGTTTACCAGTTAAGAGCAATGTGATTTTAGATAAATTAAGTAACTTTTCCTCAACCTATCTCCTCCACCTGAACTGAAGACAGTACACTTTACAGGATTGTCGTAGTGAGACAGTGTAGTCTAGTCAGGCACGAAGCAGCCTGTCTTAGACATTGGTGTTGGTGGTGACTCTGTGCTGGGAAAGGAACTTGGAAAGAGGCTGTGACCCCACAGAGCTTCTGCAAGTGTCCTGCCCTCTCGAAAGGCATAAGGGGGAGGCCAGCCCCAGCTGCCCAGACTCGTCCCTCCTCTCAGACCTGGGCTGCAGGAGAGAGGGCCCTGCTTGCAAGCATAGCTGTTTGGGACTCCAATTATCACACTCTGGGTGTTGGGGCTACTGTGTGTCAAGGGGATGAGGGAGCCTCCAAGTGGCTGGGACAAAAATCTCTTGCCTTGGTGCTCGCCCAGGAACCTAGTCCTTTGCCTGTCTCAGCCCTTTTTTGTTTTTTGTTTTTTTGTTTTTTTTCCTCTAGTCGCCTCGGGATCCAGGGACCAGAGCCCAGCAGTGGTTGTCACCGTGGTGACCATCTCAGCTCTCCTGGTCCTGGGCTCTGTGATGAGTGTGCTGGCCATCTGGAGGAGGTAGGTAGCTGGTTTCATCCTGGTGACTTCTGGAGGGTTCTGTCCCCACGTGTATAAAATATGAGTATCTCTCTCTCTCTCTCTCTCTCTCTCTCTCTCTCTCTCTCTCTCTCACACACACACACACACACACACACACACACACACACACACACACACACACAATTACAGACTCAAGCCATCAGGGAACAAACACCAGCCTAGCACTTGGGTGGTGGATGTGGTGGTGGTGGTGGTGGTGGTGGTGGTGGTGTGTGTGTGTGTGTGAGTGTGTGTGTGAGGGGTTCAAGCCCTACTTCAGCTATGTATAGAATTTGAGGCCAGCCTGGGCCACACAAGACCCTGATCTTACTTCCCTTCCCTTCATAAAGACAGTGGTGTGGCCAGCAGGGCCCCTCCCCCACACGCTGCTCACGCAGCAGCTGCAGGCACTGCAGCTAGCTCAGCCGTACTGGGATGAAGGGGATTTAGCTCCTTAACTCATTAAATGTCAGAAGGCATCGCTGAGGGTGGAATCAAGCTCCAGCTGCTCCGGTGTGATTAGGATTCTCCCGAGGCCCCCAACTCTGGCCCCTAAGGGATCTGGAGCCCCTTGAACACAAGGAAAGAGAAGAAGTCAGTAAGTGGGTGGGAGGGAGGGAAACTTATCAGTCTGAGCCACGTCCCTCCTCCTGCTCCGAAAAAGCTTGCAGGCAGAGAAAGGGTAGGGGGGAAGGAGGGGAGGGGAGAGTGGAAGAAAGGGAGTGTGGCTGAGTCTAGTTGAAAGAAGATTCCATTTCCTTTGCATGAATCAGAGGCTCCTGCGGTGTGTGTTCCCCACTCTGCCCAGGGCCATACTGCTATGCCCAGAGCACCTGCCCCCCCCACTTCACTCCCCCCTCACCCCCCCGGGGGGGGGCTATGCTAGGTAGAGCTAGTGGGTTGGAGTTGATTGTAGAGGAAAAGCCGGCTGGCTGGAGAGCCACCTGTGGGCCAGAGGGACAGTGAGTGTTTCTTTGATACTGGCTATTTGCATGGCTTTGACCAAAGCACTGGGAGTGATGAAGGAGAGGTGACTGCCTTGCAGCTCTAGAAGCTGTCTGTGTCCGGGCAAGGTGGACCAAGAAGACAGGACAAGCTGGGCATAGTGGTGCACGCCTGAAATCCCAGTACTCAGGAGGCAGAGGCAGGTGCATCTCTGTGAGTTCAAGGCCTGCCTGGATCTATTTAGAGAGTTCTAAGATAGCTATAGCTCAATAGAGAGAGACCTTGTCTCAAAAAGGGTTTGGGGGAGGAAGAAGAGGAGGAGAGGAAGGACAAGAGCAGGGAGTACCTTCCTTATGGAGCTTAGCTTTAGGATCATGTTCTGGGCCTGTTGGAAAAGCAACAAAGGGCAGCTGCTGGAAGCATCTCATCCTGGCTTTAACCATCTGGGCTGTGGAGGCAGGGGCAGAGAGAGACAGGTGTCCTGGAGTAGGCCAGGGGCAGCTACGGGCCACCTACAGACTTCAAGTCAAACTGCCCTTTGGTGGGGGAGAACCAGGAGGGAAGTGACCATACTAAGTAATGGATTTAATTACAAGAATTTCTTTTTAAAGGTTTATTTTTATTTATGTGTGTTTTCAATTAATTAATTAAATTGTTATTTTTTAAATGTATGAGTGCTCTGTCTGCATGTATACCTGCATGCTAAAAGAAGACATAAGATCGCTTTATAGATGGTTGTTTGTTTTGTTTTGTTTTTTGAGACAGGGTTTCTCTGTGTAGCCTTGACTTGCTTCGTAGACTAGGCTGGCCTCGAACTCACAGTGATCCATCTGCCTCTGCCTCCTGAGTGCTAGGATTAAAGATGTGCGCCACCACACCTGGCTCCCTTTATAGATGGTTGTGAGCTACCAATTGAACTCTGGAAGAGCAGCCAGGGCTCTTAATTGCTGAGCCATCTCTTGAGCCCTTTCAGCATATATCTCTGTCTCTATACACACACACACACACACACACACACACACACACACACACACACACACACATATATATATATATATATATATATATATATATATATAGAGAGAGAGAGAGAGAGAGAGAGAGAGAGAGAGAGAGAGAGAGAGAGCGTGTATGAAGGCATCAGATCCTCTGGAGCTATAGTTACAGATGGCCACCTAATGTGGGCACTAGGAACTAAACCCTCTAGTTCTCTGGAAAGAGGACCAAGCCATCTCCCAGCCCTCATTATAACATTTCATATAGACTTTGTTTCACAGTTCACTTTTAATTCTGGTTGCCCTGTCGCTCTCAGCCTTCCCTCATCTCTACTCATCTTGCCTGGCTGTTCCCTGCCATGTGTAGGAATCCCATCAGTCATCACTCTCGGTGACTGCAGCAGCCACTGGGTGGCCTGCCTTGCCTCTCGGTCTCTCCAGGTTTTATTCCTAAGGCCCCTCTCTTCTGTCTCTCGTAGCCCCCTGGCCATTCCCTTTGGAATGTCCTACCATCAGGTGGATAACACAGTTCTTCTACTCTGGGCCTGCCAAGGCCATGACCTTGCCACTTACTCTCTCAGCTGCATCTGCTGCCCTAACCTCCAGCATCATCCATGGCCCCTTGATATCTCACTATCGAGGCTGGAAACCTGTCTGCCTTACATGGTTTTTCATTTCTTTGCCCTAGAGAAGGAGCCTTCCTCTTAGACAGGATTAGTCCCTTCTACCTCAAATGGATCCCTACCTCCTCTTACCACCTCAGTAACACATTACTACTTATAACCCCCCCCCCCCCCCCGATAAGAGCACTGTGTCTTAGTTACTTTTCTACTGCTGTGCTAAGACCATGACCAAGGCAACTTAGAAGAGAGAGTCCATGAGCAGTAGCTGACAGCTTACATCTGACCCACAAGCACAAGGCAGAGATGGAGAGAGCTAACTGGGAATGGCACGGGGTACTGAAACCTCAAAGCCCAACCTCAGTGACACACCTCCTCCAATGAGGTCACACCTACTCCCACACCTCCTTGATCCTTCCCAAACAGTTCCACCAACTGGGGAATAAAGCATTCAAATATATGAGACTATGGGGGCCATTCTTACCTAAACTACCACACAGTGACGTTTAGTCAATGTGTTAGCCATCTACTGCTGTAACAAAATGTACAAGATAGTCAACTTATAAGAAAGAAAAGTGCTGGGCATGGTGGCGCACGCCTTTAATCCCAGTACTCAGGAGGCAGAGGCAGGTGGATCTCTGTGAGTTCGAGGCCAGCCTGGTCTACAAAGTGAGTCCAGGACAGCCAAGGCTACACAGAGAGACCCTGTCTCGAAAAACCAAAAAGAAAGAAAGAAAGAAAGAAAAAAAAGTTTTTTGGGGGGCCCACAATTTCAAACGTTTGGTCTGTGGTCATTTGGCCTTGGTCCTGTGGGTGGCAAGTCATCATGGCAGGAGCTTGAAGCAGAGGCAGCTGCTCACTTCATTGGCAGCCAGGAAACAACAAATCAGGAAGGGACTGGGGTCACAATATTCTCCTGAAGGGCATGCCCTCTCTAGGGCAAGCTATAACCTTTCTCCAAGACAACAGCTCCCAAAACTTTCATCACCTTCTTCTTCTTCTTCTTCTTCTTCTTCTTCTTCTTCTTCTTCTTCTTCTTCTTCTTCTTCTTCCCCTTCTTTTCCTTTTCCTTCTTCTTCTTCTTCTTTTGTTGTTGTTCTTTTTTGTTTTTAATTTTTAAAAATAATTTTATTTATTTTTATTCTATGTGCATTGGTGTTTGCCTGCATGTATATCTCTGGGAGGATGTCAGATCCTGGAGTTACAGGCAGTTGTGAGCTGCCATGAGGGTGCTGGGACTTGAACTCAGGTCCTTTGGAAGAATACTCAGTGCTTTTAACCACTAAGACATCTCTCCAGCCCCCTCATCACCTCCTTTTATCACCCTAGGCTGTAGACCAAATCATTTAGCACTCAAGCTTTGGGGAACAGTTCAAATCCATACTATAAGATAGAAGTGGTGTCATACACCTTTGAGGTCAGCCTGATCTACAGATGGACTTTCAAGACAGCCAGGAATACACGGTGAGGTCCTGTCACAAAACAACAAAACAAGAAATGAACAAACAACCCCCTTCCACACTATATCAGTAAGCTCTTCACTGGCATGGTGCTGTTAGGCAGGGATGTCTTTATTATGATTTTATTACATTGACAAAAAACAAAAACAAAAACAAAAACAAAAAATGAGCCACTCAGTCCCACAGCCACTGTGTGGGGATGCTTGGATGCCAGAGCAGTCGGATTGCAAAGGGGCGAGCGTCAGAGTCCTTTGGTGTCACTGTCATCCAGGATACACCTCTTTTGCAAAGTGTTTCCCAACCCTTCTTCCTGTCTTCACACGGGCCTGACACCATCCCTGCTTTCTCTTTCCTTGGTGCTTGTGACAGCTCAGCTCTTGGTCCTTCTATTCCCCTCCTGCAGATTTCTTCCCCGCAATCCAGCCTAATTTTTCCCAGACCCTCCCTTTCAGGCTCCTTAATCTCCCTGGGCAAAGTTCATAGCCCCCGTGCTTGTATTTTCAGAGCGGATGCACCTTCCAAGCTCCAGAAACATCCATCAGATCCCCACCCCACCCCTAGATTCCCCTGCAGCTCCCACCACCCCAGGAGCTCGGATATCTGGGCCTGAACTTTCCCCTGCTCTGCTTGGCAGTGGCTCTCTGGGCAACTCCTCACTCTTCTGGCGACCTGCAATCTCCAAGCCCTGTGGTCCTGTCCTCTTCTTGTCCCACCACAGTTCTCTCGCCTCTGTCCAGGATTGGCCACCTACTGCCATCTCCTGAGGGGACTATAGAGTGGCTTCCTTTTGAATCTTCTTTCTCAAGTTCAAGCTGAAAGAAAACCATATAAAATGTAAATTGAATGAGGGCATCACCTGCTCGCTCACTCAGGGTCCCCAGGGGCTTCCTTTTGCTCCCAGTGCAAAAGCCAGAACCTTCTTGAGGCCAGGGAAGCCCTGCTCCAGGGCGCCAGATCCAGACTGCTGTGGGCTTTGCCTCTGGCTCGGAAGGACCAGCCTGTGATTCCTGAGAGGGCAGCATGGGGCTCTGTGCCACCAAGTGTAGACTTGCACAGCTTTGGGGCTTGTCCCAAAGCAGAAAAACCACCAGAAATGGCTTGAAGGGCTAGAGATCTGGGTATAGGGTTGTCATGTGCTGAGGGGAGGAGGTAGCCAGACTGCAAACCACAGAGAAGCAACTGAGGCAGCAAAGAGTGAAGAAAGAAGGGGAGGAGAGGAGGGCAGAGAGGAAGGAAGAAAAGAGAACTTTCAGTGGAGGTGACTCAGTGGGCAAAAGCACTTGCCTTCAAGTTTGGTGACCCCGAGCTGAGTCTCTGGGACTCACACGGTGGAAGGAGACAAACAGTTTCCACAAGTTGTCCCCTGACCTGCATAGGAGTGCCAAATTATAGCACGTGCACAAACACACATTCACACACACACACACACACAGAGATGGGTGGATAGTTGTTTAAAGTTCATTATGTTAAAAAAAGAAAGAAAGAAAAGGGTGTGTGTGTGTTATAAAATGGCTTAGTGAGCCAGGCATGGTGGCACACACCTTTAATGTCAGCACTTGGGAGGCAGAAGCAGGTGGATCTCCGTAGGCCAGCCTGGTCTACAAAGTGAGTTCTAGAACAGCTGAAACTACACAGGGAAACCCTGCCTTGAAAAACCAAAGCAGCCAACCAAACAAAACAGTGGCTTAATGGATAATGGCAGGAGGCAAGAACCCACAAGGTGGAAGGAAACAACCAACTTGTGTAACTTGTCCTCTCAGCAACACATACACACACTAAAGAAATAAATGAATAAATCTAAAAAGAAATTAAAATTAAAAACGAAAAGAAGCCTCCCAGCCAGCAGGATGAGAAAGCCCCTCCCCAGAAGGGGCACAGAGCTTTTCTTTCTGAAGGGACCAAGAGGTGCTGCCCTGGGCGCTGGTGAAGTGGGAAGGGCTGGGGGGTCGCCTGGTGAAAGGATGCCTCTGCGTCCCCACAGGCCCTGCAATGGCAAAGGAAGTGGGGACGCCCACGACGAAGAGGAACTGTATTTCCACTGTGAGTTGTCCGTGCCACACAGACCTCCGTTTTTTGGCCCCTTCCCAGATGTTACCTCCTGTTACTCCAGCAATGAGACCCCTTTCCTCAGGCTTTCTTTCTCTCCCTGTGTTGTCAGTCAAAGTCCCGACACGCCGCACCTTTCTGGACCCCCAAAGCTGCGGGGACCCGCTGCAGGCTGTGCATCTGTTCGCCAAGGAGCTGGATGCCAAAAGCGTCACCCTGGAGAAGAGCTTGGGAGCAGGCAAGCTCTGGACCCTAGAAGCCTCCATTCATCAGGGAGTTCCGCCCACTGGATAAACCCCACCCACCAGGCAACACCCACTGGGGGAAAGCCTGACATCTCGGCTATTCGCCCCACCCCACCCCCAACATCCTTTCAGCCAACTTCCTCCCAAACAAGTCCCCACCCCATGGCCAGAAGCCCGGCCTCTGCACTGAGGGTACCCCCCCCCTCCAGGATGTTCCTCACCCACCAGAGGTGTCTGTCTGTGGCTCTGCCCTCTCTCTGTTCCCTAGGTCACTGTGGGACTTTCTGCATAGTCTCTTAGTTAGTCCAAGGCTTTTCTGGGACAGCGAGGAGAGGTCTTTAAAGGAAACTGTGGTCCAGACTCACCTTAGATCTGACCATGGATTAGCTGAGTGACCCAGAGACTCATCCTCTTCTGCTCTCAGTCTCTCGCCTGAAAGGTTGAGGTGAGAACTCCCCAGGCTCAGGGCAGGACATTGCTGGCTAAGCATCAACCTGCTTCTGATGGTTCATAACTTGTGCACCAAGAAACAGGCCTCGTCCAGAAACCCTCAGAAGAAGCCGGGAAGGAGCTGTAGGGCAGAATAGATGTCATCAGCCGCCCCGCCCCCCCAACCTCCCCTGCCCTCAAGCACCCCTACCCCGCACGCTGTGCTGCGTTTAAGGACCTTTGATGGGCAGGCGCATGCACAGTTACTATCTCTGTTGCAAGAAGGACACTAAAGCCAAGAGGAAAGGAAGAAATGAAGTCCAAGGTTGCAATGCTGGTACTCATGGTGCTGGGATTTGAACCCAGGAGCTTCCCACAGCAAGCTAGAAATGACTCCATGACCCAGAGTCACCTTATCCTTGGTTCAGCCTATCCCATTTGCTGGCAGGAGGCTGAGGTGCTGTTTCTTCACAGGGCGATTTGGGGACCTGTGCTGTGGCTGTCTGCAGCTGCCTGGTCGCCAGGGGCTGCCCGTGGCCGTACACACTCTGAGGGACGGTTGCTCTGACTCACAGAGGCTCAGCTTCCTGGCTGAGGCCCTCACCCTGGGCCAGTTTGACCACAGCCACATTGTGCGTCTGGAAGGCGTTGTCACCCGAGGTAGGCCTTGGCACTGCACGTTGTCCCTGTACTTAGCCGGGGGTACTGGGTGGGCTGCCCCTCTGGGCTGTGGAGGTGAGCCCAGGCACAACCTTACTTGGCCTTCACTTTAGTGACTCAGGGTGGCCCCTCTCTTGGAGTGGCCATGCTGACCCTGAATGACCTTTTCCAATTTGCAGTGACCTTTGGGAAATGGGTCACTTTCCCCTTGAGTGGTCTTTCTTAGCTGACTCCTTATCCTTAGCTCTGACTTTGGCCTCGGTCCCACTATGGTGGACTTTTTTGTATCTCAGCACTGGAGTGGGTGGTGGGTGGGGCTAGGTGCATGGCAAGATTAGAAAACTTGACTTTGCTTCTAGCTGTCTTGGCTGAGGTAAAGCTGGTGGTTGGGGTTGGGGAGTGTGAACATACATAAAGCCTGCAACTTAGTGTGTCTGCATCCTGGACACAGGAAATCCCTTGATGATTGTCACTGAATACATGAACCTGGGGGCCCTTGATGACTTCCTCAGGGTGAGTGGTTGGAGCCCTGGGTGGGAGAGCACCAATGGCGTATTTTTCTTGGTCCTTCCCTTTTCTCTTGGGGCCTGGGGTTACCATTGCTCCCACTGGACAGGCCAACCTGATGCTTGTGGTCCACTGATCCCAGAGGGACTTTTGGGGACTTCTGGGTGATCCGAGTGTACAGCCTTGGCTTCGGTCCCTCACCCGGTCCACAGCATCACGAAGGGGAGCTGATGGCCGCGCAGCTGATGGGTCTGCTGCCTGGGCTGGCGTCGGCCATGAAGTATCTCTCAGAGATGGGCTATGTTCACCGGGGCCTGGCAGCCCGCCGAGTGCTCATCAGCAGTGGCCTCATCTGTAAGATCTCTGGCTTTGGGCGGGGTCCCCGGGACCGAGCCGAAGCTGTCTACACCACCATGGTGAGCAGCTCCCTTCTCTGGGCCCACCTGCCACTGCTTCTGAGGGCTACTCCCAGCAGACCCATGGTCTCCACATCACTGCTCGGACTCCTTCCCTGCTGCTGGGGGTCATTCCCTACCAGGCCCCTCCCCCAAACCCCACCGTCAACTGGGCATACTCCTCAGAAGTGAAGGGGTAGGGGTAAGGCATGTGGGACTGGCTGTGGGTACTGGTGACTCAATGCTCTCCTGCCCTGCCCCGCCCTGCCCTATCTGTAGAGTGGCAGGAGCCCGGCACTCTGGGCAGCTCCTGAGACACTTCAGTTTGGCCACTTCAGTTCTGCTAGTGATGTATGGAGCTTTGGCATTGTCATGTGGGAAGTGATGGCCTTCGGGGAGCGGCCATACTGGGACATGTCTGGACAAGACGTAAGTGGCCTCTGTGGCTCCAGCTCCCTGACCTCTGTCCGCTGACGTCTGATCTCTTAGTTTCAGACATCTCTTTCATTCCCATCCTGCCCAGAGTCATCCTTGGATGGTGGGATGGTGGTGGTGGTGGTTGGTGGTGATGGTGATGGCGGTGATGGTGATGGCGGACGGGGTGTGTGTGTGTGTGTGTGTGTGTGTGTGTGTGTGTGTGTGTGTGTGTGTGTTTGTGTGTGTGTTGGGCAATCCGAAGTATCCTGTCTGCTCCCCATCTCCGGAGCCCAGGTGATCAAGGCTGTGGAGGATGGCTTCCGGCTGCCCCCCCCCAGGAACTGTCCCTCCCCACTGCACCGACTGATGCTTGACTGCTGGCAGAAAGACCCTGGTGAGCGGCCCAGGTTCGCCCAGATCCATAGCATCCTGAGCAAGATGGGGCAGGAGCCAGAACCTTCCAAGTGTGCTGCGACCACCTGTCTCAGGTACATCCTCACCAACCCCCAAGCCAGACGAGTCAGCCACACTACCACCCTTGTCTATAAACACTCTCCCAAGCCCATTGCCTGGAAAGATCTGACATTCCCACCTGTTTCAGGCACATCTCACCTCATGCCCTGCGTTTTACCCTTTAATTGGCTCAGCTCCCCACCAGCTTGAGTACCCTGATCTTCAGGGCCTTTTGTGTGCCCATGCGAAGCACATTCACCACTGGGCATGGGCACCTTCCTTTTCCCCTCATCCTTTCTTCTTTTTTTTTTTTTTTTTTTTTTTTTTTTTAAAGTATTCTTTTCTTTTAATATTTATTTATTTATTTATTTATTTATTATGTATACAGTATTATGCCTGCATGTACTGCATGCCAGAAGAGGGCACCAGATCTCATTGTGGATGGCTGTGAGCCACCATGTGGTTGCTGGGAATTGAACTCATGACCTCTGGAAGAGCAGTCAGTGCTTGTAACCGCTAAGCTATCTCTCCAGCCCCCCACCCCCACCCCCCCCATCCTTTCTTGAGCTGCTTCTCAAGAGAGTGACTGGGTCTTATGCCCTGGCTGTGGCTTCTCTGCTCCCCAGGCCACCCACACCCCTGGCGGACCGTGCCTTCTCCACCTTCCCCTCTTTTGGTTCTGTGGGTGCCTGGCTGGAGGCCCTGGACCTGTGCCGCTACAAAGACAACTTCTCTGCAGCGGGCTATGGGAGCCTGGAGGCCGTGGCTGAGATGACAGCCCAGTGAGTCTAAGGAGCCAGGATTCAGGGAACCCAAGGGAGCCCCTATCTAGGCGAGAAGGCCCCTACCTATCCTGGTGCTGGGTCTTTCCCTGTCCAGAGAAGGGGAAGGAGAGGGTTGGCTTCCGTGGGAGGCATAGGAGAGGGATTGAGTCAGTTGTGGGTAACTGTTCCTCGTTGCAGGGACCTGGGGAGTCTGGGTATCTCTTCCACTGAGCATCGAGAAGCCCTCCTGAGTGGGATCAGCGCCCTGCAGACTCGAGTGCTGCAGCTACAGGGTCAGGGGGTGCAGGTGTGAGCAGCCCAACCCTGCCCAAGGACCTGCAAGCTACGCTCCCTTGGGTGGGAGGAGTGCTCTCTTACTCTTCGTGGGCCCTGAGCTGGTTGGTACCACGTTGTCCCCCCATTTCATAATTCTTCTCAACACCTTGCTGACCAAGTGGTCCTAAAAAGAGGTTCAGATCCCTGGAGAGGACCCCAGAGAGAACAATAGGAAGACAGGGTTTCAAGGGCAAAGTCGGTTGGGGAGGACAATTTCAATCATCCGTCCTGGCTCAGGCTTCTTGGTCTTCCACAGTCACTCGGGGTTAGGCCTAATTGCTAGGCATCTCATTTCCCCAGAGAGCTTTTGACCTGCTAGGCAGTAAGGGTCCCTGAGAGAGGGAGGGAGGGGGAGGGAGAGAGAGAGAGAGAGAGAGAGAGAGAGAGAGGCCCATTGGTTCTGGCACGGACCACAGCTGCCTAGGCACCTGGACCAGTGGGTAGTATCCCTTACTACTTGCGCCTTGGCTAGGTCATCTGAACCTTGGTGCCAAGGCCCTAGCAGGCCTATGGTGCTGAGCTCAGGGACTAGACACCCCCTCACCCCCCCCCCACTCCCCAGGCAGATGCCTTGGGGTTGGCAGCTCAGGATGAGGGCTAGCCTCCTAATAGGTAACAAACTCTTGGTGCTCGCCCTGGGCCCAGCTGTCTCATTTGTTTTGGAAGTGAGTCGAAAGAGCACAAGGGGAGGGCTTGCTCTGCGTTCTGGAGGGTGAAGAGGAAGAGAGAGAGAGAGAGAGAGAGAGAGAGAGAGAGAGAGAGAGAGAGAGAGAGAGAGAGAGAGACCAAGGAGGGAGTGGGTGTGACAGGCTGGTCCAACCCCACCATCTAGATAGAGAAGTCAGAGCCTCCAGATTCAGAGCCAGGGCTGTGCCAGACCAAACTCCGGGGAGAAGTCTGGCCCTGGAGAAAGCTTGCCCTTCCCCATGGCACCAGCGCTCTTCCTTGGACAGCCCAGTGAATCATCTCTGGGTGAGCCCCTTCAGGGTGCACTGTTCTGGTACACGGTGCTTTCTCCCTAGAGGCCCTCCCTGTGAGGCTGAGCTGACCCATCTGCAAGGGCCCTGGCAGCTGGGAGATCTTGAAACCAAGGCTGTCCTGGGAGGGCAGGGTTGGATCTACTCGACGTGGACAGGACCACAGGGCCATGTTTGTCTACAGCACCTTTGATGGATACCTGCTTTTTTTTTTTTTTTTTTTTTTTCCTGTGGTAGGGAGGAGGGGGTGCCATGGGCTGGGATAGAGCAGGTGGGAGCGGAGAGAAAGGGGTAGAATATGAAGCGATCAGATTAGGAGAGGATACCCCCTGGGGGACCGGAAGAATGGGCAGGTGGACTGTTGATTCGTGTATGTGTTTACAGGTGTCCGGAAGGGCTTCTTAGACTAATTGAATGAGACCTTGAGGGGTAGGGTTTCTCTTAGGGTAAATGGAGTCATTGGCAGGCTCAGAATCCAAGCAAGGATCTCTAACGGAGAGCCTGGGGGGATGGTGGTACTGGAAGCCACAACGGATCTTTGGGGGAGTACCCTGTAGTGGAGGGGGGGCACAATGATTCCCAGCAGTGCCTTTGGCCTTGACCTGCCAGCAGCAGCTCTTTCCTCCTCAGAGCCTACCCCATTTCTGGCTCTCTCCTCCCTGGGCACCTGCCTGAGCTCAGTGACTGCGGGGAGACTGGGGCAGACTGGGAGACTGCTCCCACCTTTGACAGAACCGGGCAACTGATATAACCCCACAGGCTCCTCCTCCATCTTCCCTCCAGTGAAAACTAGCCCAGCATCCAAGGCGCATGGAGAGCAGTGCCCTGTCTTGGGTGATCAGAACCTCATCTTCATCTCATTGTCAAGGTCAAACTCCTCCCTCTCCCCAGCTGTTTGCTGAGGGGTCCCTGGCTGTGTTGGCAGGACTTCGGTGTCCAGGGTAGACCTCCCCTCTGATGAGGAGGTCCTAAAATCCTGAAGGGCCCCAGGCCTCAGCCCTGCACAGTCACCAGCATGATACAGGATGCTGGGTCGCTGGGGACCCTCCACAGATCTATTTTTATACATGGAACTTGTTCACTGGGCGGAGGGAGGCCACCTGCAACCCATATTGCCCTGCCCAGGGAGGGAGGGGCTGGCTGTGGGTGGAGGCTTCTTTGAGGACCTATGGAGATGGTTTTTTATATTTCTTGGGTTCTATGTTGCAGTACCAAGTAATAAAAACTTGTCTGTGCTATGGTCTTTCTGTGTGGCATTGTTAAAGCACTGAGCAGTTGTGGGTGGGGATTCTGTGCACAGAATCTGGGCATGTGTGCGTCTGAGATCCTGTCTGTTTCAGGCCTTGAGGAATGCCACAGTCTAGTGAAGACACAAAGGGCCTGGACAAGGGTCAGGACACATGAGGCACACTGAGTGTCACTAGACTGCTTCACAAAACCAGTCAAGCAAGGAAGGTATGTGTGCTCGAGGAAGTGGACCTGCGCACGTGTGGAGTTGGGGACAGGAAATGACCCTGGGCGAGGGATGTGCATGTGAGTTGCTTGAAGATGGTTTAGGGCACCAGTGCATATCTTAGACCTTGGGGCATAGTTGTGACCTACAGACTGACCTTTAGGGTCATCACTGCAGAAGGCTGAGGCCACCATAGGAAGGAGGTCACCCAGCAAGCACAGGGAGTAGAGGGGAGCCCTGCAAAGATGCCATCTGCAAATACAGTCATGTCCAGAGTTACTGGGGTTAAGATTTCCACCCAGGAGCTTGAGGAGGCACTATCCAACTCCTAACAATTATCTTAATTTTAGGGGTGCAGAAATCACATGAGAGGATGGGGGAGTGGAGCTGAAAAATCGTTTTGTTGTTTTTGTTTTGTTTTCTTGTTTTGTTTTCTGAGACAGCCCTGGCTGTCCTGGACTTGCTTTGTAGACCAGGTTGTCCTCGAACTCACAGCAGTCTGCCTGCCTCTGCCTCTCGAGTACTGGGATTAAAGGCAAGTCCCACCACGCCCGGCTTTGGAGCTGAAGAATCTTACGAAGTGTAGCAAAGGGAGTAGCTATGATGGTGACCTGGGTGGATGGGGTATGAGGTGACACAGTCACATGATGCAGGCACACTGGTGTCACTCAAACTTTCCTTTCTCTTGGCCAATTTAGGACTGTGCCTCTTGGCACAGACCATTGTGGTTCACAGGCTGGGGAAGGTATTTTGCTGTTTGCCTAGACCATGGAAAATGCTTGGATGGTGACCCTGTTTTTCTTCATCCTGGGCTCCGAATTGACTGGATTATAATTCAGGGGACTGTAGTAGATATCCACGTTTTTGTTTTGATCCCAAGTGTTGATGGGGAGCAGACTTGTGAGAGAACAGGTGATGTTTATCCACTAGAAGATGAACTACCTCTTGTGGGGGCCTGGTTTTTTGCCAGCTGAAACGCATCTTAGTACAGACGCTGAGATGTATATATGAGGCCAAAACAGGAGGCTGGGGCGTTTTGGGTCTTGGTATTGTTTGGCCGTTCATCACTCATCTTTGAGACGCTCCTAGAGTTAACTGCTCCAGTGAACGCTTCAGGGCTCCAGGTTCTGGCCACTGTTCCAGGTTCCAACAACAGCTTTGGTTAAATTGCTGGTCTGCTGAAATCCTGCTGACTGTGCCAGAGGACTCGCTCTCATGAACTGAGTCCGAAAAGGTCTACTTCTCCTGTTCCCATTAACTTCTCTCCTATCTAGGGTGGGTGGGTTGGAAGGGAGGCGTAAGCATTAAAGAACCCCAAATAAAGTAGGCTTGGAAAAGGTCGAAGCCTACAGGGGACAGATAGAGGCTGGCTGGAGAATGCTGCTTACCGCGATTCTTGGATCCAAGACACTATCGAGTGTAAGCTGCCCCACTAAGGAAAAAACAGCATCGCCACTTAAGGTATGTGAAGGATGCCATCCTCTTGGGAGATACATGCCAATTGCAGAGACACTGGAATGTGTACAGGTCAAGTCTCCAAAATGAGGTATGGTGTGTCCAAGACAATGTTCTCCATTCCTTTCTTTGATCTAGACCCACCTGTTCCATGCTAAACTGGATGGCCACAGGCCTCCCTCACAGGGCAGACAGCCCACTCAGCTCCCCACCCCACAGGGGCAGACCAGGCAGGGGTGAGCATTGTGGTGGCCATTAGAGCGGCAGGAGAAGCAGCTGCTACTAGTTCAAGCAGTTCTTCCTTCTGGCCTCAATTTCATCAAACCAGCCACTTTTCCTGGGCAGGAGGAGCAGTTAGGTAAGTGGTGCTGGCAGTTGAAATGGTCGCCCGTGGGCAGTAGCCTACTCTGGCTTTATGAAGTAGCCTCCCGTTCAGCCAGTGTGTACCAGATACCTACTGGTGGCCAGCACTGAAGGCCAAGTTCTCATTGTGTACGGCACAGCCAGTTATAAAAAGAACTGAGGCCTGATTCTAGGCACTGCGGGCCCAGGAGGCTGCGCCTGGCCTAGTCTCCATGCCTGCACAAGGGGGGAGTTGGGGAAACTGCACACTGAGTTCCCTGCCTTTGTTAAGCAGGGCTTGGACCTTTGCATTTCTGCAGACTGCACCCCTCCTCCCCAGTTACCTTAGCTACCAGTGGGTACCCCTTTGTCATTTAAGTTGAAGTGCATGAGACAACAGCAATATGGGGTCATGGATGACCTCAGGACACTTATGGCATCTTAAAAGAGTGGGCAGGAAAAATATTTTGACCAAGAGTGCTTTATGTAAGAAAAAGCCAGAATGCAAAGCAAGTTTGCTCTGAAACTGTGATTGTCTTCCCACCCTCTGGGCTTGCTCTCCTTCCCACATTCCTTTTCAACACTAGCTGCGGCTCTCTGCAGTCAGGACACGGTTTGACCCAGTGGTCTTTGCAGTTCATTTGGGGTGTATTCTTACTATTCTTTTCCAAGCCAGGGTTTCTCTGTGGCTAGCCTGGACTCACTCCGTAGACCAGGCTGGCCTGGAACTCACAGAGATTCATTGCCTCTGCCTCTCTCATTGTTGGGATTAAAGGTGTGCATGCCAGCTGGGGTGTGTTCGTAATGCGTCTGTCTCTGTTCTGATGGTTTTTGGCATATCTTGTCACACAATGATTGTAGGTATTGAATGTGGGCTGGGCACATCAGATAGGTAATGTAATACAGGGGTGATGGTAGCTGGAGATGGTGGGCCCCGATTCTGACTGAACCTGTTCAACCAGGTCTCTGCCCTTCTACTCTGAAGCTGCAAATATGTCACCTTTTGAGAAAGGGTATGATGCAGCCCACACTGGTCTCATACTGTACAGCTGAGGGTGACCTTGAACTTTGAGCCCCCTGCCTTCAGCCTTCACATTCTGGAATCACAGGCAGATACCACATCTACTAAATTGTCTTATAATTCTTGAGTATTGCTGTTCAGGAGATCCTGTCTCAAAAATCAAATCAAATCAAAAACAAAAAAAGAGCAGCTCATTTAATTGGTGCGGGGGGGGGGGGGGGACGACGACGACAAAGGCTAGTCAAACCTCTGGGGAGTGGGTAGAGGCTTTTGGGGTGAGTGTGGGGCTAAGGTGATGGGAATACCCAGTTGCATAAAGAGGAATTCCAGGTGCGTGCTGAACACGACCTTACAGGGAGAGGGGGAGTAGAACATGTAAGCAATTGTTGGTTTTGGCCTCGCTTCCTATCGGTTGGCTGTTCGTTGCTCGGCTTCGAGATGCTCCTAAGGCTTTGAGGTTCTGAGCTCTGGCTGTTGCTCCATAGTCCAGCTGCTGAAATTGTAGTCACCTTTGTTGAATAGTAATGATGTGGAAGGTTTGGTTTATATGTAAATGTGCTTTTGTTTTAATCCCAGGTGTGGGATATGTGGGCTGCTCCAGTTTGTCCACAGCTGAGGGTTGCCTCCTGAGAGGGCCTGTGATCATTGTCAGCTGGGAACTACTTCATGCAGGGGCAAGGTCTTTGTCAGTGGGGATAAAGCCAGACCAACATAGTCTGGGGCCTCTGAAAAAGAAGGCTGCTGGCGTTTCCCCGTGCTGCTCCTGGCTGCTGCTGAGGCAGAGTGAAGAGAAGAAGTTGGAGATGGCCTGAAACACAGACTGGACTTGCCTCAAGGAACTTGACAACTCTGAGCAGCAGGAAGTAGCGAAGGAAAACTAAGCCCCCTCTCCCTACTAACCTTTTTTTCCTCCTACCTGATGTTGGAAGGGATTGACAGGATTGAGGTGGAGAAGGGAGATTTAGGGAACCCCCCCCCCCCAAATACATTTTAAAAACACACCAACAACTGCACGGACATGGTGCAGACATATACACAGGCAAACATCCATTTACATAAAACATAAAATCAGAAAAGCAAAAAATTGCCAAAATAATCCAAACACTGAGGGCGCAACTGTTGACGTGTGTCAGTAAGATGTGCCCATGACATGATCGAGCCAGTGCTTTCAAATACTGGGACGAGGAACTCAACCTTCCCAGCCAGTTTCTTCCTTAGGAAGGAGGACTGGTGCAGCTGAAACACGTATTTACTGTGTATTTTGTTCAACTAAGTTTATTCTGCTAGTGGTGGGAATGGAGGCAGCACAGTGGGCCAGCGTGGCATTCCACGAGATCCCTGAGGGCAGGCTTAACACTTTCTGACATGGAAGCTCAGGTGTGGCTAACTGTAGCCTGTTAATTCTCTCTAGCAAATTCCATTAATGACCAGAGGCAGCTTCTCTGTAAAGCACATTCCTAACATCCTGTGATGACTCATGTTCTTTCCCAGAGTCCTCTGCCAGTGTTCCAGGTATCCCATCACCGTGGAGAGCTGGAGGAAGGCGGAGACCTGCCTGAGCCCCAGCACTGTGGAGCAAGCGAGAAGTATGACGGTGGGTGTTCCGCCCCTCTCAGCCACGTCCCAAACTGGTCTGCTCTGATGTCTTTCAGTTCCCCTTAGTTCCTGGGACAAAGTTAGGGAACACACCTGGCCTGAGTTACCACAAGCCCTGGATTTGGGAGTCCCTTTTAGAAGTCAGAGATTTTGCTCACGGGAAAGGTTTCCACACTTCTGAGAAGGCAGCTGTCCAGGGACGTTCACTCCAGCAGCTGCAGCTCGCAAACCACCAGAGTGAACGGTGCACAGCTGGATACAATAGGCGGGCAGAGTACTGACTTAAAAACCAAAGCAAAACAGGATTTATTGGAAACAGCAATCTTTCAGCAGGACACATCAGCTGAGATGTGACTGCTGAGAAAATCATGTATGAAAGCCAGCAAAAGATAGAACACTTCTGCCAAAAGGGCTGAATGACAGCATAAGATAAAGGGGAGTGCTGTGCGCTGGGCCTGCAAGGAGCACAGGATGCTTCTGCTGACTACACAGCCTGCCTGTGCCCCAGGCCCGTCACGCTGCCCTCCAGGACAGTGCTCCAAGCAGTGTACAGCTGTGGTGGGACTGTGAAGCACAGGCAGCTCAGTCACTCTGCTCCAGGCACGCAGAGCTCTTGACTAGCCCTGTGCTACCTATCCAAGCCCTGCTAACTAGAGGTGTGCAGCAAGACACCTGAGGTACCAGAGAGACAGAAAGCACCTTGCATGTGTCAGCAGGTGAAACTCTAGGGCCCTATCCAGGACCCACAGAGTGAGGGGAAGAAGACAGACGTATATGTTCTGCCACCACCTGCACTGCTCTTCCATCTTCTCACTTGCCGGGCCGTATGCTGCTGCAGATCTGGGCAAGGCGGCTCTACAAGGAGGAGAGATGTTATTCAAGATGTGCCTAGCATGTTAGCCCAGTCAGCTAACAGGATTGTTTTTTGTTTTTAAAGATTTATTTATTACATATACAATACTCTGCCTGCATATAAGCCTGCACAGGCCAGAAGAGGACATTAGATTACATTATAGATGGTTGTGAGCCACCATGTGGTTGCTGGGAATTGGACTGAGGATCTCTGGAAGAGCAGACAGTGCTCTTAACCGCTGAGCCATGTCTCCAGCTCCAACAGGACTGTTTTTAAAGATTTATGTGTGTGAATGTGTCTAGTATCTCTGGAGGCCAGAAGAGGGCACTGGATCCCATGGGACTGGAGTTACAGGTGACTATGAACTGCCATGTTTCCTGGAAGCCAAACCTAGATCCTCTGAGGAGCAAGCTCTTAACCACTGTGCAACCCCTGCCAGCTTCCCAAGCCTGCATCTGAGTGACTCCTTTTTTTTTCCTTTTGATTTTTCAAGACAGGTTTTCCCTGTGTAGCCTTGGCCGTCCTGGACTCACTTTATAGTTACAGACCATGTTGGCCTCAAATTCACAGAGATCCAACTGCCTCTGTCTCCTGAGTGCTGAGTGCGCCACCATGCCTGGCTCTATTCTTTATTTGTATTGTAAGCTAATCAGAGACTAGTTGGAACCTCATTTCTGAAGGGAGACAATGAAGCACACCAATGCTGGGGGATGACTGTCTCCAGATGTCTATGAGACCTTAGTACATCTTTGGGATCCCAGCTCAAGGCTTGTCCCAGTCCTGTGTACCCTTCACTGATGTACACAGGGTGGGCCTCCAGCAGTCAGCCCTGTACCCCAAGCTCCCCCCCACAACCAAGTTCCTCTTGAGAATTTAAAGAGAAAATGGAATGGCACTGACGGTGGAACAGTAACACGACATCTGGGCTTGCTCGGCAAAGCCCCACAAAGGCCAGTGTCAAGGGCAAGCTCCTTGCTATGGAGACCAATCTAGGACTCACCGAGAGCTTCTTAATGTTCCCTAGGGCCTCTGGGTTCAGCTGCGCAATATCAACCCTCTGCAAGTCACTGGCCAATAACCGCAAGCTCTGTATGGAGGGAGAAAGGGTTATTTAAATGGCATGACCTTCCCGATCGGGACCTCTCCCAGCAGCCAGTGTACCCAGGGTCCCCTTGATATTCTTCAGAAGTCAGCTGGGATGGAGAAATGATAATGCTGGTGGCTGGAATCAGTCAGGAGACATGGCACCATCACTCCAATGAGTGGGCACAGGCTGGGTTATACAAGTTCAACGCCACACAGACCACACCTGACATCAGTCCCCCTCCCCTCATGTAGCCGGAGCTGGTAACCTGCTCTCTTGGGCACTGAGAAGCCAGGCCAGCTTGTTGGAGGTACACTGCCCCACCCCTCTGTGTTCCCTCTAGTACCCATTACTGCACACACCACAGACAGTAGCACTCCACCCTGTACCCACTGAGCTTCTCAGGGGCAGTGGAAGACAGCTGAGGGCCACATGGGACCCAGGGTTGAGCAAGGGTCCTCCTATGACTTCGACCCTGGGAGAAAAAACTGGGTCCTGAGTGCTGAGGCAGTGTGCTAAGATCCTCCCCCAAAGGGCCCTGCAGAGCCTCTGAAGCAGGTGCAGGGAGACAAGTCAGGGGAGGGGAGGCTTCACTGTGTGGCACACCGCGGCCTGGCTTCCCAGGGCGCCACTTACCGCACCACCACCCACGGGCACAGTGAGGGAGATTTCACTGCTGTCGGCGAGAGGGCTGCCGTTGATAGAGACGTTGTAAACCTGCTCCCTGGCTGCTGGAGTGCGCAGGCCCGGGGTCTTGAAGACCCTAAAGGGTGGAGAGGTGCAGACGGCTCAGCAGACTGAATAATGACAGCCTCACAACAAGCCCTTCCAACCCATCTGCTCTCAAGCTGGAGTTTTCAAATCACATTTCTAAGAGGCAAATTCTAAATTTAGGGAAAACATTTTTCAAGCTGTAATGACTAAACACAGCTGGAGAAAGGAGGCTGCAATTATCAAGCATACAGCCAGCAAGAAGGCCAAAGCTCTGTCGATGTGCCTACCACCCACCCAGCCACAGGAGCAGAAACACACTGGTCCCTGTGCTTCCAGCCCCAGGAACTCTCCAGGGGCAAAGGCGAGGGATTCCGAGACTACACCACACTGATCCTCAGCCTACCCTTCTCAAGACAGAACTCCATCATGTATTTCTTCCAAAATGGCACAAGTTAGATGTCACTGGAAACACTGGTAGGAACTAGAAGTGGAAAGTCTCCCTCCCTGGGACAGCCACTTCTTGTTCTACTCCCTAGATGGTATTGTCTTAATCCCTCATTTTTCTACGGACAAGAGCAACAGAAGCCCAGTGCCCAAGGGAACTGCTGCTGTGACCGAGGCTCCTCTCTCGGAGTGTACACCATCCTCATTTCCTTCCTTTGAGAAGGGTTTCATGTACATGTAGCCCAGGTCAGCTTCAAACTGGCTCTGTAGCTAAGGATGACCTGGAACTATTCTGCCTCCAACTCTTGAGGGCTGGATTACCAGTCCGTGCTACTCTTCCTTATAGGCTACACAGGTTTCCTACCTGATCAGCCAGCCCAGGGAAGCTATTACCTCCCACTGTAATCTTGCTATGTTGGCTTCAGGAAAGGGTATCAGTTTTTTCTTCCCAAGGGCATAGGAATGAGTAACTACTCCTATTTAAATGCCACCTGACCAGAATCAAGAGAAGGCTTAAAGCACAGGCCTTCTAGTCATCCCAGGCCACTGCTCTCTCTTGAGGTGAGGAAGTGAAAGTGGTTGACAGGGCAGAGGCCAACTCTGAGAAGCTCAGCCTTCTCTGAGGTGTTCCACTCCAAAGATTCAGGAACGTCACCTGTACTCCCTCCCAGTGCTGTTCGCTGTGGGACTCTACCCAACCCAAGCACTGCTCTGGGTACTCACCTGGAATCAAACCTTGGTGTCATGCCTGGGGTTGGTTTCACCATAGATGGCTCCAGTCTGCTCAGAGCTGGTGTCACAAAGTCCCGGCTTAACCTACAGGTAGGAAACAGCCATGAGGTGTCAAGTCACAGATGCAAGGACAACAGTAGCCACAAAGGCAAAAGGCATCACTTTGTAGAACTCTCCAAGTTGCTTGGGGCAGGAGGAACCTGGCAGCCTATGCCGGTATTCAAATTCCCACTCAGGTGGAGGAGCCCGTGGACCATGAAAGGCGCTCCGTCTCTCTGGGCAGCTAGCTAATATCTTGCAGTCTCTGCCGGGGCATGGCCTGCCCTCCTTCAGAGACATGTAGCCCAAACCCAGTTCCCTAACGTGTTCCTTCTTCCCCACAAAGGGTTCACAGAAGAGTCGAGTGATCTGAGCCCACGGAGACTCTTAATTCAGCAGGGCCAGCGGGGCATTTCAGGAAATTACTTATGGGGCTGGATAGCAGGATCTATGGTTAAGTGCACTTCTGCTGTTCCTGAGGACCCAACTCTGGTTCCCAGCACCCACATCAGGTGGCCCCAGCTGCTCTCCTTACTCCGCAGAGCTTTCTCTGTCTGTCTCTGCCATGATGAATGGAGTTCTCCAAGAAAAGCAAAACAACTCCTCTATCTGTGGGAACTGATCACCTTTTGCTTCTGCTGCTTCCTTGTACTGACTGGGTTCTCTTCTTGGATGGAGGGCATCTTTTCACCTAAAGGCATAAACCTCAAGTCACACAGAGCCTAACAAAGGAGAAAAGGAATTAGGAAAAAAAAAAAAGGAAGCAGAGCCAGCTTTTGAAAGGAAAAGTAAAACTCAACCTAAGAAGGTTCATCACAGCTGGGCGCAGCTGGGTGATCCCAGCACCTGGAAGGCTGACGGAGGAGGACAGTGAGGTTAAGGCCAGCCTGGCTACACAGTGACCGTCTACAAACCTGACCAAGCACACAGGGGCCACTGTAGAGAATTTAGTAACTAAAATATGCAGAATCTGAGAGCCTTGAGATAGAGGATGTGGGCCAGATTACCAGGAAATCTTGTGGGTATGTATGCATGTGTGCGCTCAGACACGAGTGTCCGTGTGGAGGCCAGAGATGGATGCTGTGTTTCCTCTAGTGCTCTCCGTCTTATGTTTGAGATGGGCTCTCTCACTGAACTTGGAGCTCACACACTAGCTAGTGGGTGTGGCTTGTTCCCACTGCTTTCCTTAAGTACCACTACGGGGATCACCCAGGTGCCCAATCCCGCTGGAAGGGGCCTCTGCCGTCTTCACCTTCCCACATTCTTCCCTGTCTCTCACACCTGACCACACTGCCTGTCTTTCTGGTTGTCTGTCACTTCCACTTCCCCTCTAGCGCCTGCCTGCAGCTCCTGCTCTGCTTGCTCTCCAGCAGACTTCCCACTTGAATGTGTAAAGAGCCAGGGGTACAGTGTCTCTCATCTCTCCACCCTGCTGAGCTCCAGGCTGGAACCCTGTCTAGCCTAGATGTCCTGAACCGTCCTCAGCAGGGCAGGCAATTGGCAGGTGCTCCCCAGCACTTTAACCAGCTGTTTTGCCTCCAGGATTCTACAATCACTAGACTGCAGCTGTCTAGTCTAGAAAGCGTTGATCACCTCTGGTTCCTCCTCCTCAGACCAACCAAGCATACTTTTCTTGATAGAACTCACCCCCAAATTATCCCTAACTTAAAAAAAGAATTAGCCATTAAACTTCAGGTGGTGGTGCATGCCTTTAATCCTAGAACTTGGGAGACAGAGACAGGAAGATTCTGTAAGTTCAAGGCCAGCCTGGTCTACAGAGTAAGTTCCAGGACAGCCAGAGCTACACAGAGAAACCCTGTCTTGAAAAACCCAAACCAAATCCTTCAGTTATGCTGGCTTGATTCCCTGCCTTCCTTTTCCCTCTTCCATTTATTCTGAATAGTTTTAATTTTTTTCTTTCTTTTTTGGTTATTTTAAAGACAGGGTCTCTCTGTGTAGCCTTGGGTGTCCTGGGCTCACTCTGTAGACCAGGCTGGCCTTGAACTCAGAGAGTCTCCTGCCACTGTCTTCCAAATGCTGGGATTAAAGGCGTGCACCACTGTACCCAGCTTGGTTTTGAAATATTGATGGCTCTTACCATTGCTTAGCTCATAAAATGAAAATTCAAACTTAGCTCCCTGAACCATCCATTATCTGGCCTCTACTTTCCTCCACTTCTCTTGAAGCTTCTATCCCAGTCAAACCAAACCACTTCCTGCTCCTCATTGTCCTCGCCTGTCTTGAACTCTCATCCCTTTCTTCTTTAGCAAGTGAAGCTTGCTCTGAAATGAGCTGTGTGTTCTAAAGCTTCCTGCTTCTTCCTCTTCCTGATGCACACACTTTATACTTGTACCTACAGTGGCTTGTGCTTTTGATACATAAAGTGCAGCCTTTTCAGTCTATGAACTCTGTATCCCACATTAAAAAAATTATGTGTATGGGTGTTTTGCCAGTCTGTATGTATATGTGCAACATGTGTTCCTGGGGGCCATGAAGCCACCACGTGGGCACTAGGACTAGAACCAGGGTCCTCTGCAAGAACAGCCAGTGCTCTGAACTGCTGAGCCATCTCACCAGCTTTCGCCACATAATTCCGTGTTGGCATATCTCCTGTCACTTATCCTTAACTTGAATTCCTACTTACTTTTGCAGATCGAAGATTCTTATGGTTCTTTTCTCCTTCTTCTTCTTCCTCTATCACTTCATCCACTTTGATTACCTTTCGCTCTGTAAGAAACAGTTTGAAGAGTTATGCTGTCAGAACTTGTTCTGCTCAATGGAGCCCAAAGCTCTGCCTTCCATGTAAGAGCCCCTGAAGTATGAGAATTTCTAATTTCCACTGGACTCATTCTTCTTAAGCATCCCGTGTACTCCTTGTTTCTCCTACAATAATTATTATAATGGTATGTATAAATTGCAATGTAACAACTAGCAGTTTTTATAACGTGTTTCATACTGTCCAACGGGCCTTTTGTTCATTCTTTCCACAAATAACAACTAAAGGCACAATTTTAGCGTTTGACAATACAGAAGCAACAATCCCTCCACCCCATTCTCATATAGAGTGAAGTGAGGGTGCCCTGGTATAGACCCGACATCTGGACTAGCAGGTGGCAGCAGGTCTTGTACTCATCTGACTTTGTTGTTGTTGCTGTTGTGTTCTTCTCACTTGTTCCTGAGAGAGGGTCTTGCTGCATATTCCAGGCTAGCTTCAAACTCAGATACAACCCAAGCTGGCCACAAACTTTGAATTCTGGAGCTTTAGCCTCCCAAGTGGGGGAGGAGCTACAAGTGCAAGGCACATTCTTCCTCAAGTCTGTCCTAATTAGAATGCTGGGCTGGCCCTACAGTAGCATTACAGAGTTCCTTAACCACTCTGATTGTTTCCTTTTGTTTAAATCCTCTTTTTAAAAGACTCCCTGGAGGGCTAGAGAGATGGCACCATTAAGAGCACTTTTGGCTCTTAAAGGACTAACTAAGGTGCTGGCTCCCAACAACCAGTACCTCCAGTTCCAGGGGGTCTGATGCCCTCCTCTGACTTCTTCAGGCATCAGGCATGCATGTGGCGCACACGCACATAAGCAAAACACTTGTACACATAAGATAAATAAATCTTGAAAAACAGAACAAAAAAGTTTGCTAAATAAATATAAGCTAGGAACTTGAAAATCTGGAGCTGGAGTTACATAGAGAAAATTCAGGTATTTAGTCATGGGGGGATGGGGCTGTGGAACTCAGACTAAACTACTATAGGCTTGTTTGTTTGTTTGTTTTAAGCTATGACCTCAAAACATAAAGTATGTGTGTGTGTGTTCTGAGACTAGGTCTCAGGTAGCCCAGGCTGGCCTCATACTCACTCTGTGGCTGAAGCTAAGCTTAAACTACTGACTTCCCAGCCTCTACTTCTCAAGTACTGGGATAACAGCTGTGTGCATGCATGGCTTTGTTAAATAGCTTCCCTTGTAGCTGAAACTCAGGTCAAAGGGTTATAGGAACACTTGGTCACTGCTGCTTAAGGGGGGAACTGAATACAGAACACACACCTCACCGCTAACCATCATGTAAGCCAAGTTTAGAGAACTCAAAGAGAAAGTGCTATTATCTATACATATAAATGATAGTGGAGGCTGGGAGCGATAGCACACACTTTAACCCCAGGACTCCAGAGGCAGAGGCAGGCAGATCTCTGCCAGTTCAGGGCCAGCCTGGTCTACATAGTGAGTTCCAGGATAGCCAGGGCTATGTAGACAGACCCCACCTTAACAAAACAAAACCTAAACAAAAACAAAAAGATACAGAGGGGCCTAATAGATTCAACAAAGGACTAGGCACTCTAGTGCAATTTCATCCTATCTGCCAGAGGTGGGGGAAGGGGGCAAGCACCTCATGGCTTCTTTACAGGCAGGTGTGATGGGAGCTCTGTCAGAATTACCAATGGCTCTGGTTCTGGTCCTGCTAAGTGTCAAATGCCCCTGGGAGAGCAGCCTGCACACCCAGGCCATGGTTCAGTCCTGCTCAGACCAGCGATGGATGCATCAAGCTGCCACTGAGCAACCACAGCAGCATGTGATCCAATTCTTTCTTTTTTCCTTAAAAGGGCCAGGCCTTAATTCATCCAACCTGGTTCCATGCTCATTAGTTAGTTATAGCCTGGCTTCTCAAAGAACGGCTTCCAGGCTGGCAAGATGGTTCAGTGGTAAATGTGCCTGCCGCCAAGCCTCATGACCTGAGTTCAATCCCTTGGATCCTCACCTACAGTCAAAGAGAATCAACTACTGTAATTTATCCACAAGGACAGCACCCATTCCTCAGTAAATAAACGCAACAACAGTCCCACAGCATGAGGCATGCCTGTGGGATGGCTCTGCACAAGGAGGTCCCTGAATGGAGCCACAAGAACTTGAACACTGAGGAAGGCATTCCTCTGCCATGCTCTTCAGCCCTGCCGATGACACCGGGGAGTCTCAGGAGGACTTCTGGAGAAAGTGAGCAGGCACCAAGGCCTGGTTCCAGCTCAGCTTCCCCCTCTTTACATTTTTACTTGAACTCACACGTTAGTCTTGTAATCACTGAATACAGTGACCCAAATCAAGGGTTTTTGTTGTTGTTGTTTTTTTTTTTTTGAGACATAGTTTCTCTGTATAGCCTTGGTTGTCCTGGCTATACAGGCCTCACTTTGTAGACTAGGCTGGCCTCAAATTCAGAGATCCACCTGCCTCTGCCTCCCCAGGTGCTGGGATTAAAGGTGTGTACCACTGTGCCCAGCTCGTTTTTGTACTTACAAAACCAAGGGCCAGACTGTCTTGGCAGAGAGGCATACTAATGGGGCCTGGTTTGAATAGCCAACAAAGCTCCCTGGACCTCAGCTCTCTATTTCATAAGGGGCTTTGAAATGCACTCATCCCAGGCATGCTGGCACACACCTCTATGGCAGCTCCAGGCTCTTGTGCTGCATACTAAGACTGACTTAAGCCATTAAAGATCTTGGAAGAGTGATCACTGGATAGATAACATGCTTGCCATGCAAGCAAATGTGAGGAATGCTGGGCTTGGTGGCACACGCCTCTTGCCTCTAATCCCAGCACTCGGGAGGCAGAGGCAGGAGGATCACTGTGAGTCCGAGGCTAGCCTGGTCTACAAAGTGAGTCCAGGACAGCCAAGGCTACACAGAGAAAGCCTGTTTCAAAAAACCAAACCAAACCAAACCAAAAAAACATGTGAGGAATGGAGTTCTGACACCTAGAACCCAAGGAAATATCCATCAGTAATCCCAGCCCTCAGCGGGTGGAGATGGGGCATGTGGCAAGATGGCTAGCTAGACTGGCTGAAGAGGTAAGCTCTGAATGACTGACTAACACCCAATGCCAGCAACCCCTACCTCCATACTCACACAGTCATCTGCACATGGGTGCGCGCGCACCCACCCCCCATAGACAGACATATACAAAAGAAAAGGAAAAGTACTCACTTTTGATAGATTTCAAAGGTGTCTGAATAGCTTCAGCTGTTAACTTGTTTATTTCTGTGATGTCCACATCAGCCTATGACAAACAGACAAAAGTTGCAGGCTTAATCCAGCATGTGTAAGAAACAGTAAACTGCCAGGCGTCATGGCGCACGACTTTAATCCCAGCACTCGGGAGGCAGAGGCAGGCGGATTGCTATGAGTTCGAAGCCAGCCTGGTCTACAAAGTGAGTCCAGGACAGGCAAGGCTACACAGAGAAACCCTGTCTCAGGAAAAAAACCAAAACCAAACAAACAAAAACAAAACAAAAAAAGCCCAGTAAGGTAAGTCATAGTCAAATTACAAACCTACCATACAACACAAGGCTAAAGACCGTGCCAATAACTTACTTGTGGCTGTGTTCTCTTCCTTTATGTCTCCTGTCATCCTCAGAAGCAAACCACAATTTGTTTAGAATCAAGTTTATGGGTTTGACTATATCCATATACGTATGTATGTTTATGTGTGTACATACACACTTTTCAGATTGTGAAAAACACTTTTTCAGTTTCATTTGCATACTGGTTTGTTTGAGACTGGTCTTTCTACACAGCCAAGAGGAGACCAGGTTCATAGTCAGTCACTTCTTTGCAGGACACACATAAACAAGACTGACACAGGACTGAGGCAGGGAGCGCAGAGCGTGATCAGAGCTCTCAAGCTATCTATGCTCAGCAAGAAAAATTCTGTAACAGACAAGTGATGTCTACCATGCTGATAAAAAGAAAGTGGGACATTGCTGCCAACGTTCCACCATCTCTAGGGACAACTGGTCAGGCCACAGACACAGTACAGGAATTAATACTACAGGCCTGACTACAAGACTGGACTCTGGCTGGCTACTGAGAACAAGGATTCCAGGATTCCTCATTTCTCCTAAGAATAGTTGTCTCTGCTTAAACTTTGTGCAAATAAACATGTTATCAACAACAGCTTTCCTCTCCCAGGCAGAGGATGCCCAGATGACTAGCACTCGTAAAGAATCCATATGGAGGGCTGGGCGTGGTGGCGCACGCCTTTAATCCCAGCACTTGGGAGGCAGAGGCAGGCAGATCACTGTGAGTTCGAGGCCAGCCTGGTCTACAAAGCGAGTTCCAGGCTAGCCAAGGCTACACAGAGAAACTCTGTCTTGGAAAAAAAAAAAAAAAAAAGAATCTATATGGAGTCCTGAATGAGCTTTGTGCTAGGACAACAGCTGACACTTTTCCTAGAAGATTATTCCTGGCTTCCTCCGGTTTTGTCTTGTTAAGAGAGGGTTAGTCTATGTAGCTCTCGCTGTCCTAGGTTCACTGTGTTGTTGGAGGTTGGTCTGGTGGCTGCCCAAATGAGCAGACTCAGGTACCCCAAAATGTTTGTAATCTTGCCTAAAACTTTGTTTCTGTTTGACCAATAAAAAGCCAACACTTGGGCTGGGCATGGTGGCGCATGCCTTTAATCCCAGCACTTGGGAGGCAGAGGCAGGTGGATTGCTGAGTTCGAGGCCAGCCTGGTCTACAAAGTGAGTCTAGGACAGCCAAGGCTTCACAGAGAAACCTTGTCTCAAAAAACCAAAACCAAACCAAACCAAACAAACAAACAAAAGCCAACACAACTGGGGAGGGCAAATGGGAAATGGAAGGTTCGGCCCAGATGAAGAGCATTAGCAAGTATTTGGGATTATGGATGGGAGGTAGCTTGATAGAAATTATTAGAAGCAGATGCCATGGGATTGTGGCAGGGTATGGGATTCCTGCCCCAATATGGGAGGTAGTTTAGGTAATATTTGCCCTGTCCTGGGTTAACCAAGGCTATTTTAAAATATAACAGGTGGGTGTATTTCATTGATTATTAGCAGTTAGGAAATAAATACCACCATAATAGTGTTAGGCCTAATAATAAACATTATTAGGGCATACTTCTAATTAACTGCGACACTATGCAGACTAGGCTGGCTGCAATCTCCAGAGATCTGCCTCCCGAGTGCTTGGAGTCAGGCGCCATTTCACCTGCTCACTCTGCTCTGTATTCCTGGGCTACATGTGTGTAAGTAACTACATGTGAGTCTTCCTGGGGGATCGCCAAACTTCACTCCAGCATCTGTGAGGCTGAGGCAGGAGGAGCAACATGTTTCAAGGCAAGCCTGGCTACACAGTGGTCTTAGGAGCCCACTAAACCTACTTAGGAGCTTTGGGGCCAAAGTATCATCTTCCCTGGGTTTCAAACCAAAGCTACAGTTGGAACTCTTTCACTTTGGTGAGGTAGTGTTGGATCTCCCACATTGCATCACAAGGCTTATTTGCAGTTCTGCATATCTGACTAATTTAAAACTAGAGAGATGTATTAGTTAACCAGTGACTCATCTAGAATGTTTTGAAACATTAAATCTGGGTCTCTGCAGGAGGCTGAGTGGACTGAGTCATGGAACTTGTTATAATGGGAGAGTGTGGACTAAGAGCGCTTCCCTGGGTCATGGTTGCTTCGCTTGTTCCCAGCCTTCTACAGCACACATCCAGCCGCCTGACCCTTCCCTAACTCAGGACAGGCTCCTTCCTAATCATCTTTAACTTTGGATGCTGACGGACACCTGCTACTCAGTCAAACCATGAACCCTTAAATCACCGCATTCTTTCAATCCAAGGCTCCAATTTTGATGAATACATACAAACTATGATAAACTTTCTTCCCAAGAAAATAGGCCAGGGTGTGTGCACATTGTTTATATACAATTTTATCGTTCCTAGGGACTCTAAAAAGGCCAATGACAGACTAGTTCCCACTTCTGTCCAACAGAACTTTCTTTTTAAAATTGCTTATTTTTTGAGACAGGGTTTCTCTGTGTAGTCCTGGCTAGCCTGGACTCACTTTGTAGACTAGACTGGGCTCAAACTTACAGAGATCTGCCTGCCTTTGTCTCCCTGAATGCTGGGATTACAGGCGTACACCACAGTGCCTGGCCCAACAGAACTTTCTCTTTCTTTTTTCTTTTTCTTTCTTTTTTTTTTTTTTTGAGACAGAGTTTCCCTGTGTAGCCTTGGTTGTCCTAGACTCACTTTGTAGACCAGGCTGCCCTTGAACTCACAGTGATCTGCTTGCCTCTGCCTTCCAAGTGCTGGGATTAAAGGCGTGCATCACCACGCCTGGCCCAACAGAACTTTCTACAAGGACAAAATCATTCTCTGTCCTGTCCAATACGGAGGCAAGCATAACATGGTACTGGCCATCACAGATGTGGCTAGTGTCTGAAGAAATAATCCTCTTTCGCCTCCCACCTTGCTGCTCAGTCTTGGGAGTGATGCTACGAGAGGTTATGAAAAGAGTTACAGTGTAGTGAGTCTCTAGAAATAATCACTTCATTCTCTGCCCTGTCCATCCTGGTGGCAACCAGTAACACCAGCTTTCAAAACCAAGCCAGATCCTAGGATGAACCCCACTGATTCAACTCTGATACTATCTATCTGAGGGTACCATCAGGTCCGTGGCACTCCCCCCACTATCCCTTTACAGCAGCCCTAGTTACCTCACCTACCATTCTGATCAACCGGCTGCAAATAGGGGTCCCAACTACTGTGTGCACCTCGAGCTGCTCTCAGTGAAGAGAAACGCCTTATGTCGTGTACTTCTGTGTATGTGCTTGTGTCTAAGCCTGTGTGGTCAGAGGACAACTTTGACCAGTTACTTCTCTCCTCCCACCACGTGGGCTCTGGCTATCTAGCTGCAGTTGTCAGTTGTGCTGTCTTCTTACTGAGTCACTCTGTCAGCCCTACACTGGGCAGTTGATGATGACAATTACTACAAGGGTATAGAGAAAGAGACTGGGGGCAGGGGAGTAAAACGCCCCTTCCCAAATACACTTCTCTGACAGGCGCTGGTTACTCAGTACTGCAGGCTTCTGGGTGGACACAGGCTGCCTCTGGGAAGGCCTTCTTTGGTGACAACTCTATGCTCTCTGCAATAGCAAACAGCAGAGGCAGGCAGAGCCTTTCCAGCAGACGTCCCAGCGGCCTAAGAAGATCTGCATGGGCAGACTGCGAGGCTAATGCCCAGCCCATGCAGAAGCCAGATGGATGGCCTTCTAAGAGACTGCTGTGTAACAGGACAACCTTTGCTCTCCTTGCCATTTTCCCTCAACCTCCCATAGTCTGCAGTCATCTCTCACCCTCCAAAGGTCTCAAGTCTCTTGCCCCCACTCTTTGTTTTGTTTTGTTTTTGTTTTTTTGAGACAGAGTTTCTCTGTGTAGCCTTGGCTATCCTGGACTCACTTTGTAGACCAGGCTGGCCTTGAACTCAAAGATCCACCTGCCTCCCAAGTGCTAGGAGTAAAGGCATGCGCCACCACACCCAACCCTCAAGTCAAGCCCTTTTAGTTTCTTTCCTTACCCACGTTCATCTACACTGGTATGTTTATAAGCTAATCTGGCCGTTAACAATTTATTTCATAGAGTATCACTGTTCACTCTTCAGAGGGAAAAGGAAAAACTTCCCTACCAGATGCTACGGCAAGGTGTAGGAGAGAGAGCACCGAGCTCCCATGCCCTTCTGCTGTGTCCCCTTCCGCAGCCCTGGTGGCTCTCAAACCCTGTCTATTTGTGAGCATATATGGAGGTACACAGGCAATCAGCTTACTTTCAGCCCTTTCTTCCACAGGAGGGGCTGCTCTGAGCTAATCCTCTGAGGATACATCTGAGTCCCCTGGCAAACAGTACCAACTTTCCATAGGTCACTTCATTAACACAAACCCAGGTGGGATTGGATTAAAAGGTGCTTGCTGTGACTAGCAAAGGGCTCTCACCACTGCAACTATGGAGCTGCACAGACAAAAGGCTACTACAAGATAGTCTCAAGTCTGTGTTTTATGAAACTAGGTTAAGACCACTGGCTGTTCTTCCAAAGGTCCCGAGTACAATTCCCAGCAACTACATGGCGGCTCACAACCATCTGTAACTCCAGCTCCAAAGGATCTAACATCTTCTGATCTTCATGGGAACTAAGCATACATGTGGTATACACACATGCATGCAAACACAAATACACAGTAAATAAATAAATCCTTAAAAAGGGAGAGGGGGTATAGAACCTATGGGCAAGAATTGTAGACAAAACTCCTCAAATATACATATATACATTTGTTCTTTGGTACCCATGGAGCTAGGCAGGAAGATCATGAGTTCTAGGCCAGCCTGAGTGAGACTGTCTCAGGAAATCAAAAGTAAACAAATAACTTATACATGTCCTATAGTCAGTCTATCTGTCTGTCTGTCTGCCTCTCTATCTTAGTTTTTCGAAACAGGGTTTCTCTGGGTAGTCCTGGCTGGCCTTGAAGTCACGGAGATCTGCCTGTCTCTGCCTCCTAACTGCTAAGTAAAGCATACATGCCCAGGCCTACAGTTTATTCTAAATTCTCTCTAAATAAGTCAAAACACTTAATACAAGGTAAATATTATATAAATAGTGTGAATGCAATTTTTTTCTTTCTTTCTTTTTTTTAGTATCTCTGACCCACGGCCCCAGGTGAGGAACTCACAGAGGGAGGGGAGATGGACTGTCACAGGTACACTCCTTTTTTTAGGACTGAGATCTATTTGTACTTCATATATGCACTATCTTGACACAACTATATTTTTTTCAGTTGACACAGATAACGTCTCCAGACAAAATCTTCTCTATAGTGTACCATCAGTGGTTGGACTTTGTGACAGAATTAAACTTACAAACTAAACTAACCAACTCAAAAACAAGATGGTTCACTTACTGTTGCTGCCTCTTCCAGGGCCTGTTTGTTTCCTCCAAGGGCTTTAAAAAGAACATCATATTTAGTTACTATCAGGTTTGAATGATGAGCTGTATTTCCGAGTACTATCAATTCTCTCTCTCACACAGGCTCAGTGCCGCCTTCAGTCCAGCACTGCCTCTCAGTCCCTCCCCCAGGTTGCCCCCTCCAGGCTGTAGCTAGTTATCCCACCATCCAATGTCCTCAAAGTTCTTGTTGCTTCCAAACGTGTAGCTGTCCCCAGACTCAGTGCTTTGATGTGAAGTACTTCTTCTGCTCAGTATACTTCTATGTATCATACAAATTTCTATTCAGTCTTTAAAACTCAGCTCAAACAACACATTAAAACGGTTAATGTTTCTATTATAATGGACTGCTTCAAACTGTAAATACACACATACATAGTACAGCAAGTTACTCAAAAGCTACTTAAGCTATTTAGGTATCTACGCCCACCTGAACTGAATTCCAGCTAGAATATCCTGTAGTCCTGACATAGTAAATAGACAGACTAAAAAAGTGTAGAATGAAAACTTAGGTCAGTTCCTCTGTTAGAAATCTTTACAGGAGCTGTGCACAGTAGTGCACGCCTTTAATCCCAGTACTCGGGAAGCAGAGGCAGGCAATCGATGTGAGTTCGAGGTCAGCCTGGTCTAGAGAGTGAGTTCCAGGACAGGCAGGGGTACACAGAGAAACCCTGTCTCAAACAAACAAAATCCTCATGTATATACAGTTAAGATCTTAGGCCTTACAAACAAAATGCCTGAGGCTCAAACAGACTCATCTCTAAATCTGAGAGCTTGAGTAATGCATCTCTTTGTGCCCAAATCGTACCATTCTAAAACTGGTCTACTGTTGGGCATGGTGGCACATGCCTTTAATCCCAGAATTTGGGCAGCAGAGGCAGGTAGATCTCAATTGTGTTCAAGGCCACCCTGGTTTATATAAGAGAGTTCCAGGATAGCTATGGCTAGAAAGAGACCCTGTCTAAAAAAACAAAAACAAAAAACCCAAAAAACAAAATAAAACTGTCCTATCCCATTAGTCCTTAATACATACTTAATGGCTACTGCTCTCATCTCCTTTGTAGTGCTCATAATCCTAATTCCGTATGAATTTTTAAATGACCCTTCTCCACTAACCTGTAAGCTTCTAGGGGCGGGGAAAATGCCTATTTTGTCTCTTACTGCATCTTTAGCACCTAGCATAGTGACTGACACTCAACTTTGTAGAAATGAATGAACAGATGACCTAATAAGACACAACAGAAGAATCATTTAACTCTTGTGAGGCAAGACCTGCACTTTGACCTAGGAAGAAAGATATACACTGGTAGCTATTAGTGGTGAGGAAGATGAACAGAGAAGGGGGAAGGCACACAGCCGATAGGAGAGAAAGGAGCCTCTATACTTTCTTAGAAGTTTAACAAGTGGTGGGAAATGGGTTGAGATTTTTCTCTAGTCAGAAAAATACTTTTGAGGCCAGGTGCAGTGGCTCAGCTCTTGAGAGGCAGAGGCAGGCAGATCGCTGTGAGTTCAAGGCCAATCAGGTCTACAGAAAGAGTCCAGGACAGCTAAGGCTACACAGAGAAACCCTGTCTTATAAACCCAAACCAAGGCTGGGCGTGGTGGTGCACGCCTTTAATCCCAGCACTCGGGAGGCCAGCCTGGTCTACAAAGTGAGTCCAGGACAGCCAAGGCTACACAGAGAGACCCTGTCTTGGGAAACAAAAACAAAAACCCCTCCTGTCTTTGCAGTTCACAAGTGACTTGCTCATTTTTAAACTGGCAATTTCTATAAAAAAAAAGAGCTGTTTGAGGACGCTGTTCTAATTGAGCACTGACAAAACCAAATCATTTTTTCCTTAATTTATTCATTCATCCATTTTTAAAAGGCTAAGTATACAAAAGTATTTCCTGATGTATGAAAAATTATGTGAAATTGACATTTTAGTGGGCCCAGAAATAAAATTCACCATGGCTCTTTCGGAACTATAATCGAAATCCAGTTCCAGAAAACTAAAACATTTGTTACCTGGTCTACTGAGGGAAAAGGTTTGCCTACCCCGTGAGCTGGATGACAGTTCTAGGTGGGACTGGGCACTAGGGTAAATTTAAATCACAAACCCATTCTTTCCTCCCCCAAACCTGGGTGTGTCCTCTTAGACACAGAGAGAGACGGTAAGAATGTATGGTGTGCCGTGGTCTTGCAATGCTCTCCCACCCTCTGTAAAGCTGCAGGGAGAACTTTATAGTCCTACCCAGTGCCTGTATCCTTGCCTACTGAAAGGTAGGCTAATTTAGGCTAGGTCATGTCGGTGTGGCACACCCTCTCCCTCCCCCTGAAAGCCATCAAGAATCAGAAGCTCACGTTGTTTCCTGGATTTGATCTCTTTCTTCTCCTCCTCCTCCTCCTCCTCTGCCTTTCTCTCCCTCCTCGTTCAAGGCCCCATCACGCTCTCTCTGGTATATTTCTCCTAATGCTCTCCCACTCAGCTGTGAAGGTGAGAGACGCGCTGCGCTGCCTTAATAAGGCTCATCTGAACGGTAATTCATATCAGCTTCCTTACTGTGGGCCTGTCATTCTTTTATAAGTTATGACAGGTGGCAGTTTTCCACCAGTGGTTACGTTAGACCTGATTAAGAAGGGGACATTTGAACGAGTCCCTGCAGAAGGCTTTTAAGATAAGTACTAGTCGGCCACGGGGAAAACGCTAGCAGCTCTTACCGAAGTAGTCGAGCCAGTTCATCTCTCGCAGCGCCTTGGGGAGTCGGAGGACCTCAATGTTGTACAGGTTTTCCACCTCCTTGAGGAGATTCTGTCTGTCGGACTCAATTTGCTTGGTTCGAATTTGCACTGAGAAAAGGGCAAGGGCGATGCCGTGTCAGGAGGTGTGCGAAGCGGTCGCACCCGCGCCCCAACCCACCCAAATCTCGCTACCATGCCAATCTGCCCCTTACCCTCGCGGTCGAAGTCCTTCAGAAAAGAGGCGAGCTTCCGGCTCCGCAGAGTGTTGGTCTTGGCCCCGCGGCTGCTGCCCTTCCTGGGAGCCATGACCGGATGCGGGCTGCGTCGAGCGAAGGGCCGAGCAGCCGGAACAGCGGCTGAGACGGGGAGAGGGCACCTGCACAACCTCGGGGCAGCGGGAGTTAAGTCGTTGGAGTCTAGGTACCCAGAAGTCTGCTGAAACGTACCTGCGGGCCCCAAAACACAGACGTAGGAAACCTCACAGCTCCAACCGCACCTCCGCTAACCGCCACCCAATTCAAACTCAACGGACACAGGCTGGCCAATAACAAGCCGCCGTCTTAGACCAGTTCTCACAATGCCCAATCACAACAAAGCTTCTTCTCCATCCGGCAGCCAATCCTCACGGAGGACTTCAATGCCCAGAAGTCATTGCGGCACATGACATCTTTTCGCGACTCCAGAGTCGCGCTAAGGGAGACTCTAGAGTTCTCTTTTGAGCATGTGCAGTGAGTGCCAAGCGCACTGTTTTTGGTGTATTCAGGTTCGACAACTCAGGATTTAAGTTTTCCTGCTGATCTAGAAACACGCCTGACAGTCTCAAAGAGAGAAGACAGGATTCTGACTCCAGAAGCGCGGGTCCGAAGGTAGCCAAGCCCCAGGGACTCTCCATCTAAAGTGGGAAGTTGCCCTGTCTTGAAGAAACCCCATCGGAAGACCTCCAGGACCCGCTCCTGGGGTGAGAAGCAGGGGACCTTCTTTTTGAAGCCTCTTCTCTCCCCCCCCCCCGCCCTCTCTCACCCTCCCCCCCACCCGCACACACACACACGGGACAGCGGATCACCATGTAACGCTGGCTGGTCTGGAACTCCATGTAGATTAGGTTGGCCTCAAACTCACAGAGATCTGTCTGTCTCCCCAGCGCTAGGATTAAAGGCGCATGCCTCAATGCCCAGCTAACGGTGTTTTAAATACAGGCTTAGGCACAAAGATTAAGAGAGAGACACCTAGGTAGAAAATAAAGACACATGCAGGCTATTCAAAGTATCTCAGAGTAAGACAGAGCCAAGTGGTTATGGGCTTCTCAAGGGAGATTGACAATTGAATTTCCTCCCTGTTTTTTCGAGACAGGGTTTCTCTGTGTAGCCCTGGCTGTACTGGAACTCTGTAGACCAGGCAGGGCTTGGTCGGCCTGCCTCTGCCTCAAGGAGTGAGCCGCCACTGCTCGCCTATCAATTGATTTTCTCTTTCTTTCTTTCTTTCTAAGATTTATTTATTGCATATACAGTATTCTGCCTGCTTGTGAGCCAGTTGGCCAGAAGAGGGCACCAGATCCCATTGAAGGTGGTTGTGAACCACCATGTCGTTGCTGGGAATTGAACTCAGGATCTTTGAAAGAACTGATAGTGTGACAACACTCTTAACCTCTGGGCCAGCTCACCAGCTTTTTTTTTTTTTTTTTTTTTTTTTTTTTTGAGATACAGGTTTTCTCTCTGTATCCTTGGCTGTCCTGGACTCACTTTGTAGACCAGGCTGGCCTTGAACTCACAGAGATCCACTGGGATTAAAGGTGTGTGCCACCATGCCCGTCTTTTTGATTTTCTTAATATTAGCCATGTATATGTAATATTTTGGTGGCTTTCAAGTAAAATCTCAAAAGGATTTCTAAAAAACCTTGTTATTCCCTTATCTCTCCTCTTGTTTGATAAGAGAAGTGAGAAGATGCCTTGGGTGGTATTATAATCTAATAAAGTGAAACTGGGAGCTCCTATGGCTATACAAGGGGCGGTTCGGGTTCTTTCTCTATACATGGCATTCTGGTGAGATTTTAGAAGATTGAAGGTTTTCAGCTGGGAAGGAAGAAAGGCCTTAAGCAGTTGGTAAGTGTACTGCTGGAATTCTCACTTCATTGTTGGCTAACGGTGTCAGTGTGCATCCAGGATAAGGAGCATCTGCTTTGTTTTTGTTTTCTCATGACTCTCCAAAGTCTCCCTACCTTTCTATATTGCCTTGAGACTATTTGAAGACCAAAACTGGCCTTCTCATGAGGTCAGAAATGACTCACCCTGGACCCAGGCCCTCCCCTTCTGGTACCCTGACTCTTGTTTTGTTTTTGTCTTCTCAGAAGATGGCTCATGACCAGCCTTTGCTGGCTGTGCAGGAGGCCCTGAAGAAGTGCTTCCCCGTGGTGGAGGGGCAGCAAGACTTGTGGCAGAACACCTTGCAGGACTGCTCACCTCTCCTCTCTTCTCTCAGCAACCTGGCTGAGCAGCTTCAGGCTGCACAGAGTCTGCAGTTTGAGGACGTGCCGGCCCTTCGTCCTTTTCCAGACTTACAGGAGCGGCTGAGGCGCAAGCAACTGGAAGCCGGCGACATTGTCCTGGACAAGCTAACTGAGAGGCTGTAAGAGGCTCCATGGCCCCTTTTCTTGGTGGAAACATGTTAAAGCTGTGTGACATGCCAGCCCCAGTCAGGGTGGGCAGACAAAAGCTTGCAGAAGCAAGCTGGTAGTGGGCATGCAAGGGACTAAGGTTGGATGTCTGAGTTTGAGGCCAGCCTGGGCTTCATTGTAAGACCATGTCTTAAAAACAAACAAACAAAGCCTATTAAAAAAACAGGCCAGGCCCGGTGTTTAATCTCAGCATTCAGGAGGCAAAGACAGGCAGATCTGTGAGTTCAAGGCCAGCCTGGTCTACATAGAGAGTTCCAGGACAACCAGGGCTACACAGAGAAATCCTGTCTCAAAACAAATGATTAAGTAAACAAACAAACAAACAAACAAAAATAACCCCAAACCAACTACATAAACAAAGAAATTGCAAAAGCAGAAAAGGAGAGGAGTGGAGAAAGCGTATAGCCCTCTTCTGCAGTTGTCTTTGCTGTACGTTAGGGTTAGTAAGTTCCAGAGCTAAGGGCTTCTGTACATTGCCATATACACGTCTGGCTTAACCCGGCACATACATTTGGAATCGAGAAAATAGAAAGTCCAACTGCTTGTCCTGATCCCATGGCGGGTGACTAGAGCTGGGCTTCTAAAGCACACCTACCACCCGAGCTGCTGCTCTTTACCAGCTCTTTGCTCTGTACACAAGTGATACCTGTGTAACTGAAATAGCCCACAACATAGTAACAAAACAGCTGTTAAACTGATAGTTTGCTATCTGGTTTTTGTTTGTTAGTTAGTTTGTTTGTTTGTTTCTTTTCTTTTCTTTCTTTTTCTTCTTTTTTTTTTTTTTTTTTTGTTTGTTTTTGTTTTTTTGAGACAGGGTCTTCTCTCTGTGTTAGCCTTGGCTGTCCTGGACTCCCTTTGTAGACCAGGCTGGCCTGGAACTCACAGCAATCCACCTGTCTCTGCTCCCAAGTGCTGGGATTAAAGGCCTGCACCACTAGGCCGACTTGTTAGTTTGTTTCTAATGCTGGACACATCGATTTATACTTGCAGATTTGGGGTTGTTTCCTGTTTTTACATTGTAAAAACAGCTGGATATTTTTAGAGCCTGAGTTGTGGGCTAGGTGATCCTTTGTCCTTTGGGAAGTTACAGTCTTTATTTTGGTGATGGCCCTCTTAGAGTCAGCCTTAGAATAATACCTAGGCATTGCAGAAAGTACTTTGTACACATCGTATTTATCTTTCTAGTGGCCTTTCATTCACTGATACACTAACTGTGTCTTTGTTGTATATGTAGTCCTGGTTTTGGGGAACACAGTGAGCAAAGGAACCTTTATGCGCAGGGGACATAACTTTCTCAGGCTGTCTGTGTTCCCTGTGTCCGCATTGCCATTGGAGAACTGCTCAACGCTGGGCGAGGGGCCATACTCCTGTAATCCCAGCACTCGGGAGGCAGAGGCAGGTGATCTCTATGAGTTCGAAGCCAGCCTGGTGTACAAAGTAAGTCGAGGACAGCCAAGGCTATACAGAAAAACACTGTCTTGAAAAGCGAAAAAACAAAACAAAACAAACAAACAAACAAAACTGGTCAAACAGGGCAGTCAAGATGGCTTCTTGTTTGTTTGTTTGTTTGCTTGGGTTTTTTTGAGGCAGGGTTTCTCTGTGTATCCTTAGCTGTCCTAGACTCTCTTTGAAGACCAGGCTGGCCTCGAACTCACACTGATCCTCCTGCCTCTGCCTCCCGAGTGGTGGGATTAAAGGCGTGCACCACCACACCCGGCTAAGATGGCTTATTGAGTAAAGGTGCTTGCCATGCAAGCCTGTTGACCCAGGTTCAATCCCCAGAATCCACGGAGAGGTGGACGGACAGAATAGACACCACAAAGTAGACCTCTGCCCTCTGCACGGGTGCTGTGGCACTTGTGTGCTCTTTCCCCCTACTAAATTCAAAAGAATTTGCAAAGTGGAACTGGGGTGTAGCTCAGTGGTAAACCACTTCCCTAGTATGTCTGTGGGTTTGAGTCCCCCCTAAAACAAAACCCCCAAATGCCAGGAGTGGTTTAAGAAGCCTTACTTCCTATCTCTTTTGTGGCACACAGAGCCGCCCTCCTCAAGGTTCGTGACACCATCAGCAGCCATGTGGAGCAGGTGTTTCACACCTACGAGCAGCATGCGGCTCTGCTTGACGTGGATGCTGTCCTGAGGCCCTCGGCCGCGAGCCCGTCTGTGGCTGACATGCTGGAGTGGCTGCAGGACATCGACAGACATTATCGAAGCTCATATCCTTCCCGTGCTTCCAGACCACCCAGAGCTGCTCAGCAGGCTGGAGGAGTTGCTGCATCTTTAGTGCTCGGACTTGGCTCCTCCCTGCATTTGTTTTTGTTTCTAATAGTCATTTCCTATAGTTCACCTGCTAGGCACCACTGTAAGTGCTCGGAGGCAGGCAGAAGAAAAGGGAAATATATAGTGTCAGCGGTGGCGAGTGCCAAGAATAAAGCGGAGAAGGGGAGGTGGGAAGGTGGGGCTGGGATTTTAATAGTGTGGTCAGGGAGGCACCTGAGGATTTGAAAGAGTGAAGGCATGAGTCATGTGGCTATTCGGAAGAAGAATGGTCCAGCAGAGGGGACATCTAGTGAAAAGGCCCCAGGTGGGAGTATGCCCTGGTATTCTTAGGAAACAGCCACGAGGCCAGTGTGTCGAGGGCGGGGCCATGAGGATAGTCACGGAGGGCCTTGATTTTTGAGAAGGATCTCGAAGGTTTTAGCTTTCCTCTGAAATGAGAATTCTGAGAAAATTTAAAGCAGAATTGTGTGCTCATGGCCTATGTAACAGTGCTGGCCTTGGGAAGAGCACTTGACATGGGGGAGCGAACCTGAGAGCAATGAATTTGCTGCACTTCTGGCCTTTTCTTCTTGATTCTTGCCCATTACTGTCATCTGCCCCTGGCTTGCTCCCTTTACTGCTGCTCCTAGCCTTGAGTCTCAGTTTCCTGTGGCTACTTCCAGCTGCCTCACTTAGTGAACTGCAAATTCAAGTTTAAGGCTGAAAATGGACCAGCAGTGTCCACTGTGTTAGTGATTTTCATGTTGTTGTAACCAAGTGTTCAACAAGAGGCAGCCTAAGGATGGACAGATCTGCTTCAGTTCATGGCATTAGGGGATATGGTCCATGGAAGGGAGGGCACGGGGACAGGGTCACGGTCACTGGTGGCATCACACCTGCAGTCAGGAAGCAGAGAGTGATAGATGCGGGCACCCTGTCCACTTTCTTTTTATTCATTCTGAGATCCCAGCACATGGAATGGTGCCATCCATATTCAAAGTGGGTCTTCCAGGCCGGGCGTGGTGGCGCACGCCTTTATTCCTTGCACTCGGGAGGCAGAGGCAGGTGGATCGCTGTGAGTTCAAGGCCAGCCTGGTCTACAAAGTGAGGCCAGGGCAGCCAAGGCCACACAGAGAAACGCTGTCCCGGAGGGGGCAGGGGAAGGTGGGTCTTCCCATTTAAACCTTTCTACAGACATCCTCACAGGCCCAACCAGCGTCGTATTTCCATGTTAATTCTAAATCCAGTCAAGTTGACAAAGGAGCTTGTCATCCAATCTGGAAGTGTATGGATGATCTTCCCGATTTCCCTTTGTTTTCTAATATAACAGTAATAATGGCAGAAGCCGACACTGATGCCACTAAGCATTGTCATAGGCTAGGCTGCTAAACGGTGCTGGTCAACTCTAAAACACACACACACACACACACACACACACACACACACACACACACACACACAGAGCCTTTGTTTTTAATCACATGGCTAAGATGGGCCACATTCAACAGTAATCCCATAAGATCACATGACCTAGTGACACCGCTATCTCGGTTTGTGTTCGTTCTTTCTTTCTTTCTTTCTTTCTTTCTTTCTTTCTTTCTTTCTTTCTTTCTTTCTTTCTTTCTCTTGAGCAGTCCTTAACTTCTGGGAAGGTACCTGAAGAGAAAGTACCTCCTCTCCTCCATCCACTGGGGAGACTTGGCCAGCATCCAATCACTGCCCAAGGCCTGGGACCAAATTTCAGAAGATGAGAGCCAAAGCCTTGTGCCAGGTACTGGTTTTTGTTCGTTTTCCATGCTGCCTTCCTTCCCCTGCCGCCTGCCTCCTGGAGGCATTAGAGACGCCCCTGCTGTGCTTTCTGGGCCTTGATTAACCTGATGTCTTGTACCCTGCCTCCTGTTCTAGATATCCTGGTGAGTGTCTCCTTTTTCCTGGAGGAGCCAGGAGGCTGTGCAGCATCTGGAGACCTGGAGCACCACAGTTGAGGGCCACCATTGCTGCCCTCGGCTATATCTAAGTGACGCCCTGAAATACCGATGCCTATGATAGAGGTCCCTAGGACTTCCCCATGCTAGGCCAAGGCCATGGGTTCATGGCCACTGCCCCGCGGCTCTGAGAAGTGGGTAGAGGCAGAGGGGATAGGAAAGGCAATGCTGATGAGCAGTGTCCATCTCCATCATTAGGCTTGATGTGGCAAGGAAGGAAAGGACAGAAGGTAGCGTTCTGTGGCTGCCTCTGCCCGTGTCATCTGAAGCACCTTGTCTGGTTGGCTCAGGTCCTGGTTCTGTGCATATTAATATCTAAGCCCATAATGGTTTAAAGAGATGAGTGGGACTAGGAGTCCAGAGTGGTAGCAGTGTGTATGTGTGTGGCACAGATGATGCCCTGGATTCAATCCCTTGCACACCAGAAAAAAACCAGAGGGACCGAAGGACAGGAAACTTAAATTTAAAATGTTTACCCTTCTTTCACAGTGGCTCAAGCCAATTTCCATTTCCAAGGCCAGCCACCAGGGGGAGACAGTGCAGCATGAGCTGTTCTGAATGCTTTGTCCTTGAGAGAGGTCCCCTGTTAAAAATAACTGAGGGTAGAGGGGAAGGATATCCCACCCAGGACTCGGGAGGCAAAAACAGGTGGATCTCGGTGATTTTGAGATCAACCTGGTCCGCATAGCTCCAGGCACGGAAAGCTTCATACAAAGATTGTCTCAAAAAAAGAAAAGAAAAGAAAATAGAGAACGGAAGAAGAAATTGAAGGCGCACAGCTTTAATCCCGGCACTCGCATTCAGGAGGCAGAGGCAGGCAGATCGCTGTGAGTTCAAGGCCAACCTGGTTTACAAAAATCGAATCCAGGACAGCCAGGACTGTTACACAGAGAAACCCTGTCTCAAAAACCATAGAAGAAGAGGAAGAGGAGAATGAGGAAACTGAAAATAGTGAGACTCCCCAGGTGACAGGGTTAAGACTCAGGTGACCTCTCATTGGCTACATTCTTCTGAGCTTGGAGTGACTGGCCAGGTAGGAGGATACCAGGTGTGATTGTTGGTTTCTATTGTCCCCTTGACACGTGGACAATCACAGTCTCAGTGAGGGATGTTCTGGATTTGGTTGCCTTGCAGGCTTGCTTACAAAGCTTTCTTAATTGAGATGAGGGTGGTACCATGTCATGGGCTGGTCCCTGGATCAGATAAGAAAGAACAGGCTGAGCACTAGGCGTGCACTGATCCATTGCTCCTGACAGGATGTGATGTGACCAGCTGCTCCAGTTCCTGTCACCTTGACTTTCCTGCAGTGATGGAATATAGCCTCAGACAAGAGCCTAATAAACCCTTTCTCCCTGAAGTCTCACTCCTCAGTGTGTTTTATCATAATGTTTTAGGGTTCTCTAAAGGAATAGAACTGATAGAATGAAGATAGATAATGATAGATGGATAGATAGATGGATGGATAGATGGCTAGATAGATGGATGGATAGATGGATGGCTAGATAGGTGGATGGATAGATAGATGGATGGATAGATGGATAGATAGATGGATAGATAGGTGAATGGATGGATGGATGGATAGATAGATGGATGGATAGATAGATAGATGGATGGATAAGGGTGTTGAGAGTGAGAGTAGGCAAGCCTAAAACAAAAGCTGCCATATGATTTTATGTGGGTTGTCACCAGAAGGTGTGGCCCAGATTTGGGACGGGTGTTCTCGCTTCAAGTGATCCAGGCTTAGGGTGGGTCTCCCAAGCCAGAATGATCCAATCAAGAACATCCCTCACAGGCATGCCCCATTGCTTGGGTTTCAGTTGGTTCCAGATGCCAAGCTGACAGCCAAGATTAGCATCACACAGAGTAACAGGAAAGAAACTGAGAAGCAGCCCAAAGTCGATGCTCAGAGCCTAGCCGAGCCTTCTCTGCAGTGGCCACTTGCCTTGGGGTCCCGGCGTCCATGTGCTTGTAGAAGTCAAGGCTGCCATGTACAGGACTTAATGCAGAGAACAGATGGCTTCAAACTCAGATCCAAGTGCGCCACCAGCACCCAGCCGAGGATGGATACTTTTAAAAAGAAAATGGCTTTGGTTTTCTTACTACATGTTTTTGTTTTAAATTAAAGGAAAACTAGAAAAAGTTTAAATACAGAAAAGCATAATGCAAAAACAACCCTAAATGTTTTGATCTGTATTTGTTCACTGTTCTTCACAAATTTAAAAACAAAAACAGTAAAAAGAGTGGTACAAACTGGTTTTTTGGTTTTTTGAGACAAGTTCTTTTTGCTGTGTAGTCCTGGTTCTCCTGGACCCACTTTATAGAGCAGGGTGGCCTTGAACTCAGGATCTTCCTGCCTCTGCCTCCCAAGCGCTGAGATTAAAGGCGTGTACCACCAGGCCCAGTGCCAATTTCTATTCTTTTTAACTTGGTGGATAGTGGGGCATCTGTAAATAAGTCAATAAAACTACAGACTAAATGACATTTTGTAAGTGTATTACTATCGTTTGCTTTCTGTGAATGTTTGTGTATGTGTATACGCATGCATGTTTGTATATGTGGGGTGTGTGTACATGTATGTGTGTGTGGAGACCAGAAGACCACTTTAGGTGTCATTCATAGGAATGGCATCCTTCCCCTTTGAGACAGGGTCTCTCATTGGCTTTGAGCTTACCATTTAAACTATGTTGGCTGGGAAGTGAGCCAGGGACTCCTCTCCCCATCTCCCCAGCACAGGAACTGCAAGCTTGCCACATCACCTAATCATCTGCCTCAGCCTCTCAAAATGCCAGGGTTGCAGCTGTGCACCACAATGCCCACCATTAGGATTGAGTCTTATGCTGCGCCCTGGGCAGAGAGATGGGAGAAAGCCACTGGAAGTATTATAGTTCAGGCAGGTTTTTGTTTTAATGTATGTGGTGCGTTGCTTGCTGGTCTGTACACCATGTGTGTGCCTGGTACCAACTGAGGCCAGAATAGAGCATCAGATCTCTTGAAACTGGAATTACAGATTGTCAGCCAGCATGTAGATGCTGGGAAGTGAATGTGGGGTTTTTTTTGTTTGTTTGTTTTGTTTTGTTTTGTTTTTTAAATAAGAGCAGCTGATGCTTTCAACCATTGACCTATCTCTGCAGTCCCAGGCCAGATAGTTTTGAAGTAGTGTTTCTAAAACTTAAATGTGGATGTAAATGACCAGGACCTTGTTAAAATTTAGGCTCTCGCTGAAGGGCTCTGCCCAGCCCAGGTACAGGGAGCATGACTCCAGCAGACCCTGCCCTTCTCCCCACTCCCTCTGCCTTGCTAAAAGCCACGAGAGGACATTCCTTAAGCTGGCCCCCACAGCCTGTTCCCATACTTGGCCACTTCCTCCTCCTGAGGCTGAGTACCAAGGTCCAGCTATCAAAGTATTGAAGTCCAGTAATCAAAAGCCCCCTTTGGTTCACCTGATTAACATGTCCATTAAAATTAAACACCTCATCCTAACACGGGTTTTCCCCATTGACCTTTATAAGCTGCCATTGGCCTATGGTCCACGTATGTCTCCTCTTGTGGCAGTCTTTTGTCCTCTGGGACAAATAATCCTTCCCGCTCTCCCTTGTTCCCTTCCCCTTCTCCCTCATCCTCTGTCTCCAGTCTTTGTCTCTGATTCCCTGAACTCTGTCCCTCTGGGGCAAATCAACCTCCTTTGTGCGGAGACCTTGGTCTTGGGGGTTCTGAGCAGATATTGGTTTCTTCCATTCATCTTGAAGGGCCCAGTGGTCTGTTTCTGATGAGGTCTCGGGTAATGTTGATGCTGGTGGTCTAGGGATTATAGAGAATCTGATTCAGATGATATTAAGTAACAGATGGGCTATAGTTGAGGTCAGAAGCACTGTAGGAGAAAAGAGGCACTGACTTCTGTGGGGATTACTTCATGGTGTCAGTGACATCTGAGTTAACCTTGGAGGGAATTTGGCTTGGGGCTGGACAAGGGAGAGAGGGGAACGGAGCAGCCCATGCCTGAGGGGACAGTCTAGAAAAAAGCAGCCTTGGCTTGAGGGAGGAGTTGGCTGCAAATTTGTTGTGTGCCAGGCACCATGCTTGTTGCATGTACTCCAGAGCCTGGCACGTTAATGAGATTCAGAACACCAGCTGTGTAGAGTTCACACGATAGGATGACAAGGCCGCATCTGTGAGAGCAGCTCGGGCCAGGCTGTAGAATCTTGAGTTTTGCTTAAGAGTTTGTATTTGAGCCAGGCGATGGTGGTGCACACCTTTAATCCCAGCACTCAGGAGGCAGAGGCAGGTGGATCTTTGTGAGTTCGAGGCCAGCCTGGTCTACAAAGCTAGCTCCAGGACAGCCAAGACTATACAGAGAACCCCTGTCTCAAAAATCCAAAAACAAAACAAAAAGCCCAAAAAACTAAAACAAAACCCAAAGGAGAGAGGGAGGGAGGGAAAGAGAGAGACAGAGAGAGAGAGAGAGAGAGAGAGAGAGAGAGAGAGAGAGAGAGGAGATAGCTTTTAGTAAAGTGGCTCCTGACAAATAAGCACAGGGCCCTGCATGTCCTCAGCACTCACTAAAGCCAGGTACAGTGAGATGCACTTATAATCTCAGTTCTGGGGAGCAAGACAGACTCTTAGGGGGCTTTCTGGACAGTAAGTAAGCTTCAAGTTCATTGAGAGATCCTGTCTCCAAAGAAAAGGGAGTGTAGAACAGTAGAAGTAAACATTTAACATCTACTGGCCTCCATGTGCATTTTGATACACACACACACACACACACACACACACACACACACACACACACACACACGCATGAGTGCATGCACACACACATGCAAGTTTGTATTTTGTGTTATAGATAGGAACTGTAGTATGTGTGTGTGTGTGTGTGTGTGTGTGTGTGTGTGTGTGTGTGTGTATGTGTGTGTAGTTGTGTGCTATATAACATTTCGGTCACTGAAGGGTCCCATTCTATCTAGGAACCATAACACAGTGTTGCTAGGACTCCCTAGGCATCTTTGCTGCAATACACCCTGCAGTTTGTTCTACCCAGCAGAATCACTAAGATGTGTCTCTCGGAATGTGCCTACATCATTAAGTAGCAGTTGCAAATAGTTCATGTCTCCATAATAAAACCAAGTCCTTCGCCTTGAAGCATATTTAATATGTTTAGTGATAGCTTATTAAAGTAGAGTTGTTTTCATTTTCCTCACTCTTAGCTTTTCTGTTTAAAATGCTATCCTTAAAAAAAAAAAAAAAAAAAAAGGCTATCCTTTCTGTTTTGCAAAGAATGCATCTTCAGTGCCTGAGGAGGGGGTTGCATCCCCTGGAGCTAGGGTTACGGGTGGTTATAAGCCAGCTGGGAACTGAACTTGGGTCTTCTGCTAAAGTACCAAGTGCTTGGAGCCTTCTCTCTAGCCCCTAAAGTGCCATCCTTTTCATTACTGTTTTAGAGTCAAAATCTAAAATAAATGTGATTTACTTGTTGAATAAGTGTACGCATCACCTGAAGTGTAAAATGTATGCAGGTCTTCCCCATCTGCCCAGTTCCCTTCACTGCGGACAGCCAGTGCTAAGCACTTCTGGTGTCTCTGGTGTGGTGGGTATTCTGAGGTGGTCCCTAGCGAACCCACCTCCACTATCCATGCCCCTGTACACTCCTTGATGTGTGCTGCTTTGTAGTTTAGCGTCTAATGAGTAGAACAGTGAAAGCCACTTCCGGGAATAGGTTACAAAGAACACTGTTACACCAGGCATGGTGGCAATCGCCTTTAATTCCAGCACTCTGGGAGGCAGAAGCAGGCGGATCACTGGGAGTTCGAGGCCAGCCTGGTCAACAAAGCAAGCCTAGGACAGCCAAGGCTACATAGAGAAACCTTGTCTCAAGAAACAAAAATAAATAAATAAGTAAATATTTTCAAAACAGCTACAGAGTCTGGGAGATGGCTCAGCTACCCACATAAGAGTTAGGCATGGTGGCACACATCAGTTCAGCAGACTGGTAAGCTCCAGGGTCAAAGCACGACCCTGTCTGAAACAACACAGTACAGAACTACAGAGGAAGACACTGAAGTAGACCCTGGCCTCCTCAGGTACTTGCATAGGCACACATCCTAACATTCATGCATACAGCATAGAATGCTGTTCCACAGTTTGGTACTGTGTTGCTGTAGTTTATTGAACTTACTGATGGACATTCAGGCCGTTCCAAAAGTCAGCTCTCTCAACTTCCGTATTTGTTCATTAAGCTATTTGTTCTCCCATACTTTGTGTGCCAAGTAATTGGGACTTAAAGCTATGGCCCATGCTAAGCAAGTACTCTGCCACTGAGCTACATCCCCAGTCCAGAATTTTCCATTTAGCTAATCATATGCTTTACAACAACAATAACAACAATCTGTTAATAGTTTATACAATGGAGCCGGGCATGGTGGCTCATGCCTGTAATCCCAGCACTCGGTAAGCAGAGGCAGGTGGATTGCTGTGAGTTTGAGGTCAGCTTGATCTACAAAGCGAGCCTAGGACAACCAACGCTACACAGAAAAACCCTTTCTCAAAAAAAAAAAAAAAAAAAAAAAAAAAAGGGGGGGGGGAAGAAAAAGAAATAGTTTAAACAATGTAGGGAAAGTTACCATGTGGAGTCCCAGGTTCGCTGCTGGCTGATGGAGTGAGTTCTTTTCCGTATCCTTCAGTTGGTCCCTCTCCCCTGCCACCATGAGCCATAGTCTGTTCCAGTCAAACGAGAAAAGTTGGCTTTCCTATCTCTACTTCATCCACATTCAAAGGTTGGCCTGACGAGTCTTTTGGGTTGGAGAGATGGTGGCTCTGAGAGCAAAGTGCCCCCTGTACAAGCCTGAGGACCTGGGTTCTCACGCCCAGCTGGGTAGGCACAGCCATAGCTCCAGCACTGGAAGGTGGAAACAGGACATCACTGGAGCCATGCTGGCCAGACAGTCTAGAGCCCATCACTGAACTCCAGATTCAGTAAGAGACTCTGTCTCAAGTCTTCAAGTGGAGTGGGTGGGTGGGTGGTGCATGCCTTTAATCTTCAATCCCAGCACTCCAGAGGCAGGAGGAGCCCAAGGCCAGGCTGGTTTACATAGCAAGTTTCAGGGCTATATAAAGAGACCCTGTCTCAAACAAGCAAACAAAACCAAAAATCTTAAGAGTGGAGAGTGACCTCTGGCCTTTACACGTGTGTACATGTACCCATCTGCACATACACATTTACCTCCTAATACCCCCTAACATTCATGGCTCAGTGGTAAGGAGCTTCCTAGCATATAGGAGAGTCATCTCTAACACTGGAAAACAAGGAAAACCATTCTGCTCTCAGACAAAGTCAGTGTTGTGCCAAGCCCGGACTCTCAGGAGAAGGAGCTCTGCCTGCCCCCAGGGGAATCCAGGCTTAATGATGACCACTGTGTCTGACATTCATCAGGAGGAAGGAAGCCAGGTACTTTCCCAGCCAGCCTAAGAACTGGGTCCCTTAGAGGTCCTTTTCCCTGTGAGGAGGGGGGTTGCCACACATTCATAGGAGCAGCTTTGTGTAGGAAGGTAACAAAGTGTACTGCACAGCCTGTCACCTAGCCCTGTGGTCACTTTCCAGCACAACCTCTAACTAGCTAGCTGTGTGGTCTCATCCAGTATTCCCTGCCCCCATCTCAGGGGGCACACACCCCACCCCCACCCCTAAGCCTCAGTTGGGTCATTTGCATAATGGAGAAGATGCTATGTCCTTGTGAGGTCATAAGGTTCATGTAAGAAAAGCATATGTGCCAGATTCGGGGACTGTTGTCAACACGCAAGGGATCAGGGCACCCTTGAGAGTCATCTGTCACCCACTCATTGAAAAGTTCCACTAAGTTCTTTGTTTCTGTTTTGTGAGACAAGGTCTCTCTGTGTAGCCCTGGCTGTCCTGGACTCGCTTTGTAGACCAGGCTGACCTTGAACTCACAGAGATTCTCTTGCCTCTGTCACCTGAGTGCTGGGATTAAAGGTGTACTCCACTAGGCCCAGTTTGCTGTGCTCTTTAGCATTACCCAGTCATTTGCTTTTGAGACAAGGCCTCCCCTCTATAGCCCAGCTAAGTTTCAGGTTCTTCGCAATCCCCCTGCTGGGATTTATGGGTGGCACCACCATGCCTGGCTTAGTTTACACTTTTAAATATCTTTCAGGCTACTGAAAGCATTGATGCACATATGCTTTTCTGCTTTGCCTAGGTGAAGAAGCTGAACCTTAGAGACAGTGAATTTCCTGAGGCCTTGCTGATGGCCAAGGACGCTGCAGCATTTACACAGGATCTTGGCACTGGTGAAAGGGTCTTTCCTACGGGCCACTGTCCCTTTGCTGTCACGGAAAGGGAGAATATACCTAATGCCTATTCTCTGAGTGTCCTGCCCTGTGCAGAGCCAACAGAACGAGCCGGGCAGCAGCACATGGAGTGCCCTGGCCCCTTCCAGGGCAGCTCAGACCTTGCCAGCTGCCCTCCCTTCTGATCCCAAAGCCAAGAGCATTGGAGTGGGTCCCAAGGCTGTCTGCCAGAACCTCAGACTTTGCCCTTTATGCCAGGGTCTGGGAGGAGAGTGCCAGTTCTTCTTAAAGAATGGCAGGGGGTGACCCTGCCAGGCACTCAGCCTCCTCACCGCCATTCCTGGAAGGCTCCTACTGAGTTTCCACAAAGTGAAGAGGAAAGTAGTTTTCCTGAGCCTGGGGCTGATGGAATGAACTACAGCCCCCAAACCAGAGGCCTGGATCCACATGGTGGGGAGAGGCTTGCTCTGTGTGTCCCCTGACAAGTACCACTCATTCTGTTGCAAAGCCATCATGTCTCCTCTGTCTGAGACAGGGTCTCAGCTCCTGGCTGGCCTGGAACTCAGTATGTAGACCAGGCTGGTCTCGAACTCACAGAGATCTGCCTCCACTTTGCCTCTTGAGGGCTGGAATTAAAAGCATGTGCTACCATGCCCACAGCCTTTTCTCTCTATAATCAATCCATTGGAAAAGCATCATTGTAGACAGGGATGGGAGAGAACAGAGTACAGCCAAGGATGGACCATCATCTTTCTAACATCCACACTGTACTTCCAGCCCCCAGCTGGTCTTCAGTTCCAACAGACAGACAGACAGCCCGCAGTGCCCCTGCGTACCTGCCGTCAGGAGCAGGGCAGCAATAACAACAGGTCAGCCACATCCACATGCACCCACTCTGAGACCTCTCCACGGGTCCAGCCCTGCATGGTAAATAGGAGAAATCTGTGCAAGTCTGCTGTGAGCAAGGCCATCCCAAAAGAATGCGCAGGAGTGCGAAAGGTGGAGATAGTGGCTGAGTCTTTTCGTGGGAGGCAAGGTACGGGGAGTGCAAGACTAGATCCTGAGTGAGAGTGTTACCCCTCTGGTCTCTGGTGGGATGCATCGCGGGGGGCTAGGGGCGATGTGCTCCATCTATTGTGCTGTGAGCAGGCAGTGACCCTCTGCGGTCCAGCCCTCCTGACTCAAATGTGTGGACTAGTTCTTCATTCTCGGAGAGCCCAGACTAATAAATCCACCACTCAGTTGCAATTCCCACTGCGCGTTTATAGGCAGCAGCTGACTTTTATCAGCTAGTTTGTTCTTTCATATAAGCAGAGTTTTATGAGGGTCTCCTGAGCTGGCTCGTAACGTGATGAAATGTCTTCAAAACTCAACCATAAATCCCCGGCACCTGCCAAGCAGGGATGCCGGGTCCCGGACACATTTTGTCCAGCTGGAGGCCCTGTCCTCTTGCCCAGTTTGCTTTTTTTTTTTTTTTTTTTTTTTTTTTTTGCACTTGTCTCTTTTAAACTCGGATTTGTTTTTCAGCTCTCTGCGGCCTCTTTAAAGGCAACAAAAAGATGAGGGGCAGGAAAAAGAAGAAACTAGAAGGTTACATCTGGGCTAAAAATTTCCTGAGAGCCAGTTTGGATCGCACTTCTGAGAAAGAAACACCAGGCTTCCCAGCCACACGAAGCCAGGGTGGGGGCTGACAGAGCCTGTCACTATGACTCGCGTGCTTTTCTGGGCCATCACTGTCCGTACTTGCCAGAGGCCCCTACCCTTGCCTGTCAGTTCTGTGAGTGAAGGGAAGAGCTCCAGACACCTCGTCTCCAGATGGCCTCCAAGTGTGACATCCTTTCCCAGCAGCCAGAGTCCCCTCAGTGCTGAGATGAAAGTCATATGCCTTTTTCCAAAGTAGGTAACAGCTAGACTCTAAGAGGAAGCCACGGATTCACGCAGGTGACCAGTGCCCTCCCCCCAATACACCTCCATCTGGAAAAGGCTGGGTGGGGCTCCAGTTTATACATCTGAGTTACTGGCCTTCCTGTTTGTGGGTTCTCCTCCTTTTGGTTAAAGGACTTCTAGGCCAGATGTTTCTCTCTCTGTCTCTATCTCTGTCTCTCTCTCTCCCTCCCTCTCTCCCTCTCCCTTCTTCCCTCTCCCTTCCTCCCTCTTTCCTTCCCTCCCTCCCTCTGTCTCTCTCTGTCTCTGTCTCTCTGTCTCTGTCTCTCTCTCTCTCTCTCAAAGGCCCCCTGTTACTCAGTTCTCTGGTCACAGGGATCTCTATACCCAGCAGGCCCCATAGACAATAGGTGCCTGCCAGTCCCAACTCACTAATCCATCAACTCCTTCTTAGCACCTTCTAGAAAAGTCTTCCAGTCACTTTGATTGGAGGAAGCTGCTTATTCCTCTGAGGGAGCTTGTGGGGTGAGAGGGGCGGTCTCTGCTACAGGAAACAGTCCTTAGCTTCTACTTTATATTGTTTCCTGCTATGGGAAGGCAACCACCTTATTTGTCCAAGCCCAGCTCAGATCCCACCTGTCCCGTGATAGCCTTTCTTACTCTCCTGATCAAAGTCACTCCCCTGTCTCCGCCCATCACTTCTGGTTTTTGATCACTTTGCTCTTCTCTTACCTATCCTTACTTTCTTTCCAGCTCAGTGAAGGGCTCAGTCCATCTTTGAGTTGAACAGAGACCCTTGTGTGATCTGGTGTGTGTGTGGGGGTAGGGTGGGTGGGGAGGCCTTGCTTTACTTGGTAGTGATGGCGGTAGCCCTTGGAAAAGCTGGCTAGCTGCTGTGGCCTCCAGGAAGATAACAATGGCCTGGAAGGATCGTGAACCTTTGAGATTGTCCTGGTTCTTCCACCCATGACTGTGGCCTTGGGCTCTGCCTCTCTTATTTATAAAGCCAGGATAGCAACACCCAACTCATTAGGTTACTGCGAAAATCAAATGAGCTAATGTATTCAAAGCAAGGGGCATGAGGCCCAACATCCAATAGGTTTTTAATCCGTTAGCTGTTTCATTGTTCTCTAGAAGAAGACTTGGGGCTGAGACCACGGCTTCCTATCAGGAACCTGCTGGGCTTTGGGTGTAGTCACCCCACCCCAACCCCCTGCTACCTGTGAGCTAATGGCTCAGTGGATGACAGCCATGAAACAGATGGCAGGAGAGGACCACCAGCCCCATTCGTCTCCATAACCAAGAGCGTCTGATCAGGCGGCACAGAACATCCTCCCTCCACCAGCCCCACACATAAGCAGACCCAGACCCACCCAGCATTGCCACACTGGTGGAAGTGGTGGCTTCTGTCCCAACCAAACCCCAGCGCTTTGGCGACAGCCCTGACTGGACCCAGCAACCACATCAAGGGCCAGCCCCACCCTCCTCTCAGCACCCCTCCCACCTCCAAGCTTCCCGGTTCCCTTCTTTCCAGAGAAATAGGGTGGAACCTCTCTTGAGGCTGCCTAGGCCATGGCCCTCTGTGGCTGCTGCTGCTGCTGCATGGTAGAGAAAGTCCTGGAATCCTGACCCAGCTCTGCCAGTCAGCCTTGTGGGAGCTCGAGCTTGGGTCTTGATCTTCCCAGACCTGGGTTCTTTATCAGAAGGCAAGCAAACCCGAAGGGGGCTGGTGGGTAAGCAAAAGTATTGACATTAAAGGCTGCTGCGAAAGGCTGCTTCAAATCCGGCTGGAACCTCGGTGGTTTTCCTCTGAGGAGCAGCAGGCTGTGCTGGAAAGAGAGATCTGGGAGCCTCGGAGAAGACTATGTCTACCATCTATCATGTTTTCTCTGTTTCATGCCTCATGCCTAGTGCCTTTGTGTCTAACCCAGCAACTTCATGAGCCCTGTGATTCTTTTTCCCCTAGCTTATAGATGAGGATGCTGATGCTGATGGTGAGGGTGAGCCATGCTTCAGTTGCTTCCCCATGCAATGGGGGGTGATGCTCAGAAAACCACTGGGATGAAGTAAGTGTCTGGCCCATTCCCTTGCTCAGAGCCAACAGCCTCTGTTAGGTGGTACCCAGGCTCAGAAGCAGCTATAAGCTAGACTCTGGCCTGCTCTGGCTTCTTCAGTTCCCAATCCCGGCCTGAAGATCCTTGAAGCAGGCCAGAGCTCCTGGGAACAGCGCATCTAGGAAGCACAGCCCAAGCAAGATCACAGATGTGTCATTTTCTGCCTACACATCAGAGGTGAGGCTGCCAGTGTGAGCTGTCCCTCTGCCCAGCGCAATGTAGGGATGGCCTAGTTTCTCTCTGTCCACTGAAATCATTGCCATTCTCCAGTGGTTGCCAAAGCACCTGAATTGAGCATCATAGTCCAGAGGAGTGTCCCCGGGGCAGCAAGCCTTGCTCATGCGTAGTAACCATCACCACCCATACAAGCTGCCATTCCCGACCTCTGAGTTGCGCCTGGGACTCAGGAGCGTTGTTCCCAGCCAGGACAGCCTGACAGCTCCCTGTGAACAGCTGCCTCCAGCCTTGCTGTCTTATCCAGAAGGAGGCAGGCAAAACTTGGCAAAGCCACCATCTGTAGCCTGTGGAAGTCTGGCTCAGTGAGACATAAACAGTCTCTCCATCAATAAGAATAGAACAACCCTGACTAGTGGTTTTGGTTCTTGGCCGTACACTGGGCTCATTTGGGAGACTTTATAAAACTGGCACTGAGTAGACTCAGGTTCACCTTAGAGACTGCGGTATAGTAGGCCGGGGTACAGGAATTCAACTCTACCCTCAAGTGACTTGAAAACTCAGCAGTGGTGGAGAACAGCTGCCTTAGCAGAACACACACACACAAACCATCCTTTCTGAGTGTCTGCTCCATCACTAAGGGAGCACGTGCCGGGCTCCAAGTCTGAATTCTTGCCTTAGTGAATTCTTGTGTTGTAGTGAGGAAAGGTAAAATCAAAACCAAAACAAAACAAAATCGATCGTGCCAGAAGGTAGTAAGCGAGATGCAAAACGTGAACGGAACCGGATGTGTTGGCACACGCCTAGAATCCCAACACTCAGGAAGTGACCAGCAGGAGGATCAAGAGTTCAAGGTCGTTGTCCCTTTCAAGGTCATTGTCCCTTACATTGAAAGTTTGAGGCTGTAAGCAGTAGCAGGGTAGAGTGATTTGGGGAGGAGTTTTCCGGGGGCTGCCATTTTTACCAGGACCTGGATGATGTGTGCAAGTGGGATGGGAAGCTGTCTGGAGCAGAGCGATCCAAGTGTTGCCTGGGCTCAAGATGCTGTCCGGGGACCTGCAAGGGGAAACTTCTGGTAATGCGGAGGCCACGCTTGCCTTTTCCACTCTCGTTGTCTCATGAGTGTACGAGAGTTTTCCGATGTCTTGTGGTATGTGATGACATCATTGTGGGATATGCCCTTGTGTATTTTTACAAAACTTTGGTAAACAGTAATGGAGATTTCCACAGGAACACACACACAAACTCTATGGAGCATTCAGCTTCTAAGAGGGTGATGGAGTTAAGGTTGAGAAGAACTTCTCTGAGAGGAGGGCCTTCCAGAAGGTTCTCCCATCAGCTTGGTGGGAAGGAGCGGGCCCAGAGTGAAGAAGAAAGCATGGAGGTGATAAGTCAGGTGAGAGGCAGGGAGCAGACGTATAGGAACATGGAGGCAACACTGTGTCCAGCCCAGGGACATCTTGTATTCTGGTGAGGAGCCATAAAATAAGCAAGGGGCAGGTATGGTTGGGAGCTCATTTCAGAGGGTAGTAAGTTTGATAAAGAACGCCCAGGTAGGAGCTGGAGAGATGGCTCCGTGGTTAAGAGAATTTGTTGCTCTTGCAGAGAGAGGACTGAAGTTCAGTTCCAAGCACCCACATGGTGGCTCACAACCATCCACAACTCCAGGTCCAGAGGATCTGACACCCTCTTCGGACCTCCCTGCGCACCAGGCACAAAGGTGGTACACATAGGCACAAGTAAGATACTCAAAAAACGAGCACAGAGGTGGACTAGAGAGATGGCTTAACATATAAAATGTAAAATGGTCATGCCAGCCTAATAAACTGAGTTCAGTTCCCTGGGACCCCCCAACAATCTCAATGCACTGGTGCAGATGCATCTGTAATGCACACCTGTAATCAATCCCAGCATGCCTAGGGCAGAGCAGGAGGTGGAGACAAAAAAAAAAAAAAAATTGCCTAGAAACGTGTGAGCCAGCTAGCCAGGAGCAAGAAGCATGACAGAAACAAGAAAGACCTGGCCTGGGGGAGGTGGGAGGTAAGACCCAACTCCAGTGGGCGTGCACACATGCACGCATTAAAACCACAAAGACAAAAAAACCTCAAAATAAGCAACAACAAACAAAAGCCAGAGCAGCTGGTCATGGGTGATGCGCATCTTTAGTCATAGCACTAGAGAGGCTGAGGCAGGAGGATACAGAGCTCCAGGTTAGCCTGGGCTACACAGAAAGAAGCTCAAACAATATCAAAAGTGTCCAGGAGTAGTAATGGGATAAAATCACTTAGGGAGGGGGTGAGAGGGAAGATGCGACTGAGCGCATAGCTGGACAGCCTAAAAGATGAGATAAACTAGGATGGGGACAGTAAAAAATCCATGAGGCTGACTTTTTAGAAGGACTCAGTGATGCAGTGGATGCTGGACCTGTGGGGGGAAAAAATGGCTCTGGGTCTATGACCAAGGCCAGAGACACAGATGATAACGAACTTTAGGGTAGCTAGGAGGAGAGGCAGTGAGTATGAGTCATGAGCATGTCCCAGGGGGAGGACACCTAGCTGGTGTCTGAATGCATGGGTTTGGAGGTCACAGGATAAGTCAGGGCTGGAGCAAGAATTAACTTGGAGAGAGATTGTGCAGGAAAAAAAAAAAAAAAAAGACAGCCATGGAGCCCGATGGGGGTGCCTGACCTTTCTGACTTGATCCAAAGTCAGGGAGAGGGTCCTGGGGAAGCATAAGGCTGTGGGGATCCCGGGAAGGAGAGGGCTTCAGGAAGAAGGCGAGGGCTTGGAGTCCACATGTGATCCCTACAGGGAAGTGCATGCCGGTTTGGAATGGGCTGAGGGTGGATGGAGATGGAGAAATAAAAGTGGCGAGTGTGGCAAAGCCTTAAGAGCAAAGAGAAAGTGACAGGGAAGCGGGTGCAGGTGGCATTTCAGGATGGAGGAGTCAAGGAATTTGTCCCGGAGACAGAGGCACCAGGGAATTATGATATGAGAAATGATGGTTGGTGGTACAGACAGGCAGAGCCCAAGTGACAAGGTTGGCTCAGGAAGAGAGAGGAAGGCAGGACGGACGGAGCTACAGCAAGTTCATGGGAGCATAGGTTGGAGGCCATTTACTCTGAGAGACCAGGATAGCATAGAGGCTTGGACAAGAGACAAGAAGTTCAGTGGGATTAGAGGGCTGCACCAGGAAGCCTGGGCTTGGGCATTTTCTATCCCGTCTCCATTATGAATTCGGGACACACCAGATGCACCAGCTTCAACAGTGTTTCCCCTCAAGAGCCTTCCTCTCCACTTCCAGTGTTCATGGCTATCTCCCTCATACTGGGAGGACACACACCACCTTCCTGTGTGGAAGCAGATGCCGAAAGGACTCTCTGGACATTTCCTAAGGCAGCCAGAAACCAAGCCTAGACTGACCCATGGGTGGCCATGCCTTTGTAGGCTGGCTCCTTTCTTGCCCACACAGGGTGCCTCTCTCACCCTCTACCCAGGCTTCTTGTCTGATTCTGCTTGCTCTCCTGCAATTTTGTGCCCCAGACACACTCGTCATCCCCTAGGGGACAGCACTTCCAAGCCTCTCCAGTGTGTCCTTTTATTTCCTCATGCTATCTGGTAGCCGCTGGCCTCTGGCTCTAGTCTCTGTCTTCCCAACTTATTCTTGGCCAAGAAGATGGCTGTACTGAAAGAGTCCATCTCTTATCTCTGAAGTCTTTCTAAGGTGCCAGAGCCTGCAGAAAGTCCGTGGTGTGGTGCTCCAGGCCCCTCCTCCCCTCCCCCCCCATGGGGGGGGCGCTTTCCCCTTCTCCTTCTTCTCCTAACATATCTCAGGTCCTCTCTAGACAGGCACAAAATTCTCAACACTGTCCCTACGAGAGCTTTGTCTCAGGGGATATCTGCCAGGATGTCCGTGGGGGTGTCCAGGGAGGTTGTGGTGGGGGACGCATCTGTATGTGTGTTGATGGGGGTGTACATATGCCTATGCGAAGATGAGGTCAACTTTGAGTTCTGTTTCTTGGGGTGCCATCCATCTTGTATTTCAGAGACAGGAGCCATCACTGCTCTGGAGCCCACCAAATAAGCTAGCCTGGCGGAGCAGCAAGCCCCCACAGATCCACCTATCTTTCTTGCCCCTGTGCTGAACGTATGGCTCCACACTGCGAGCTTTTTAATGTGTGTTCTGGCAATCGAACTGGGGTCCTCATGCTTGCAAGGCAAGTACATTATAGACTGACGCCGTTCCCCTCGGCCCTCTGGGCACTTTTCATGGGGGAGTTTCTTTATCACCTCCATGCCGTCTTCCTTGACCACTCGAGACAAGTCATCGTCCATCCTATCATGTGCTCCATTATCACAGGCTATCCGGTTTGTGGCAGCTGGCCACCTCTGTGTCCATCTCCTTCCCTGGTGGACACTTCTTCAGGAGAGGATCCAGGTTTGATTCACTATGTCTCTCTGCCACGGACAGAGTTTGGAGCCTTTTAGATACTAGATTGGATTAATGAGTAAATAATTATTAATGAGACCAATTAGTGAGTAAATGAATTAATCGACCCATCTGTCCATCTAACATCCATCCCTGCATCACTATCCACAACAGTCCCTTCTTTTCTCTTCAGTTTTTTAATTTTTATTTTATTTTATGTGTTTTGCCTGCGTGTACGTCTATGTGGCACTTTCTGGTGTTTTTCACAGGCCAGAAGAAGATGACCAATTCCCTGGCCCTAGAGTTACAGACGATGTGAGACACCATGTGGAAGCTGGGAATTGAACCTGCGTCTGCTGGAAGAGCAGCCAGGGCTGTTAACCACTGAGCCATCTCTCCAGCCTGGTCCCTTATTTGCAACGTGTGAACCACTGCGCTGTAGCTGTCTCATTTAAAGAGCAGGCTGTCTTGCTTTATACAGCCCACAATGTACCCAGAAAGGAAGGCTCTGAAGCCATCCAGGAGGACTTTGTCCCCATGTGGCATGTGCCCAGAGGACCACTGTCAGCTTGCTTTCTGGGTTCCCCTGTAAAAGCCCTCCATGTGGCCATGATCCAGATTCAATCATCAGCTGGTCCTCAGAGCAAACCAGGCCCAGTTACCTTTAGGCCCAGGCTGGCATAAATCTCTGTTGCCTGGAGGTTTGTGTGGAATGAAGCCTTCCTTCAGAGGCCCCTAGCTCTCTGGCCTTCGTGACAACCCTGCAAGGCACAGTGGTGATGCCTAGTCACATCTGCAGGTAATTTCTTGCTCCATCTGCACTGGAGTGGATCTTATTGAGATCAGAACAACACCCTCTGTCCCTGTGCCATCTCTCAGGCGGGCGGGGCCCCTGCGTCCCCTGCAGAGCGTGTTGCTCTAGCTCCTCACTGGAACCTTCTGTTTCCTTGTGAGCTCTGATGACATTTGGAGTAGCCATGAGGTCAGCGGGCATGCTCGCTATGGAGGCCTGGCCTCCAGCAGCCCACTGCGTGCGCAAAGAGCTCCAGGATGTGCTGCCTGACATTTGAAGTCATTTACAGGGAATAAGTTCCATCCTTGCACCCTGCTCCGCCTTCCCTAACAGCCAAACTGTCGGCCCTGGACAGGGCATAAATCCTGCTGCCGAGTCACTGGGCCAGCTCTCCTGGAACTGTTTCCCGAGCAAAGCCTGTGTGTGTATGTGTGTGTGTGTGTGTGCGTGTGCGTGTGCGTGTGCGTGTGTGTGTGTGTGTGTGTGTGTGTGTGTGTGTGTGTGTGTGTGTAGGGGGGTACAGAATTCAGGGAACTGACAGGGTGTAGGGGAAGAGAACACAGTATTCAGGGACGAAGTGCAGGGGTCCAGCTCCTAGGCCAGGCAAGTACTTTCACTCTGAACAGTGGATCTTCTCACTCATGAGAGATGTGTGGTACCTGCTTCTGCTTCTGCTGGTTGTATGGACCAAAAAAGCACCAGCTGTGATGGGCACCCCACAGGGACACAGGAGGAGCATCTTCCCACGAGCCTTCGAGAGGCTGCGCACCCCAGGGCGAGAAACAAGGTTCTCTCTGCTCAACCTTTTCTATTTCTGCCAAATGAGATCAGGGATGTACCTACCTCATGCGGCCATCAGGGAGACTAAGTAAAGCAGTGCGTTGCAGGAGCACAGGCCGCCGTGCAGTGAACACTTGTTAGCTGAAAGCGTCCTCCTTTTCTCTGTTCATGCAATGAAAGGTAGAGGTCCTACTATATGCTGGGCAATAGGCTAAAAATGAAGAGCTGTTAGGGATACCTCGTAGGTTCCTGGCCATTCATGTGACCCGATGGCTGTGTTTTTTTTTCTCCGTTGGTCCATCATCGTGTGTGTGTGTGTGTGTGTGTGTGTGTGCGCGCGCGCGTGCGTGTGTGTGTTTCAAGGGCTTTGGGCATGCTAGGCAATTGCTCTACATCTAAGCTATAAACCCAGTAATTAAAAGAAAAAAAAAACCTCAAACAAAAATGTGAGACAAGGTCTAATTAAGTTATTCAGGTTGGCCTTGAACTTGCCATTTTACCACTGTAGCTCCAGGAGTAGCTGGGATAAGAGGCAGGTACCACCATGCCTACCCTTTTCATTTTAAGAATTTGCCAATGTCAGGGCATGGTGATGCACACCTTTAATACTAGCACTTTGAAGGCAGAGACAGATGGATTCCCCCATGAGTTTTAAGGCCAGTCTGGTCTACATAGCAAGTTCCAGGACAGCCAGAGCTGCATAATAGACCTTGTGTTTATTAAAAAAAAAAAAAAAAAGCCAATGGAGGCCTGTTGATGCTACTTAGCTTAGCTTCTGGCTGGATGTAGCCAGGATACAGATCCTGTGATATCTTTTGTTTTTGTTTTTCAAGACGGTTTCTTTGTGTAGCCATGGCTGTCCTAGAACTCATTCTGTAGATCAGGCTGGCCTTGAACTCATAGAGATCTGCCTGCCTCTGCTTCCCGAGTGCTGGGGGTTAAGGGTGTGTGCCACCACTGCCCAGCACTGTGATATCTTCTAAGTAGAACCTCAGACCCGACTCTCTCTCTGGTCACCATCTCCTTGCTTTTTCCAAGGTCAGCTGACAGGATTCTTCCTCCGGGAAGTCTTCAACAACTCCCTTCTAGTCCAGCTCAGGGGGCCTGATGGGATTCTTCTTATAGCCAAGAGGCTTGGGCTTCCTCGTTCCTGACTGAGAATGGTCATACGCCAGGGCTATATGACTCCCTGCCCTCCTATGAAACCTACAGGACTCTGGGTACAGAGCAGATGCCCTAAAGATCCATCTCAAAGAGGTGAAACATAGTCTTCAGGCCTGTTGCCAGGCTCTGACTGGGGCTCTAAAAAATTGCCTAACTCTTCCTTGGCCGTCACCCCACTGGGAAGACTTTCTGACCAACAGCTCAGACAATGGAATTGATGGAACAGGAGTTGCGGGGGGCGGGGGGTTGGTGGGGAGGGACCAGATCAGGGGAGCACAGATGGTGAAGTGGGAACGGAACTGATGAATGTCAAGCTCATGTTCCTCAGGAAATGGAATGTCATTGCGGTGAGCCCGACTTGGCAAGATGGACCAGCATCTGACCCAAATCATAGCGTTCCCCAGCCACAGGCACCCAGGCCTCTCCAACGTGGCAGCTGCCAGGTGCAGGTGCCAGTCATCCAGAGTCCCGGGATGTCGGCTAGGCATAGTAGAAGCAGCAATCAGGGTGGTGTCATCGAATCATCACCACCTTCTGGCTTTGAGAGGAGACACTCTGGGCAGCTGAATAGGTGTGATGCTGGGCTAGGACTGGCCCCTGGGTAGAGCAGAAAGCAGGACTGTCATACAGTCAAAGGCAGACCCAATGGCAGATGGACTACTGCTCTCCCCACTCCCTTACCCCAGTCTAGTGCCACTTACCTCTTCTATGTGAATCTCAAACTGGTCCCCAAAAGATGAGACACCTCCCAAGTAGCCAGAGGACACCAATCCAACCCTTCCCCTCACCTCCCGGCCCCTTAGAGAGCCACTGTGGCCCCTCTGGTTGCTTTGCCAGGTGACTGAAGTCAAATTCTAGCTTCATGCGACTGTGGAAAGTTCTTTCTGACTCCTCAGTTACATCACCTTCGTAGAGGAATGGAAAGCAAGGAATTATAATGCTTCTTGTTATTGCTGTTTGAGGCATAATCTCATGTACCGCTTGCTGTCCTCCAACTCCTGTGTAGTCAAAATTATGAATTCTGATCTTCTTGCTCCCACGTCCTGAGTGCTGAGATTACAAGAGTGTGTCCATCGTGGTCAGGTTAGGTGGTGGTGGGGAATTAATCCTAGTGCTTCCAGCTAGGCAAGCACTCTGTCCACGGAGCTACATCCCCCAGCCCTCACTATTATTATCATTACTAATTATGTATTACTTGTTTTATACCTTGTAGTTTGGATATTTTGGAGAGAAGTCTAAGGTAGAAGGTCAATATGTAAACAAAAAAATAAAAAATAAAAAAGGGAGAGCTACTCTGGTTGAAGGGAGGAACCTGGGGTTCCACCTGCTCTGTCTCCCCATGCCTCTGAGCGACCCCTGCACAGACACACAGACACACACACACACAATATACACATACACACACTCACACACACATACACACAATACACATGTACACTCACACACATGCACACACTCACATACACACATACATATAATACACACAATACACATATATACACACACATACATACATTCACATATATACAGTCACATACTCACACTCACGTGTATACACACACAATACACACATAAACACACACACATACACACACAGAGCTTGGAAGCCAGCTTTCATGGCGGTTAAGGGACTTCTTGGCCTTGGTCAACAAGGGCTCCCAAGTAGCCTTGAACTGGGAGATTCAAGAGCATTGCTGACACCTGGATGGAGCACTGGGGACTTGTTTGGTAGTCGAGACTGCAATGGGCAGACCCAGGACTCCTTGCTCAGGAACAAGCCATTTCTTACATGGAACTAGCTGCCTAGGAACGTTGTCCTTGGATGCCTAGATTGCCTTAGGAAGGAGGTTGCCTAGAGGGGACCTGCACCTCTACTCAGAGAGCCAGGGTAAAGTGTTGAGGGATGCTCCCGGAAGGAAGCCCCTTACTGGAAGGTGACTCAAATCTTCAAGCCCAATCTTGCTTTCTCCATGGGAGAAGCACGTGTAGAGGGTTCCAGGCCTCCAGCCTCTGCTCCGGAAACCCCCTCATTCCAGTGTGGAGCTTAATCCCTGTTAACAGCAAGCTGACCTCCCACCTCCCCCACGTCCTCACGGGCCGCCTTTGAAAAAATAAATAAATACTTTCTCCATTATCCCATTAGCAGCTTCACAGGTTTTTCTGCTATTAGCACTCAGCTCCAATGAAAGTGGAAACACGTGTCCTGAAGAGCCTCCTCTTGCCAGCACAGGGCTGGGCTGTACTCAAGGTAAGAGAGGCCTGTCCATCTGTAGCTGCCCACCAGTGAGAAGAGGGCTCGGAACCAGCTCAGCAGGATCCAGGGAGCTGTGCAAGAAACTGGGAAGTGGCTTCTTTGTGCTGCTCCTGACTGTGTCTTCAGCTAAAGCCCTTTGCTGTTCTGAGCCTCAAGTGCTTTTATGATAAAAAAAATAAAGACAAATTGAGAAAAAAAGGATGTTATAAATCGTTTCTTGAAGGATTTAGAGGATTGAAATAATCTATGGGGGACAAGAAAGGGTCTTAAGGGCTGGGGAGATGCCTCAGCGGTTAAGAGCACTAACTGCTCATCCAGAGGTCCTGAGTTCAAGTCCTGGCAACCACATGGTGGCTCACAGTCACCTATAATGAAATCTGATGCCCTCTTCTGTCATGTGATTATACATGCAAACAGTGTTTATATACACAAATAAATAAATCTTTGTCATCGCTGAAGTCCTTGGTCCCTAGCTCCCATTTTTCTTCCTGTCCTCTCCCTAAGACCTCAGCTTGCCTTCGTGTACCTGTCTGTGAGCTTCTCCCCAAGTCAGGGGGTCAGCGACAGTCTACCCAATGCCACTAAATTGTGCTACCTTACAGATTGGCTGTGCAACCTCAGACAAGTAGCCTAACTTCTCTGGACCTCTGAGTTTTCTAGCTTTAAAAGTATAGGAAGCACATCCTATTGTTCCAAGGCCTAGCAGGTCACACATTAACACACAGGATTTGGCACTTTGTAAGATCTGCAAACAGTTGCTCTCCTGCAGTCCCTTGAACTCCACACCAAGGGTCCAAGAGCACGTGTATGCATGCTTGGCCCTGGACTCAGCTTCCCAGGGCCTCCTTCTGGCCCCCAACAGGTGGGAGACCTGTGGGCTCTTCCAAAATACAGTTTCCAGACAGCTGGGAGTAATGGAGGACTGTACCCCAGGCAGCCTTGTGGCCCAAAGCCCCCCTGGGCAGACAAGAGCCTAGAGCGCATGCGTGGGTTGGGAGCTGGTCTTGACTGCCTGTACAATAGGTAGACTTGCCTTGAAGCGCTGCCTGGTGCATTAGAGGCACCCTTCCAAGCCCGCTGTTTCTGCTTCTGTCCATACCAGCTCTTCTACAGCAGCTGGACTTCCTTGTCCTGACCCCGGCAGATCCCTCATCTCTCACCTATCACTACTGGCTTTCCTCTTCTTGGTTTCCCCCAAAAAGCACATTCAGGGTCAAATCAGGAGAGCTTTCCACTCTGACCTACCTCACTTTTTGAGTGAGCCACTTTTGGAGGCTGAGACCAGAGGCTATCAAGAAAGGCTGCACAGTTGGATGGTGGCGGTGGTGGCGCACCGCCCTTAATTCCAGCACTAGGAAGGCAGAGGCGGGCGGATTTCTGAGTTTGAGGCCAGCCTGGTCTACAGAGTGAGTTCCAGGACAGCCAGGGCTACACAGAGGAATTGTTGTCTGGAAAAACAAACAGACAGACAGACAGACAGACAGAAACAGAGAAACAGAGACAGAGAGAAACTGAGATAGAGACAGAGAGACAGAGAGAGTGAGAGTCTGTGCAATATGCTTTCTAGCTTACCAATGCTGGCCTTCAAGGGCCAGTGTCAGAAACATTCAGGCTCTGTGTAGGATCCGGGGTTCTCTCTGCTAGGGACCAACAGAGCACCTTGGCAACAGGTGCTTTAAGTGCCAGGATGGCGGGGGTGGGGGGAGGGCGCTAGCCTTCTCCATGGATGGCCTCCTGGGGGACTTGGTTGGACACAGCAAGGCAGGGGCAGTGCTGCCTGACCTCTTGTGAGTCCAGAGGCTTCAGTGCTGTGATTGATTCTCTCCTGGCTCTCCTGGGAAAGCCTCAGGTCTGGGTAAGGGGAGGGGTCTGCAGGGCGCATATTCAGGGATGGATTAGCAGGGGGAACTGCTCCCACCAGCAGGGAGGGGAGAGATAAAGGCTTGGAGCTGGAGAAGGGGGGCCCAACACTGAGACATTCCCTCCCTTGACCTTAGGCCCACACAGAGCCCTGTCTGTGGTGGGGGAGGGGGCCGCCCCCTTTCCCAGGGTATGGCCGGCCCTGGAGCCCAGCACTTTCTCAGGCCCTTTATTAAATTTCTCAGGAGCTAGAGGGGAGGTTATCCCTCCCCCTCGTCTCCTCCCGAGCTCCCCTCCTTTTGTCTCCCTCCCCAGGAGGGTCTGGAAGGAGCTTTTCTCATTATTGTGGTTATTAAAAATAAACGAGAGAGACAGAGACACAGGGAGAGAGAGACCAAGAGAGAGAGAGAGAGACAAGCAAGGATACAAAGACAGAAGAGAGAGCTGGGAAAAGCAGGGGGGGGGGCGGGGGGGGGGGAGGGAGGGCGAGACATAGAAGAAACAGAGGGCTTCAAGGTAGGACTGGGCCTTTGAAATTTGCATCTGTGCCTTGAAAACCATACCTGGTAAGGAGTATAGCCTTGGGCAACCCACATCCTCCGCGTGGCATCCGTTACCTGCAGAACAGAATGGCAGTGCTTTCTTTTGTAGTCCCACTGTGAAGGAAGCACAGTAGGTTCGCAACACTGGAAATAGCATCCCCTGGGTGGCTTTATGTTACATGCAAAACACCTCCACATTCCATGAGAGTCAAGCAAGCACAGAAAGATCAGGGAACATGGTGGGCAAGAGAACTTGGGGTCCCTGGTAATGCCAGGTCGCCTGTGACCAGGGGCAGGGCAGGGTGTCAGGGCCCTGACTCATAGAATGACTGTTTCCAGGGTCTGGCTCTCCTCTTCCTTGCTCATCACCTCACTTTCTTGACAACCGAGTAGGGAAACAATAAACAACAAAATCCGACGAGCCATGGAGAGACCGCTTCTGTGGATGTCTTTGTACCCTAGTTTCTTATCTTTAAAGTGTGGATAGGCTGGGCATGATGGTGGCTTATGCCGGTAATCTCAGCACTTAAGATGCTGAGACAGGAGGATCACCTTGAGTTCCAGGACAGCTTGGGTTTAAAAAAAAAAAAAAAAAAGATCTCTTTTTTATGTAGCTCTGGCTGTTCTGGAACTCACTATATAAACCAGGCTGGCCCCCAAACTTATTTATTTTGATGCAGGGTCTTACTAAGTAACCATGGTTGGCCTGAAACTCACTATGTCTCCACCAACCTATTTTCATATTTCATACTGGGGAACCGGAGGCAAACCAACCGGGCACCAAATTGCTGTGAATTTCCTAAAGGCATAAGGGCTAATATGGTTTGTCTTAGTCTTCGTTTTGTTGTTGTTTTACCCTTGAGAAACTTTAAAAAAATTTATATTTTTGTGTCTGAGTGTTTTGCCCGCATGTATGTCTATGTACCACATATGCGTACGGTGCCCACAGAGGCTGAAAGAGGGCATCAGATCCTTTAGAGCTGAAGTTATGAATGGTTGTGAGTCACCATATGGATGTTGAGAACCAAACCCGGGTCCTCAGAAAGAGCACCAACTACTCTTATGTAACTGCCAAGCCATTTCTCCAGCACTACCCCCATCTCCCCTTTAGAATAAGGGTTTCACTCTGTAGTTCTAGGTGGCCTGAGATACCATGTAGACCAGGCTAGCATCAAATTCACAGAGACCCACCTGCCTCTGCCTCCTTAGTGCACTACCATGCCTGGTTTGAACAGCTTTTTTAAGGAATAAAATTCATTTGTGAAACCTCTCAAAGTGTATGTATGGGTCAGTGATTTTCAGTGAATCACAGAGGTATGCAAGCATTTTTATGGTATGATTTGAAACATCCCTGTCAATGCCAAAATCTGTCCTTCATCCATTGGCAGTCAGTCCCTACTCCCTATCCTGACCCCAGGCAGCCGCCACTCATTCTGGGTCTGGCTTTTTTCCTCAAGCATGGTGCCTGAGGATCAGCACACCTCATCCTTTGCCCTGCAGTCTTACTCCACTTGACTGATGCATCATATGATGTTCTCCCACCAACCAGTTGGTCTGATTGCTCTCAGGGTGCTTTAAGGTTTAAGTAAAGGCACAGGGTGTGGCTCAGTGGCAGAGCTCTGGCCTAGGACGCACAAGGTCCTGAGTTCAGTTTTTCGAATTGAGAAAGAAAATGAAAGGGTTAAATGTGATACCAAAGCGAAAGAGATCAGATTGGTGAGTATCAGATCAGCCTAAATAGATTTAGGAGGGGGCATTTCTTTGTGGGCACACATGTGCCTGGCATAGTTGGAGGTATTCTGCAGCCACAGGCGGCTCACACCACAGCTCTGGAGAGGCTGGTATCGTTATCTTCGATGAGGATTCTGCAAAGGGACCGAGAAGGGCGTGGAAGTGGACTGGCTCCTGGAGCTCACACCCAGTGAACGTGGGGTGGGAGGGAAGCCCAGACCTTGGCATCAGCCCTGCCGCTTCGCCACTATTCTCCACTCTGAGAAGGAGGGAGGGTGTGATTTAACAACAGTCTGTCCTGAGGTTTAGGGAGCATGAGGGGAAAACTGAGGGTACCACAGACCTCCTTCTCCCAGCACCAGCTCTGGCTGGAAGGTGTAGGACATGCTGTATCTGCTGTCCCGCCTTGCTTTTAGCTCAGAAACACCGTTGTTTCCCTTCCAGGACATGCTGCGGAGCCTCTTCATGTGGAACACTTATTATGTACAGGGCTGGCTCGGGCGCCCTACCATATCTCTCTGGGAACCCTTGGGTGTAGTGGTGATGCCATGAAGGCCCAGGAAAGTTCAACCACTTGCCCAAGATCACGAGGACGTTTGGTGTGCAAATGGTAGAGACCACATTCCTGCGTCTCCATCTGTTGAATTCCAAAGGCCACTCTTCCTCTCTCTGCCTCAGCTCCCCTCCCTCCCTTCCAGAGGCTGGAGTTCCACATCTGGCTCCCAAATGACCCCCCCACCCCACCCCCACCCCCAGGAGGGAAGGCAAAGCCTGGGGACCCTGTTGTAGGGAAGGGATCTGGAAGGCTTGGGGGTGGGGAGGGCAGAGGGACCGCTGGCCTTCTTCCCCAGGCTCCAATGGGCTCAGAGGCCCTCCCTAGGGAGGCGTGGTGCCCTCTGCTCCCCTTCAGCTTCTCCTGGGAGACAATATGCTTCCCATTAAGCTGGCGTTGGATTTTGCAAACCGCAGGTCTAATTGTGAAGCTGGGATATGGGTGTGTGTGTGTGTGTGTGTGTGTGTGTGTGTGTGTGTGTGTGTGTGTGAGTAAGTGCACATCTCGAGTTGGGGGAGATCAGTCAGCCCCTCCCCCAACCCCAGGGTGGCTCTTGGCACACTGCAGGCAGCTGTGCCCCAGCCTTCACCCTCTGCCAGCTCAGAGTGGAGCTTTAAGGAATGGGTGTCCAGAGACAAGTTTGGCAGAGGAAAGGGTAGGGCAGGGTGCCACGGGCCCTGCTGTCTTTATCTGCTCCCTGGGACTGACCAACCTCCTATCTTCGGCGCCTCTGGGTGCCTCTGTGTGATCAGGGTTCCCTGAAGGCAGGGTGAGACTGCTCACACTGAGGCTCCAGGGGGATTGGCGAGCCTCGGGATGGGACGGGACACACCCAACAGGAGAAAACCACAGGCACCGAGGGCCTGGAGCTGAGGGGCACAGGCTTCATCCAGCCCAACCCAGCAGCCACAGGCTCAAGGCGGAATAATGAGCGTGTAACTGAGTTAGGCCCACAGGAGCCTCTGAAGGCTCCAGTTTCCTCCCCACCCAGTGGGTCTGTCTGGGTGACTGCGAAGGGCTAGGATGCTGCCTTCTCAAATCCTCTCTGAGAGTCTCAGCCAAGGGCCCCACGAGGCAGAGGGGGGCCCAGGCTGGTCAGGGTGTGAATGTCAAGTCTTGGGAGCTCTCCCCATCACTTCCTGCTTCCCGCAAACATGCCTTGCCACAGCCATGTGGGCACACAGAGACCCACATGAGCCCTTGGCGTCAGTCACAGATGTACTCCCCGCGAGCTGGGTGTAGATGACACAAGCGCTGTGATCCCTGTGCTCAGGATATGGAATAAGATGGATCAATAGTACAAGGCCAGCCTGGGTTACATGACCCCTTGTCTTTAAACAAACCAACAAAATTCCCACCCAGACATGCAGACGTCTGTATTCCTGATGAACACACGAGTACTACACATGCAAGTGGTACACATGTCAGTATGCGCACTCGTACACACTGACACCTGTCTGCATGGCCAGCCACACTGCTGCAGACAGTCTTAGGGGGTCTTCTCATTCCAGGCCTGGGTCACACATGGAGAACCTTGGAGTTCACTCCCCAAAAGGGACCTTAAAAGTTCGCCTGTCTGTCCCATCCCATCCGGTCCCCCTTGCCCTGGCTGCCGTAAGCATCACCCAGCCTATCACCCGGGATGAATGGAGTCTGGACCTGTTCTCTAATCTATGACACCCATCAGGTGAATCACTGGTGACTCCAAACCTCAGGCGCTGAAGCTTGAGGCTGTCAACGAGAAGGCCTGTGGAGAGTGCAGAGGTGCGGGAGGGAGACCCCCTGGGGGTTCTTGCCAGAGAGACACGTTGGTTTGGGTTAGGGAGGACACCTCACCCCATCCAAGCTGGGAACATTAAGTCTGTTTGTTTGCTTAAACAAAAGAAGGCGGGGCAAGGGGCCCAAGTGCTTTGTCCCTATGGTGCCCTCAGCTGAAAGAAGGGTCCAAGCAAACCCCAGAAAGCCGGGACTGAGCCCCTGGGCTAGAATGGCATCTGAATGGGGTCTGGGATTTGAAGGATAGAAGAGGAAGGAAGCAAAGGGTAAGAGGCTCCATCCCGAGGCCCTGCCCCGGAACCTGTGGTCCAGAGCAATCCTCTAAAAGTGAACGGAACAGGCCCTGCCTGCACAGGAGTCTGAGGCCTGGCTGGGGGTGCCAAGGGCCGCTTTAACCTGCCCTTCATTCCTTCGGAGGCAGAGCTTTCTCCAGGCTCCTGAGGCTGCTGGGCCATGTTGCATGTCTCTATAGTAACGACCTGTCATCACCTTCACTAGGCAGTGAGATTCGTTCATCCATCCATCCATCCATTCAGCCATTATTTATCTTTTTTTTTTTTTTTTTTTCCAAATACGGCTGACAGGCTCTTCCTTGAATGGTAGTTAGGGTTGACTGAGTTATGAAGTGTAAAGCTCATAGAACACACCTTGCACAAACAAATGCCACACGCTAACTCAGAAGAGTAAGAGGCCCACAGCAGACACAGACAGGTGTGGCAGCTGTCACCAGAGAAGAAGATGACACTGTGTCTGCCCTCAATGAGTTCAAAGACTTGGAGACACTCGATGGAGTGGGTGTTAACCACAATGCAGTGGTCCGTGTGACGGCATTTGTGAGGGGAAAAGGTAAAGTTTTGGGGTGTTCATGAGAGCACACAAACAGGGGACCCCAGCCTGGGCAGTGGCTTAGGGCAGGGCCTCAGAAGACAGGAACCAAAGGGTATGCAGAAACAGCCAGGGGAAGATGGGGAAGGGAACATTCCAGAGGGACATCAAGCACAGAGGCTTCCTAGTCTCTGTGGTTCAACTGGAAGGCCTAGGCATGGCATCTTTGTGTGTGTGTGTGTGTGTGTGTGTGTGTAGATTGACACCAAACATCTTCCTCAGTTGCTCTCTCCTGGTTGTTGTGGGTTTTTTTTTTTGTTGTTGTTGTTGTTTTAACCAGGGTTCCCGTATGGAACTTGAAGCTAATTGCCATCTTGGCCAGACTTCCAGCAACTTCCAGGGGTCCTGCATCTCTACCCTCCCAGCACTGGGTTCTAGTTCTGGGCCACTAGCCCTACCTTTTAGGGGGGAGCTGGAAATACAAATGTGGATCTTCATGCTTGTGTGGCAGGCACTTTACTGACAGCTACTCACCACCACCCATCACCCCCAACCTCACCCCACGCCACCCCCACCCCACCCCAACCCCACCCCCACCCCCTGCATACCCATCCCCACACAGTATCCTTATAACAGTGCTGTCAGATGGAGGCAACCTGCACCCATTTCTCAGAGCAGCTGAGCCACAGCAGCTTGTTTAGGTGACCCAGGTCACACGGCTATTGGTCAGTGGCAAACAAGAATCTTTGTCCCTTCTCTGCCTTCAGGTGCCTCAGGGGAATATGTCTTTGCTGCACTTAAAAAAAAAAAAAAAAAAAGACCCAGGCAAAGCCAGCAGTCTGGGACAGACCCTTGAGCTCCTCCCTTTTGAGGAGCAGCTCCTGAGATCTGGGAGATAAAAAAAAATCTCTGTACCCCAAATTTCTGAGAGACCCTTGACCCTCCTGAGCCTTGAGGAGGTGGGGTTGACTACCTCTCACATCTCACCTAGGGAGAGCCTGTCATGAAAGACCCAGCTCACTGGGGTCACTGTGCCACATCTCCTTCCTGGGGCTCCTGGGTGCCCCATCAGATTGCTGTCAGCTCTTGACCCCCGACTCCTCAGGGAGGTATTTGGTTAGTGTGTTGGCAGCTGGGATAGGCAGCGATAAAGAATGGAACAAGGCTCCCAGCATCCCCTGTCTACAGTGGTAGACGCCTGTCTCCATGTCCCTACCAGCTCGTATCTATTCAATATCTTAGCTGCAGGGACAGTGTGCCTTTCTTCAGAAAACTTGATTCATGTAAGCACCCGGGGGCTAAGACCTCTTCTGAGGCCCGGCTCGGGAAAGAGGCACAGCCAAGAGGAGGGCTACGGTTTATTCTGAGTCCTGTGGTCTAGCCAGCTATCAGCCTATGTCAGGTGAAAACTGCCTCTTCCTCGGGTGTCCCGTCTCAGATGAATGCCAAACTCACAACACAGGCTGGGAAACTGAGGCTTATGTCTGCTGGAAGAGGCCAGGAGCTGCTCTGTCCTTTCTACTCATCCATCCACAGGCCACTATGCACCGCCAAAGCCTTTCGGTGCTCCCCTGAGCCTGTCCCCAGCGACCCCCTTACAGGGAATGTGATGAAAGGCCTATTTATTACACTTCGGCTCGGACAGTTGTTACAGATGTTTCCAATTCGTCAGCCCCCTCACACATCTGTTCCTGGTTGAAGTCAGAAGAGAAAGAAACAAGGAAAAAGTCTCTGTGCTTCACACAGCCTCTCTCACATACACCGACTCTTACGTCCCCTCCCCCTCTCTCCCACCGGCTGCAGGAGCCTATGCCCTCCGGTTCTAGTCCACACACCCACCTTCCCCTGCTCCTGTTGAGTCCACCACCTCAGGACATCTATCCCACAGCCGGCTTGCCAACACCCTAGGCTCCTGTGTCCCTACACCTGTCCCCTCCCTGAGCCCCATGTACAATCCTCTGCGTCACGGTGTTGGGTCACATTGCCTGAGGATGTTGCCTGGAGTTGGAGGCCCAGCCCAGACACTGCAGCCTGGAAGGTCATCACCTCTCCTACTTCATAGAGCTGTTGTACCATTTAAGACCTTGTGTGTTGGTGTCTGGCCTGGTAATAAGAGCTGGTCTCTGGGGAGACCAGCAGTGATCCCTGTGGCATGTCCGCCTTCTCCTATGCACAGACTCATACCCTTGCACAAAGTTGCTTCTGTGGAAGGGGGCTGGAATGGCTCCAGGGTCCCTCGGGACATCGCTCTCCTGTGAGTCTTCACCCTCACACAGAGCACAGGGACACAGCTGCATGATGTCATGTTGCTCAGCAGCGCACACTCACACAGAAAAAGGTGAGCCGAGGCACACGTGCACTCGTGCTCACACCTGCACGCCTTGCCACAGTGCACACGGGTGCTCACCCCTCTGCTCACACCTTCACACTGGAAGACCTGGCTGAAGCCTGGAGAGGTGCAGGAGACCCGGCCTGCAGACTCCACTGGCTGAATTAGAGCCGATGATCCGCAACTTGTAGACAAGCTGAGATGGGTGGGCAAGTACCTGGCTGTGTCTATTACTGTCACCCTGTAGCTGAAGGGACTGGCTCCAACTAAAAGCTCTGGGATAAAGGGGAGGCAGTAGGAGGACTAGAAGGAACGATTCCTCTGTCCAGAGAGTTTCTAGATTGGCACCTCTTGTCCAGCAATCCCGGCCTTCAGAGCGAGGAGAGGCATTCCCCTGCCTTCCTCTGATTCTCTTCATCTGTCTTGCGGGGGGGGGGGGGGGGGGCGGTCCCTGCTCCACACTCCAGAACCCAAAGCAGTGGGGGAGAGCAGGTGATTTGTCCCCATTCTGGGGCAGGCTGGACCTGGAGAATCTGCCTGTCCAGCAAGCACTGCCCTTTGGCCTCCATGTGCGAAGAGGAAAGAGCACAGATTGCAAAGGTGGTGTTCAGGCCGCAAACCTCTCTCCTCTTCCTCCCAAGGCCAAGGCCAAACATAGCTACAGTGTTTGCAGCTGGGCACCCTCCGACTTCATGCCAAGCCCAGAAGGGATGCATCTGCGAGTTTGCTGAGGTACCTGGGCTACAGCTGAGGTCTGGAGGGGAAAAGAGAGAGGAGAGACGTCTACCTGGCTTCTCACCTGGGAAGAGTCTATCAGGAAGGATGGGTGAGCAGGAAGCTTTTACTAAGCTCCTCCTGTGTGCACATATTAGGAGGGAACCTCGAGCTGGCGAGATAGTTCAGCCTGTTTGATATCTAGGACCCACGTAGTGCAAGAAGAGAACTGACTCCTACAAGTTGTCCTCTGATTGTCACCTATGTGTGTGTGTGTGTGTGTGTGTGTGTGTGTGTGCACAGAGCCACAAAATAAGTAAGTGTAAAAAGAAAAATAAATAAGTGTAAAATGCAGACTCTACAAGGGCAGAGGTCTTGCTGTTTGATCCACCTGCTGTACCCGTGGTGTATGTATACCTTTAATCCCAGCACTCAGCATGCAGAGGCAGGCAGACCTATGTGAGTTTGAGGCTAGCCTGGTCTACATTTGAGGTTAGCCTGATCTACCTTCTACATGATCTTCTGAGGCTCGGAGAAGTTCTGTGGTTTGTGCAAGGGCGCAAAGCCAGAGTTAAACCTCTCTTCAATAGAGCCTTTTGTTCACTGTGTTTCTGAGCAGACCAAGATGACCATATCGGTGTGGGGGGGGGTGGGGGGGGGAGGGTACAGTACACTTAGGGTTAAGTGAGAAGACAGACTCTATTAGAAACCACGTATGCACACATATTAATGAGGCAAGCACACAAACACACACACACATACATGCCCGTGCACACTCACAACCATACATTCCAACACAGACTCATGGATAGCAGGAAACACAGAGACGCATATGAGGGCAGACTGTTGAGTCTCCTAGGAGCTCCATCTGACTCCTACCTCCAAAGGCCATCCTGACCCTGCTCCCCCCCAGCCCCCCCATCCTCTCCCACACCCCTCCTTTGAACCTGAGCTCTCTTTCTGAACTTCACTAGAGAAGACTGACCTCAGTAGCCACAAGGTTTGCTCTACCGGATGGGGGTGGGGAGCATCCTTGCTGGTCCCTTCCCCAGAGTCCAGGGCTAGAAGCACCTGAACCTCATTAACTGTCCAGCCAGGCCCCTGTGTAAGCAACTCTTCATCTGGGGCAGGAGGAGGGCTAGAATGGAGCTCAAGGACTCTCAGTCAGTCACCCTAGGTCAGACCAGCTCTAGCTGCTGTCTCCAAGCCCCCTCCTCTTGGCCTCATGGCACCTGTGTCTCGCGTGTCCCCTGGCCTGCATGCTACCCCATGCCTCCTACCGTGAGGGTGACATGCCTCTCACAGAGATCCATCCATGCAACATCCCCAGTGCTGGATTCGAAACCCTTAAGGCTAAACCTTTAGGCACCTTAAGGTCGCTAAGACCACCTTTCTTCCCTGGCATGGTTCATTGCTGCCGCCATCCACCTCAGTGCACACCCCATCATCTCCTCCCCTTTCTCCTGGCCCTCTTCCACTTCCTCCTCTACTTCCTCTCCCCCCTCTTCCTCCTCCTGCTCCTTCCCTTTCCCACCCTGAAGACCCCCACCTGCCACCACCTTCTCCTACTCTGGCTCCTCTTTCTAGACCAGTGGTTCTCAACCTTCCTAATGCTGCGACCCTTTAATATAGTTCCTCACGTTATGCTGACTCTCAACCATAAAATTATTTTTGTTGCTACTTCATAACCCTAGTTTTGCTACTGTTTTGAGTCACAGTGTGCATACCTGAGATGTGACCCTTGTGAGAGGGTCATTTGAACCCCAAAGGGGTTGCAACCCATGGGTTGAGAAACACTGTTCTAGGGTCTCCAGGGATGACTTACTGTGGTCCCAGTACTTCCCACTGTTCTTGCCCCCAACATGAGTCTTCCCTCTCACTTGCTCTGACCCTTGTGATGTCTCATCCCAGCTGACAGACACTTGCCTGGAAATGTTGATAGCCTGTCCACATCAGCTCAGGCGCTTAGAGACTCCAGTTCCCCTCAAAGGGAGCATCCTCTAGCCACAGTGCCAGCTGCCAATTGCTCACCTCTCTTCCCTGTGTACCTCCATGGCAGAAACCAATTCAGCCATTGGGTGTTTGTTTGTTTTGGTGTGTGTGTGGGAGCAGCCAGAGGAAGATGACTGCGCTGAGCATCTTATTCCATTGCTCACGACCTTTTTTCTTTTTCTTTTTTTTTGCTTTTCAGGACAGAGTTTCTCTGTGTAGCCCTGGAACTTACTCTGTAGAAAACACTGACCTTGTCAGGCATGGTGGTGTATGCCTTTAATCCCAGCACTCTGGAGGCAGAGGCAGGTGGATCACTATGAGTTCAAGGCCAGCCTGGTCTACAAAGCAAGTCCAGGACAGCCAAGGCTACACAGAGAGACCCTGTCGCAAAAAACAAACAAACAAACAAAAGACCGGCCTCAAAGTTGGGAATTCAAGGCAATCCTCTGATACACAGCAGACAAGCCAGCCTGGGGCACCTAAGGCTTTGTATAAAGAAATAATTAAAAATGAAGAAGAGGAGGAGAAATAGGGAAAGGGTGAGGAAGAAGCAGCTGCTGCCACCCCTCAGATTATTTATAATACTTAACATGATGCATATGGGTGTATATTGTATTTTTCAGGCACTAGAAGAAGGAAATAGTGCATGCAGAATCAGTACAGATGCAAGTCTTTCCCAGCATCCTCAATCTCTGATTTGTTTAATCCATGGACAGACTGAATTCATGATGACAGAGTGCCAACAACATAACAGTCATGTAGGAAACATGAACTGGACAAATGAGCGAATGAAACACAGTCAGATAAAGATAGGAGTGAGCGAATGAGCAACAGGCTTTAGCCCACAGTCCGCTGCAGCTGAGAACTGGAAAAGAGCTTGGATTTGTTGTTGTTTGGTTTTGTTTTTGGCTTTGCTTCTTTTGTTGTTGTTGTTGAGACAACTCCATGTAGCCCAGGCTGGTATCCAGCTTTGCTATGTAGTTGAGGATAACCCCGAACTCCTGATCCTCTCTACCTCTCAAGTGCTGGGATGACAGGGGTGCCCCACCACACTTGGCACCATGTTGGGTTGGAAGCTGTGTGTTGTATTGTAACCTTGGGAAAGTCAGCTTGCCCTATGGCCTGGTTCTTTTCTCTGAGCAGTCAACAAGAGCTGATGGGGTGTGTCCACAGGTCCTCGTACCCTGCCTATCTCCTGTGCTCACAGCCTTGGTGTCCCGGTCATGAGACTTACAAGTAAAGGGAGTTGGCCCTTGGTTTCTGAGAGAAGCAAAGACTCAGTGAGGAAGCTGAACTGTCTTCATTTTGCAAAATGGAGTCAGGCTCTCTGGCTCGGCTTTTAAGACCTTCCATGGTGCAGTCAGCCCCACTCGGGGCTGCTTCTTTTATCCTCCCACCACCATGACAGCCTGTCTCTTTCTCTCTTCTCTGTCTCTATGTCTGTGCTCTGTGTGTCTGTGTCTCTCTCTCTCTTTGTGTCAGTGTATCTTTGTCTCTCTGTCTCTCTGTGTGTGTCTCTGTCTCTCTGTCTCTGTCTCTGTCTCTCTCTCTCTCTGTCTCTCTCTCTCTCTCTCTTTCCCCCAGACACTAGAAAAAAGAAAAGTTCAGCTATGGCTGTGAGACTAACTCAGTGGGAAAGAGTTACTGGCAGAGCTTTCCTACAGTGCCGGATTGAGAAAATACCAGACGCAGAGTTGGATAAGACAGCTCAGCAGGTAACTTGCTGGGCAAGCCTGCCGACCTGAGTTCAAAACCCTGATCCCACAGAAAAGCAGGAGAGAACCAACTCCACAAAGTTGTTTTCTGACACTGTGGCGCCTGCGTGCATGCACATACATAATAATAACTGAAATAAACTTATCTCAAGAAGGAGGAAGAAGCCAGGCACAGTGGCACATACCTGTGATCCTAGCACTCAGGGAGACAGAGGCAGGCATATCGCTGTGAGTTCGAGGCCAGACTGGTCTACAAAAGAAGTCCAGGAGAACCAGGAACCCTGTCTTGAAAAGCAAAACAAAAGAAAAACAAGAAGGAGGAGGAAGAGGAAGAGGAAGATAAAATGTACATACGAAGCACGTTATCTGTTGTGTGAGCCTAAAAACAATTAATTGGAAAGCTCCATGTGTTCAGGCCTCTGTCAGGGATCTGTAAGACAGCAACAATCTAATTTGGGTGCTGCCTGACCTGAGACTCATGGTTGCCCAGGGCAATGGGTACATATATGAACACCTTGTGCACCAAACAATGTGGCCTGAGATACAAAGAAAATAACAGGCAGGGGGAGACAGTAGAAGTGAATATGACCAACAAATAATTAATATCCTTTTCCTCTAACACTGGTATTCACCTTAAGTCGGGGGGGGGGGGGTTGGGGGGTGGAGATGACACACCACACAGAGCCCAGTAGGTTAATTACAAAGTCCACAGGCAAGAAAAGATGACTGGGTACATCAGGCACTTATAAGGCCATGCAGCATCTGCTCCATAATCAGAGACATGCGAATTGAAGCCAGGAGCACAGCCCTGCCAATCTAGTGGGCAAAAAAAGTTTTTCCTCTAATGAGAATAGCCCATGTAGGTAATACAGAGAAAAGGGCAACCTTGTCGCTCTTCTTCATCCATCCTGTGGCACACCCTCACTGGTCTTAAGATCTGAGGTTACCCAGGAGCCTTAAAAACAGCCGGGCCCAATGGCACACACCTGTAATCCCAGTACTCAGGGAGGCAAAGGCAAGTGGATCTCTGTGAGTTCAAGGCTAGCCTGGTCTACAAAGTGAGGTCAGGATAGCCAAGGCTACACAGAGAAACCCTGTCTCGAAAAACCAAAATCCAAAACAAACAAACAAACAAACAAACAAAACTAGACTGCAATGCAAGAAGTCCCCAGAGCCTGCGATTGGTGACCGTGTCACTTCAGGGGAACTACTGGATGGATCCCTTGGGTCTCTTTGCCTGCATAAGGAGAATAATATCCAGGCCACAATGTCTGCATGAAGAGAAGAGAAAGGGCAAGTATACAAAGCCAGCACTGGGGGCTGGAGAGATAGCTCAGAGGTTAAGAGCACTGACTGCTCTTCCAGAGGTCCTGAGTTCAATTCCCAGCAACCACATGGTGGCTCACAACCATCGATAATGTGATCTAATATCCTCGTCTGGCCTGCTGGCATATATGCAGACAGAGCACTGTATGCATCATACATAAAATAAATCTTAAAAAGTAAAAATGCCAGGACTGAAGCAGGCACACCGAACAGCCTATTCTGAATAGCCATATTCTTCAGGCACTGTTTCTCCCTGGGGGAAAGGCACTAGCACCTCTAGCAATGAAGAGCCTGGAAATCAGTGCCACTATGGTCACTTTCCAGCACCTCACCCAGAGAAGCCATTAGAAAAGCAAACCAAGGATCTGAAATGGCAGAGCTGAACACTTGTAAAATAGCATTTGAGACAGACTGCTCCAAACGTGTGACAACTGCTGCCAAACAGCCTACCTAGGAGGGACAATTCTTCCACAGGAGGGGACTAAAGGGGATTCTGCTGCTCCTGAGTGTTTGCTAAAGACTCATAAATTGCTCTAGTAATTAGAAACTAGTTGTCTATAATTACATAATTGTATCGAATGTATAGTCATATGTAATTAATGTTCAAGACATAATTAACCATTAATTATAATTATGTATTGCCAGAGGGAAGTTACCAGGCAAGAGATCATTTTCCAAAAGTTATTGAAATCATATCTTATACATGTATTAAATAATCACATGGGATCCCATAAATACATAATCAAAATATTATCTTCTAGGCACTTCCTGGAGATCGCAACATTTGTCATGGAGAGAGACACAGGAGGCCCATGGAACTCATTAGAAACTTAACACGACTCAAAGGCCTGGAACTGTCCACACCCAGGTTCTATAGTGCCATAAACCACTACGGAAGGAGAGGCCGTCTCTTTGGTGGATATGCCGACGAGCTGTGCAGAGGGCTCCAGGGATTCAGCTGCCTGGGTCTCCTATGTGCCCGTAAGTCATCTCAGTAAGCTCAGGGGTTCACCACACTGGAGCTGGATGGAATTTTCTCCGGTTTGCTGTTGTCTTCTCTTTGGAGTGAATAGAAATAGACTCCTTCGAGCTAGGTGTGATGGTACACACCTTTGATTGCAGTCCTCAGGAGGCAGAAGCAGGTGAATCTCCATGAGTTTGAGGCCATCCAGGACTACATAGTGAGACCCTGTCTCAAAAACAAATACAAAAATAAAAGTAAGAAAGGAAGGGACTCTGCAGAAAATTCTCTCAACAGATAATAATTATTAATATTATGTGTGCATATGTGTATATAATGTATGAATATAAAACGTGCGCATTATACGTGTGCGATATATGCAGATGTGTGTGCAGGGGCCTACACCCATGTGCATGTGAAGACCAAAGAGGGACATCAGGTGTCCTGCTCTCTCTATCACTATCCCTGCCTTGTTCCCTTGAGACAGGGTCTCTTTCTTTCTTTCTTTCTTTCTTTCTTTTTTTTTTTTTTTTTTTTGAGACAGGGTTTCTCTGTGTAGCCCTGGCTGTCCTGGACTTGCTTTGTAGACCAGGCTGGCCTCGAACTCACAGCGATCCACCTGCCTCTGCCTCCCAAGTGCTGGAATTAAAGGAGTGTGCCACCACCGCCCGGCTTTTTTCTTTCTTTCTTTCTTTCTTTCTTTTTTTTTTTTTTTTTAAGACAGGGTCTCTTAATGAACCTGGAACTCACCATTTTTTCAGCAGACTGGTGCCCGCAAACCTTCCTGTTTCTATCCTCACAGTACTGGGGTTACAGCTGTACAGCCATGTCTAGCTTTTTATGTGGGTGCTGAGATCCAAACCCAGGTCCTTGTATTTGTGTGGGAATGCTAAGACTGTCCATCAGTGGCCAAGTGCTTGTTTAACGTGTAACAAAGTTCTGGGGTCCCCAGTGTTGTCAAACTAAACAAAATACTAGGAAATATCAGGCTGAGATGAAGTGCTTTCCAGAAGGAAATACCAAAACAATCTGCTAGAGCTACTAGAGATGAAAGAAAGACCCTCTGAGGAGGTAGCGGGTGTCATAAGGCCCAAGTGTCAAGGAGTGGGCTGTGTACAGACCTGGGAGAAAAATCAAAGTAGAATAAAGCCTTTAATGGATGGGAACAGGATCAGTTGGTAGAACAGTTGCTAAGCATACACAAATAAACGTCCATTCTCAGCACACCAAAGCAGGGCTCTTGGGAGGTGGAGGCAGGAGGATCAGAAATTCAAGGCCTGAAGAGTTGGCTCAGTGGTTAAGAGCACTGACTGCTCTTCCATAGGACGGGGGTTCAATTCCCAGCCCCATGTGACAGCTCACCAATCTCTGTAACTCCAAGATTTGACACACAGACATATGTGCAGGCAAAACACTAATGCCCATAAAATAAATTAATAATAATAATAATACTAACAACAACAACAACAGCAACAACAATAATAATAATAATAATAATAAATTCAAGGTCATCATTGGCTTCATAGAGTTCCAGATCACCCTGGGCTACATCTTAAAGGAAAAAGGAGAAGAGGAAGAGGAAGAGAACAGAGAGGAAAAGCAGGAAGAAAAGGGGGAAAAGAAAAAAATAAAAAAAAAAGAAAAGGGGGAAAAGAAAAAGAAGGGAAGGAAGAAGAGAACTTCCACCAGCTAGCATTGGCTCTGGTATGGTCAAGGGATAGTCAGAGAGAACAAGGTAGCCAAGCAGGGGCACGCCCCAGAGGGTTTATGAGTCAGGTGTTAAGTGGCCAGATCCGATGGAAGGATGTGAGCATGCCGTGGGAGGCAGCGCTGCAGAGTCATCACCATCCACATCCCCAAAGCCTGCAAGCACACTCCTTCATCCTGCCAAAAGGATCTCGGAGCTGTCGTTAAGGATCTCGCTGATGGGAAGTTTGTCTTATGCTGTCCAGGTGGGCCCCGTGTCATCATAGGCATTCTTATAAGATCAAGGCTCGAGGGTCTGAGTCAGAAAAGGAGTTGTGATGACGGGAGTGAGGGCAGAAGTGATGCCAGGAAGGAACCACAAGCCAAGGGATGCAGACAGCCTCCAGTGAGTGTCAAGCAGCAGAGAAACCAATCTGCCCAGGCTAGGTGAGGAGGCACATGCCAGGACTCTAGAGGCTGAGACAGGAGGATTTTAAGCAGGATGGAAAAGCACTGGCAGTTTGGACGGTAGACGGATAATAGCTCAGTGGTAGAGCCCTTACCAAATTGTGTCAGGCTCTGAGCCTCTGACCTGTTGTCTGGAGGTGTTGAGAGGCTGAAGCGGAGAAGCCTGTGGCCAGTTCTTCCAGTCCTCAGCACAGTGGGTTTGCTTGGGCTGGCTGGGGGCTGCAGACAGCTGAGATGCCGAGGGAAGTCAGCAACCAGAGTGAGGAGAAGCCCGCAGGTGTGATGGTGCGACTCTGTCATCACAGCACTTGGGAAGCTGAGGCAGAAGGAAAGCCATGATTTCAAAGCCAACCTGAGATACATAGTGAGTCTCTGTCTCAAAAGGAAACCAGAAGAGGACCTGGAAGATGGCTTCTGGGTAATGAGCTCACTGCATTAACATGATGACCTGAGTTTGGATCCCCAACATCCATTAAAAAGCTGGGTGTGACAGCAGCCGCCTGGAACCTCAGCTCTTGGAAGAGTGAAGACAGCCGATCCTAGAGGTTTACTGGCCAGGCAGTGTAGCCAACTGGTGGGTTCTATGGGGTTCTAGGTACAGTGAGAGACAGAGTCCCCAAAATGATGGCAGAAGAGTCATCAATCAAGGACAGTGTGAGGATTTAGGAAAAGAATGGGGCTGGAGGCCTGTAAGTCTGTGAGTTCAGGGAAAGAATCATTAGGGTGAGGCCAAGAGAAGGGAGGAGGGAGGGAGGCAGAAGGAGTGTGGTCAAGTCTAGAACATCCCAGAAGAGCCAGAGGGTAGAGAGTGGAGGGTGGCTCATGAGAAGGATCCTTGAAAGCCTGCCATCAAGAGGCCTTTCAAGCAGGTAACCCCATGTTCCCTGAGCTTGGCAGGGGATGTGGGACAAAGCAGGAATGTCACCAAAGAGAGGGAAGAGAGCTGAGGTCCACCACGGGACAGGGAGGTGGAGACTCTGAGGAGAGGTGTTTCCATGAGGCACAGAGCCTCGGCGGGGCGGGGGGGTGGGGGGGGGGGGAGGCACAGTGGCTGTTGGCGAGGGAGGCTGAGGGAGAGAGAAAAGGACAGGCCTTCTCCACCATTCTTACATCAACTCTTTTGCACAGGAGAGACAAGAAATCTCTAGGGCTGGGCAGTGGTGACGCATGCCTTTAATCCCAACACTCAGGAGGCAGAGGCAGGAGGATCACTTTGAGTTGGAGGCCACCCTGTTTTACAGAGCGAGTTCTAGAACAGACAGAGCTACATAGAGAAACCCTGTATCAAAAACAAACAAAAACAAACAAAGCAAAAGAAAAAACCAAAACAAAGGGGCTGGAGAGATGGCTTAGTTGTTAAGAGCACTGACTGCTCTTCTGAAGGTCCTGAGTTCAATTCCCAGCAACTACATGGTGGCTCACAACCATCTGTAATATAATGCCCTCTTCTGGTGTGCATAAAGACAGTGTACTCATAAATGTAAAATAAATAAATCTTAAAAAAAAAAAAAAAAAAAAAAGAAATCTCTCTATTCCTAAGGTGTCTTGAGTCCCTGCTGGGGAGAAAGTGGCACATAGCATGGGGACACTGGCTAACATGGACTTGGTTTTCTGAGGAAATGGTGACTCGGCCATACGACCTGAGCGTCACCCGACTAAGCTCGCAGAAGCACAGAGGCCACTGAGTCCCTCCGTGGTGCTGGGGTCTGAAGGGTGAGTGAGATACAAAGCCTGTCTGTTGGGAGCTCTGGCACAGCCAAGGGCAGGCCAAGATGAGGCTGACATGGTGAAGCTGAGAAGCGTAAGGGAAAAAGATGCTTCTGGAAGAGTCCACAGGTGTCAGTGTTGACGCAGCACAGCCTTGTCTGGGGGAGCTCTAACTCTTTTATAGGCCAGTTGCTGTATAGGCTGTGCATCTCTGAGTAGTTTACCTGGTATCTCAGAGTGCCACATGCACTAGGGTAAGGATGGGGCGGAAGGAGGGGCAGAGGAGATGGCTCAGCAGGTAAAGGGGCTTGCTGCTAAGCCTGACTACCTGAGTCCCATACTCAGGACCCAAATGAAATCTGACGTTCATGCGCCTGGGTGCACCCCTCCACACACTAAATAAATAGATAAATAAGTGTAAAAGAAAGGGGCAGAGGGAGGAAAAAGGGAAAGAGAAAGTCTGTGGTGGGGAAATTGGGCCATAGACTGAACATTTGCGAATTAATATGTGAAATATATTAAATGCACAGGGAAAGCTCTTCCTTATGTTTCCATTGGGTCACATGCTCTAGCCCCCCTACCTCCTCCCAGTCAGGGGCCTTCCTCCCTTTCTCACCCCTTTCCTGAGCCACAGAGTCAGGCTGCTCAACTCCCAGCGACTTCCTCAGGCAAGAAACCTGAGCCTATGCCCAGTACAGGCACAGACAGCTTAGCCTTCTAGTACCCCTCTCTCTCTTCTCTCTCTCTCTCTCTCTCTCTCTCTCTCTCTCTCTCTCTCTCTCTCTCTCTCTCTCTCTCTCTCTGCAACATAATAAAACCAACCAAACAAAAGCCCCATTGCCTGGCGTGGCTGGTTAGGGAGTTATGCAAGTGTGTAACAAAAAATAAAATAAAATAAACATTGTGTTTTCGGCATTTGGGGCTGTTTGATTAGGTACAGAGCATGGCCAAGGGCTGATCGGACACAGGAGGCTGGGGCAGCTGGAGCTGGGAGGGCCTCTGGAGGGGGCTGGAGGGCCCTGGACTAGCTTCCCTGTCTTGGGGAGGTTTCTGCATTGGAGAGCCAGTACCTCCACTTCCTCTGGCTAGCCACCCTGCTTGCTACTCCCTGAACATCTGGCGAAAGATCGGGACACCCCAGGGGTCATTCCATCTTTGCCATCAGCACCACCTCCTGGTCACTACCAGCGACCCTGTGCCCTTGGCTCAACTGTCAGAGCTCCCTCCTCCACTAAGGAGATTCCACAGCCTGTCTTCATTACTCTCCCCCCACCCCCCTAGTCAGCCCATCCTCTCTGCTGGAACTGAACACACTGCAAACTCAGAGTTTCACTCCATCCAGTCTGAAGTGAGGGTGGAACACAGCTGTTTGCCACCCTCAGGCGTGTGGCTCCCTCCTTCCCTGCAGGTTTGACTTCAACCTTTTCTAGGTAGTTGCAGGTGTCTGTAACTCTTCCTTTCTTACTTGGTCATCTCACAAATACTTTTCGGGTTCCGGCTCGGAATTGGGCATCGGTCCCTTCATTTCACGGGACCCTCAAAAACAGATGAGGGACCAGGAGGCTCAGAGAAGTTAAGTAACTTAGTCCTGGCCACACAGGCGATGGATGAGGGAGAAGGGACTGGAATGGAGACTGTATTGTGGCGTGGCCCACACTGATTTCAGCTGCAAGCTGACAGGAAACTTTCCTCTCCCGGGTCTTAACTGGTCAGATGCTCTGAAGGTTTGACCCTAAAGAGAAGAAGGGTGTGGCCGGCCATTAAGCCCTGCCAGTTCTATACCTGGCCCCTTTCGAAGATTTTGATGGAGGGCACGGGCCTTGGCAAGCGTCCTGAGCCCCAGCTCCTAAACCAAGAAGAGCGGGTGCGGGGCGGGGAAAGGCAACCAACGAGAGCTCGCGGCGTTCGCCACAGTGCAGACGGCGCGTCCCTAGCACGGGTGTGCGGGAGGGGGCTAGGAGTCCCGGGCCCGGCGCTCCAGTCCGTTTTTTCTTGCGGATCGGGCAGGGGGGCCGGCCGGGGGTGGCGCCGGGGGATTCCCTCCCTCGTGCTAGCCGGGGACCGGCCCCTCTCCGTGCGCGGGGCGCAGAGCCCGGGGGGCGGACTGCGGGGCCCGCGCCGGCCGCCCCAGCACCAATGCGCCGGGCGGGGCGCTGGCGGCCAAGAGGGCATTGAGCAACTGGGCGGCGGGCGGAGCGCGGGGCCGACGGCAGCACGGGACCCAGTGACCGCGCCCTCGCCCCTCCGGGCTGCCCCGCCGCGGCCGCTGCGCCAGGTGAGTCCGCGGCCCGCGCTGTCCGCCCCGAGGTCCTGGGTCCCAGTCAGGGAGCAGCCGGAGCCGGGAAGGCAGCGTAGAGCCCGACCCCCATCCCGTCGTCCCGCTGCACATCTGCCCGGGGCACCCCGCCCCGAGTCCCCAGGCGTGCCCCCATGCACCCCAGCTGCAACCCATCTGTGACCCAACCCTGACCCATGCGACCCAACCCCGCCTCGAGTGCCCAACCGCAACCCACTCACCCCAGCCGTCTCCATGCACCCCAGCTGCAACCCAGCCCCACCTGGATTCCCTAGTCCCGACCTACGCAACCCAGCCGCAACCCACGCACCCTAGCTGCGATGCAGCTGGGACCCAGCCCTGACCCTAGCGCCCCAGTCGGGTTCTAGTCAATCGAGTTTCTCCTCCTTGCCCGACGTGGTAGAAGGCCAATGCTACGCTCGGTAGCCTGGGGAGAGGTGAGCTGCGGCCACCCAGGGAGGTAGGGGTGGACCGGGCTCAGGAGACGGGATCCCGCGCATTTGCAGTGCTCCTGGGGATGCCGAAGACATGGAAGGGGGGGCAGCTCCCCAGGCACCTGTCGGGGGGGGGACAGAGAGAGAGAGAGAGAGAGAGAGAGAGAGAGAGAGAGAGAGAGAGAGAGAGAGAGAGAGAGAATATGAGGATGAATGGATGTGAGCGCCACAGGCGCATGGATTTAGGGGTGGCAGGGTGGGACTAGTCCCCGCACGTAGCATGGTTCTGCAATGCCTACAGGTCCCACACGCACGCAGGCCTGCCACCCCCCCCCCCCCCCGCCGCCCCGAAATACTTCGGCTTCTTCCTGGCAGCCAGTTCCTCGGATCCTCGGGATGGGAGTGTTAGTTAATGAGAAACCATGGACATGGTTTACATTTTTGGGTCTGTATCCGACATCTGATGGAATACCAATTTATCCTAACAGTGTTGTTGCGGCCCAGGAGGTGAAAGTTATTCCAACCTCCGGCTCAGGCTGAGTTCCCGCCCTCAGCTCCACCCGCAGCTGAGTCCCCTTCCCCAGCGTGGGTCCTCCCTAACCCATGTGACCTCAGTTTGTGATCTCTGGCCAGCTTAGCCTCTGGTCCCCAGACCCGCGCTGGCTCATCTCTAGAGCTGTGGTGGCCCAAACTCCTTAGCCTTCTGCAGAGGCCAGTGTCTGGGCACCCCATACTCGGTAGCAAATTGATTTTTTGGGGGGGAGGAGGAGTTTCGAGACAGGGTCTCTCTGTGTAGCCTTGGCTGTCCTGGACTCGCTTTGTAGACCAGGCCAGCCTCGAACTCATAGCGATCGCCTGCCTCTGCCTCCGGAGTGCTGGAATTAAAGGCGTGTTCCACCACGCCCGGTTTAGCATATTGATTTTAAGATCTCCTGTCCTTAACTCCAAAGGGCCGCGTTTCCCTGTAACTCACCCTTTCTCCTTCATTGTGATGGAATAAACGAAGGTCTAGCCCCAGCCAGCTGGGAGGAGATGTGCAGTAAGTGGGATTCTGCCCTAACCAACAAGGCTGTTCTCACACCTGTGAGTGCCTGGGACCTTCAACCCTGTTCATAGCTCTTTCCAACAGAGTCCTGTAATGAGCCCTCCAAAGCAAACCAGAAATTATGGTAGAAACAAGGAAAGGTATTTAAAAGTCTGCCCTTTGCTCCTAGCTCCTCTCCCTGTCCTCCCCCACAGTGTCAGTTGTCCCCTTGAGTAACCAGGTGGGGTTCAGAGTAGCTGGATGGAAAGGGAGCCTCAGAGGCAGGACTCTGTGTGGCTCCTTCCCCCCACCCCCGCCCCTGGTACCACAGTCTCTGATCTAAGACTTGTCCTGGGTTTAACAGTCACTCCAGCAAAATGTCAGATAGCCTGGCAGTATCAGGCCATTGTTCCCAGTCTGAGCTCAGCTATAGTTGCAGCATATGCACCTTCCCAGGGATGAGTGCCCTGCTCCTTACCCACACTGCTTTGCTCCTGTCTGTTGCTTGTACTCCCTGCGGTGGATGAACTATTAGCTCATGTGCTTGGTTTGAGATAAAGATACACAGTGCCCAAAAGAATTTGAAATTCTTTCCACTTCTAGGATGGGAGGTGGGGTGGGGGAGAAAGCCAGCGTCCCCTATGCCAATGAAATTCCCACCTACCCCTCCTCTTATACACCGAGCAAAGACAGGTTTCCTAGAAATCCTAGTGGGGGATGGGAAGAGGCTCTCACTGGCAGGGGCTCCAGCGACTTGGTGAGTGTGGCAAGGTCAGGCCAGAGGGGAAGCTGGAGGATGGAGAAGGAGTGGAGAGAGAGAAGGGCCAGGAAGGAGTTGCCATCACCTTCTATTGCTGAGCCCTTGTCCTTGAAGTACCAGGTGCCATTCCGTGGGTACCAAAAGTACAGAGACATCCAGGAGATCTTTCCTGGCCAGCAGACCCCACACCATGAGGCCAAAGTAAAAAACAACAACAAACCATGCTTGACCTAGGCTTGAGGGCTGGTCAGTCAGAGCTGTCCTGTCTTAACACCCTATCTCACACAGTCTTTCCAGAGAGGTGACAGCTTCAGGACCAGGGCCACCAACCACAGAGCCATATGCAAATGTGACAATGGCATGGTGGTGCTCTGCATTTAGCACGCTACCCAGATGATTCAGAGGACATTAAATTCCTTTATTCAGGGCCATAGGAACACCAACACACAATGGAACCTCATTCACGAAGAACATAACGGGCATTAACCAGAACCACCATGGCCCACCCTGGCACATTATGGATGCACGTGCCAAATCTAAACCAGATTCTTGTAGGTTAGAAAATAGGCTCAGAGGTTCTAGGCCAGTAACCCAGAGTAATCGGCTAACTCTCCAATCAGGGTTGGCCTTGCAAGCCAGGCAGCCTGACTCAGGTTTGTACCCACCACGGTCAGGGTCCATACCCAGCCTCTGAGACTCTGTTGGGGCTGAGGACGCTAGCCATGGCTGTATAGCCATGTATAGCCATGTATAGCCATGGCTGTCTGGGCTCGGGTGTGACATAGGGGCTGGGAAGTTGGAGTGGCACATAGTCAGTGACAGCTGACGGGCAAGGGGGTGGTGGGGGCATCTCTGCTGGCTCCAGCTCCAGCGCCAGGTGGGATCCATCAGGTTCATGTAAACACTTCTCACAGGCAGCTTAACCACTTGAGTGTGTCTGGCCTTCAAAGCCAGGGGGAGAGACGGAGGAGGGAAGGAAGGAGGTACCGAACTCCCTCAGGGGGTAATGATTTATCTCCAGTGCAGGTGGGCTCTGCTGGGGCCTCTTTGAGAGGCCAGGGGGTGGACTGGGCACAGAGAAGCTGAAGGGGAGAGGAGAGGGGGCTGGAGGCTCCCTGCCAGTATCTCAGATTTCTCATTAGTAAGCCAAAATAACTTTAGAACCAATCCCCGTTTCATAGATGACGAGCCTGTGGTTCAAGGAGGCAAAATGACTAGTCCAAAGACAGCTAGGCGGATGGACAGAGCCTCCAGGGAGAACAGGTCAAATGCTCACCCTGTGAGCCTAAGTGGGTGTACCCTAGCACTTGTGTGGGTGAGCCCTCTCTTGTGAGTGAGTGCGTGACCCTGTGAGGGGGGTGCTGGGGGGGGGACAGTGAAGCTCTCACTGTTGCGCCTCCTTAACCCTGAAGCACAGATGCCCAGTTTCTCAGACACACTGCATCAGGCACGGATGGGTGCCCCTGCCCCCGTCACCCTGGCCACCGGGTCCAGAGCCCTGGCTCTCTCCTGGCTGGGGGATTATCGCCATTCTCTGTGTCTCTGGCCAGGGCCTGGCATTGCTGCTGTTTTTTATCCCCTCACAAAAGCCAGGCCCGCCAGGCCTGCTGTGTCAGAGTTTCTGTTGCTGGTGTGTGTGTGTGTGTGTGTGTGTGTGTGTGTGTGTGTGCGTGTGTGTGTAACCCTCACTTCCTTTTCTCCCTCCAACCCCAGAGGGCCCTGCAGAGTCTGCCTGCTCACTAGAGGCTGCTGCTATAACTTCTGGGCTGGGACAGGTGAAAGGCACATGGGTGACTCAGCACTGGGCAGAGAAAGCTGAGGATTCACTCGGGAGGACAAAGAGCTCCTTTTCAAATGACAGGATATTCTAGCAGCATGAGGTCTGTAGGGTAGACTTAAAGACAGACTTCCACTTAGAACTAGCCAAATATTAGTCCGGACTGGGGCCAGCTGGTCCCTATTACTGAGAAATCACCAGGGATGCACAGGTTTGATTTGGGTATCTATTGTATTTCCAGTTACACAGGTAGCTGGCCCTAGGGTTAGAATACAGGGTACTTGGAGACAGGAGAAAAAAGATTTCTTCTTCAGGGCTTCCTGGTAGGAAATATGCAGTGTCCAGACCTCCTGGGTTCTACAAAGTCCAGAGCAGGGAAATCCAAAGAAGGAAGGAAATGTAAATTAGGGGCTCCAAGGCACCGTGAACTTAACCCTTCTCTTTCTTAACCCACAGGTCTGTCTTGGGGCTAGTTCTCTGCTGGAGTGAGAAGACCTCCCATGTGACCCTCTGCGGTGGCTTCAAGCAGGACAGGAACCTCCCTTCGGGCAGATGGACAACCCGGCTCCATACCCCTTCAGATCCCAGCCAAGGTTATGGTGGATTTGGGCTGCAGCCCGGGCCTGGGCCTCCTGCCGCTGAATCAGCCTCGGAGCCTTTAGCAAGAGACCACCCCTCCCGCCAGGGGCCCAGGGCTGGCCAGTGACTATGCGGCTTGGGCTGTGTGTGGTGGCCCTGGTTCTGAGCTGGACACACCTCGCTGTGGGCAGCCGGGGGATCAAGGGCAAGAGGCAGAGGAGGAGTGAGTACCCTACTGGGCTGAGCCACCGAGGGCCTTGGTGTGGGCGGGACCGGGGAAACCTACTGTGGCTTTCTCCTGTGATGGCTATTTCGCTTGCTGCTGCTTTGTGAGGACTGTGGATTATCCGGTGGGTGGTTTCATTTGTTGAGATGTACCGGCCTGTAACCCTCTCACTATTATTGGCCCTCCTTCTTATTTTAGACTCTGCTTTCTGGCTCAACGCCTCTCTAGGAGGCCCTTTGACCCAACACCAATTTTGGAGGGTATCCATGGTGATGTGTCCAAGGGTGGAGAGAGACACTACCCTGCATACCCCTTCCCCCATTCCCAGGCTCAGAGATTCAGGGCACCTCTCTGAACTGCAAACTTTTGGACAGGGGCTGTGCACATTTGTACATTAGGCACCCAGCTTTCCTTGCTAGGTGACAGACAGACATCACACAGTGAAAAAGGGTAGGTGGTTTTCTCCAGTAACTTAGGTGAGGCCCTGTGGCATCCCCTGAGCTGAAGCCAGCACGACCTTCAGAGAGGTGGCAATGACCTTACCATGTAAGGAGACCCCGGCAAGAGCTCTGAGCACAAGAAAAGCCTGTAGTCCCAGGGGGAGGCCTGCGACAGGATTGTCATGACTCTAATGCCAGTTTGATGGACTACAGTAAGAGACTCTCTTTTAAAACTCACAACTAAGAAAGAAAGAACAGGATGGGAGGATGGTTCAAAGGTTAAAAGCATGTGTTGCTCTTGCAGGAGACCCAGGGCTAAGTTTCCCAGCACCCATGATGGGCAGATCACAACCACCTGAAACTCAAGCTCCAAGGGATATGACACCTCTGAGTCCTGTGGGCACCTGGGCTGCTCATGTGCACATAACCATACACATAATTAAAATGCATATACTTAATAAAAATAAACATTTTATAAAAGAAAGGAAAGAATGGCAAATCCAATTTTTTTTCCCTTTCCTCCCCCAACTCATTCATTTGAGACACAGTCTTGCTATGTAGCCCTGGCTGGCCCCGAACTCTCTATGTAGGTGTCCAATTTGCATCCATCTTCCTGCCCCAGTATCCCTAATGCTAGGTTTGCAGTTATTCATCATGAAGCCCAACGAGCCCAGTGTCCTTTAAAACAGTTTGCTAGAGTTCAGAGTTAAGCTTCTCAGCCTCCTGGCCTGACCCAGGCATCCCTCACCCTCTGCGCAACAGCTGCAGTGACGAGGGCATCATGTACTGGGAGTGGCCAGTGTACGCTAGTGACCCTGCCAGAGAGTTGGGTGGGGGCCTCTCGCTTCCAGGGCCTTGTCCTTCTTTCGACATCCCCCATCGAGGGCTGTCATGCAGTCAGGAAGTCTTTCCGATGTCTCGCCCAATTCCCCCTTGCTTCACTTTTCTCCTGGGACTAAGGCCTGCAGGCCAGGGAAGGCTGAGGGCCAAGGCTGTCCACAGGAGCGACTCGGCCAGGGTGGAAGGGAGGCTCAGGGAATTGGTGGAGCCAAAAACCCCCCAGCTTAACAAACAATTAGGGACAGTGAGGTTCTAGCAGCAGCAGCAGCAGCAGCAGCAGCAGCAGCAGCAGCAGCAGCAGCAAAACCTTCAGACCCATCCTTACGCCTCTGTTGTGGCCAGTGTTTTGGACTCCATAGGCCAGATGCAGTTTAGTGGTTTATAATCAGTTGCGTTTATTTCTGAAATGGGGGTGCAGAGGGGGAGAGACATGCAGAGAGTGAGACAAAGAGAAGGCTCGGCCTCAATCATGTGACAGGCATAGCGATTCTGCTCACCCATAGAGTCACATGCCCACTGATACAGATGGCCATCAGATCCAGATTCAAGTCAGTGGAACTGACACACAAGCACTGACATGGGATTTAGTAGAGCCGGCTTCTTGCTGTGGCTATAAAACATAGCAGTTTCGATATGCTTGATTTTGACCCAGCCACATCTGGTGCCTCAGCAGCGAGTACACCAGCTTGTATTACTGACACATGTCAGAGTCTAGGGCAGAGAGGGAGAGAACTCAGTATTGTGAGGTTCACCAGGCATGAGGGTGTATGATGTCGGTTGGTACTTGTTACTTGGTGATCCTGTGAGGCTGTGAGGCTGTGATGTCCCTACACAACCCAATGTCTGGGGGATGTTGGATAGAGGTATGGGAACACTGCTGGCTTGTTTGTGCTGCTGGGCATTGGACCAGGACCTCAGGCATGCATATCCCAACCTTAGATATACATGCAAATGTTTTATGTATTTATATAGTTAAAAAAAGAATGTATGTGGCCAGGCACAGTGGTGCACGCCCTTAATCACGGCACGTGGGAGGCAGAGACAGGCAGATCTCTGTGAGTTCAAGGCCAGCCTTGTCTACAAAGAGAGTTCCAGGAAAGCCAGGGCTATAGGGCCACACACAGAGAAACCCTGTTTCAAAAAACAAACATCATCATCATCATCATCATAATAATAATAATAGTTGTTCATGGGCACATAGGACATGACCAGAGTGTGGAAGTCAGAGGACAACCTTCAGATGTCAGTCCCCAGCTTTCCCCTTGTCTGAGACAGGACCTCTCAGTCTAGCTGGCCTATGAACATTAGGAGTGTCTTCTCCCATTTTCTACCCAGGTGTGCTGAGACTAGAAATGCTTTTGATACAGGATTCAGCTTTCACATGGATTCTGAGAAGTCCAAATTCAGGGATCAGGCTTGTGTGGGAAGTTCTTTTGGCTGATAAGCCACCACCCCATCCTATTTTTCTTTTTCTTTCTTCCTCTTCCTCTTCTTCCTCCTCTTCCTCCTCCTCCTCCTTTTTTAAAGCAACCTTTATATAGCATAAAGTCCCATTCCAACTTCAGTTCCTGAGGACCATTTTGTGCTATGGTTTCTGGGCATGGGGGAGGGGACAAGGAAGACTGGGGCCTGTGTGGGAGGGCACTGGGCAGTGCCCAGCTGAGGAGGTAGGTTTGACCTCCGGAGGAGCCTCTGGCTCTTGCCTGTCTGTCATCCCTCTTACACATGTCAGTCACCAACAGCTACTTGTGAAAACTGATCCTTTAGTGTTTTGTACCTGGAAGTGTCTAATCTTGAGATCTGAGAGATGCTCTCCCTTCATGGAGTTGGAGGGTCAAGAAGATCATCCCATTGGACTGGGTCATGAAGCCCCAGGAAGCCTTCCTCCCACTCACTAAGGTCCCTTTCCTTCCATCTCTCTTGCTGTACCTGCTTTCGGTTCCCTGCATCACAAATCCCTCTTTCACCCCTAGCCCTCACACCCAGCATACCTTTCCTCAGTTCCTTTTCCTGATTCCAGGACTCTCTACTCAGTCCTACCCTGGTTAGGCGAAGCCCTCCTTCCTTCCCTGAGCCTTTCCTATCCCTCCTCACCGCCTGCTCACACTCTGGCCCTTGCATATGCTCCTGTCCCTCTCCCCTCACGCAGTGCCTTCTCACTCCTTGGAAAGTATCCGGAAAAACCAATGGATACAGTCATGGTTGGGAAAGTCTGTAATCCTAGCTCTTGGGAAGCTGAGGCAGGAGTATTGTTGATTATTGTGAGTTTAAGGCTAGCCTGGGCTACAGAGAGAAACCCTGTCTAAAAAGGAGGAGGATGAGGAAGAGAGAGCTTCCTGCCTGTGGCAGATGGATCTTGAAAAGGATGGGATGGGGAAGAGACCAGTCAACCCAGTGTCGTGACACTAGGGAGCACAGCAGCTGAGAGAGCCCCAGGAGCTGGGGTGGACCTGGATGTCTGCTCTACAAGTAGATGCAGCCAGAAGGAGCTGGTTAGCCACAGATTTCAGAGAGTGCAGGGCATTCTCCACCCCCTCCCCATGGTGGGCTCTGTCTCATAGGAAGCCAGCACTCATCAGAATAGAGCCCCCACTCATTGATAAGAAGCCCCTCACCATTGGCTCAGGCTCCCTGTACCTGGTTGCCTAGAGCTGCAACCTGCTGTGGGGGAGAGGCGAGGCCTGCTGGCCATGCTCTTTCTCCCTGCCAGGATAAGGAATCTGGGCTTGCCCTCCCCTTGAGCTGTGGCTGCCCAGAGGCCACCAAGAGGCTTCCATAGGAGATCTGGACCAGCCTCAGGAAAGCACAGAGGGAACACGCTGAAGGGAAGCTGGCCTTTGGGAGAGTCAGTGAGGGTCTGCATTGGGCTTCCTGTTGAATTAGAGTCCCAACCCCCTTGGGCTCAGTGAGCATGCAACAGACAACCTCTGGTCCAAGGAATCCAGGATTAGACCCCATTCCCAAGAAGAGCTCATGTTGCCTTTTCCTGCTTTTCTTCCCCAGGCCTCACCCTCTACCTACCATCCCTCCCATCCTCTACCCACCATCCCCCTTGTCCTCCACTCACCATCCCCCTCATCCTCTACCCACCATCCCCCTTGTCCTCCACCCACCATCCCCCTCATCCTCTACCCTCCATCCCCCTTGTCCTCCACCCTCCATCCCCCTCATCCTCTACCCTCATCCCCCTTGTCCTCTACTCACCATCCCCCTCATCCTCTACCCACCATCCCCCTTGTCCTCCACCCACTATCCCCCTCATCCTCTACCCACCATCCCCTTTGTCCTCCACCCACCATCCCCCTCATCCTCTACCCACCATCCCCCTTGTCCTCCACCCACCATCCCCCTCATCCTCTACCCACCATCCCCCTCATCCTCTACCCACCATCCCCCTCATCCTCTACCCTCCATCCCCCTCATTCTCTACCCACCATCTCCCTTGTCCTCTACCCACCAGCATGTTCCATGCCTCTCTTACTGAATCCAGCTGTACCAAGGCTGGAGTTCACCTCACAAACACTGTCATCAGTCCCACCAAGTCCCCCATTGACCTAGCCCATCTGAATCTCCACTTGTGCCCAGCTCCACTCCCCACACTCAGTGGGTGCCCATCACAGCCTATGCCCACCACACCCTCCTTGAGACTCTCCAACACACAGGACCCTCAACCCTACGCTGGATAACTCTGCCTCTTATGAGTCTCAACCCTTCCCTGGGCTCCCATTCAGAAACAAGACCAACTCTGCCCTTCCAAGCCCTTTCCAGCGGGGGGTGGGGGGGTGGGGAGAGGAGGAGATGTCTTAGCCGAAAGCAACAAGAGGTTCTATCAGCCATGGTGGATTTAAATGCTGGGGAGAGACGACCACAGGAAAAGACCCCACCCAGACTTGCAGGGAGGTGATTAGGTAGGATTTCCTGGAGGAGAAATGTAGTTCTGGGGCTTAGGAGGCTGCACAGTGTTCTAGGCTAAAGGGCTAAGGCATAGTTGATCCTAGAGTGTGTGTTTTAGGAAATGGTTACTGCTTAGGGTTGCTGAGGAAGGAGGTGAGTGCGATTAGCTCAGAGAAACCCTTTTGGTCCACTGGGGCACAGATCTTACTTTTAGAAGTGATACAATTCCCGGCAACCACATGGTGGCTCACAACCATCTGTGATGAGATCTGGTGCCCTCTTCTGTAGCGCAGTTGTATATGAAGGAAAAACACTGTATACATAATAAATAAATAAATCTTAAAAAAAAAAAAAAAAAAGAAGTGATACAGTGTTTCAGGCAAGAGTGGAAGATTCTTCAGATGTTTGGTTCTAGAGGGATGCCTTGTGATGAGGCTATGAGGAGTGAGGGAAAGTGAGCTGGGGAAGAGAGACTACGAGCAGGAAGCTGTTTCACAGAGGGGCTGGCTGAATCACCCGGCCAGGCTGTCATAGCAACAGCAGCCCCCTTCATCTCTGTCCTGAGCACTGAACCTAGCCTCACACAGGCTAGGCAGGCCTCAAGCACTGAGCCACCTCCCCAGCCTGCAACTAGAGATTAAATGGTCTTTACACAGGGTTGACAGAGGCCAGAGGCAGGGGGCACCATGATGGAGGCCCAGCCTTAACTGACTGACCAGAAAAAGAAGCTTAAGGATCTGGAGAGATGGCTTAGACGTCAGGAGCAGTGGCTGCCCTTGCAGAAGATCTGGGTTCGATTCCCAGCACCCAGATGTCAGTTCACAACCATCTGTACCTCAGGTTCCAGGAGGCCCAACACCTGGCCTCTTCTGACCTCTTCCAGCACCACACATGGTACAAAGATGTACATGGTAGGCAAAAAACATCCATATGCCTAGTTTTGACTTTAGATGTGCACGGAAAGCAGAGGCTGAAGAAGGGCAAGTGGGAAAGGCTGGTGTCCTCTCTAAGCTGATTCCCCAACCCAAGTCTGAGAAGCCTCCCCAGCTAGGCCGGCAGCCCCACCCCCACCCCCACCTCACCCATCATCACAGAAAGCAGCAGGAGGGAGGTCTACCGCTCCCTTTCCTCACCAATGGGACAAAGCCTTGTCATCCTTCTGGGGGGCATTCCAGGGCACCCAGAACCTCAGGGCCTTTGCGCAGGCTGTCCTTCTGCAAAGCCCATGCCCTTCCCCTAGCCAGCTGGCTCAGAGATTGAGCGCCATGTACCCCTCCTATGCAGCTGTCACAGTGCCAATCCTGCTTCCCTACCGCTGGCTAGACCTTCGCCACCACCATACCCTAGCATTCAGCTACCAGCAGTCCTGGGAACCCATTAGCTGTGTAGGGAATACCCGGGAAATGAAGAAGCCTCTGCATCCTCTTTGCTGTTGTTGCTGTTGTTGTTGTTGTTGCTGTTGTTGTTGAGACAGTCTCAAATAGCCCAGGCTTCTGAGAAAGATCTTAAAGTCCTGATCCTTCTGCCTCCGCCTCCTAAGTGTTGGGGTTACGGGCTTGCACTAGCACACCTCGTTGGTGTAATGCGGGGGCATGCAAGCACTCTACCCGCTGATCTACAGCCCCAACCCCTTCCCTTCTGTAGTTCCCAAACACACGTCATCTTCCTTGGGTCCTCCATTCAAGGTCATATTCCCACATGTGAGCAACTGTCCAGCCTCCATGGAGGCCCCTCCCACAGCTGTCTGTTCTCTCACTGCCACTTCCGGGACCCTCTAAGCTGAGTGTGTCCAGGGGCTCCTGTTCCACCCTGGTAAACCATTCCTGGCTCACCAAGCTGACTCCTGCCCATCACTGACTCCTCACCTCTGAGCTTCCAAACACTCCTGGGCCTCAGAGCCCTCATGCCCTCTTCAGAGGCCTCCTCTAACCCAGCCAATCCCACCACCTGATGTCTGTAACTGGGCCCTCCCATCTCTTCAGGTCTTAACTCCATCAATTTTTAAAAAGATTTATTTATTTATTTATTTATTTATTTATTTATTTATTTATTATGTATACAGAGCTCTGCCTGCATGTACACCTGTAGGCCAGAAGAGGGCATCAGATAACATTACAGATGGTTGTGAGCCACCATGTGGTTTCTGGGAATCGAACTCAGGACCTCTGGAAGAGCAGACGGTGCTTGTAACCACTGGGCCATTTCCATCAATTTGAGTTTTGATATCTACCCCTCTTTGCCCTCTTTTCTTCTCCCTCTCTCTTTCCCTCTCTTCCCCTTTCCTTCTTTCTCGTTTTTCCTCTTCCTGTTTTCTTCTTCTTTCCCTCCCCCATTTCTTTGAGCCAGGCTCTCACTCTGTACCCCAAGATCCAGAGGGAGTTCATGATAGTCTCCCTGCTTTGGTTTCCTGGGTGCTGATTCCTCTTATCCTCTCACTTTATTCTTCTTTATTCTGGAAGCTTCTTTTCCACTCACTCGCTCCCCAGCTCATTGGAGTTTGACTGTTTTTTTCCTTCTCAAGGTCACACTGTCAGTGACTACTAATGATCCAGCCTTGTAGGTGTGTTTCAAGGCTGCATGTCTTGGCCCCCCTCCCAGCCCTGCCCTTTAAGGTTTCCCCCTTTTAACATGGTTCCTCTCCCACTCTGCCAGCTTCCACCTCCCCGAGATTTCCCCTCTACTTCTTCCCACACTGGGCTTCATCCTTCTACCTTGCACTCCTGAGGATGTCACTGCCACTGTCCCCAGCTCACCTCCAGGATGGAAGCCACCCCAGTGGGCTTACCAACCCTACCTGCTGCGGATTCCATACTTGGCCTACTTGACGCAGGCATTCAGCTTGTTGGTCCCTCTTTCTCCTGATGTGTGCTCTCCTCTCATGGCTCCTGTGCTGCAGGATGCTTTTCAGAATCCTTCCCTGTTGCTCAGTTGGGCTCATCAGGGCTAAGCTCTTCCCTCTGTGACTTTCCGATCCCTAGTTCTCATCTCACATTCTAGCCCAGGGGTTGTCAACCTTCCTAACAACTGTGACCCTTTAATACAGTTCCTCATGTTGTGGTGACCCTGCCCCCCCAACCATAAAACTATTTTGTTACTACTTCATGACTAGAGTTTTGATACTATTATGAATTTTAATGTAGCCATCTGATATGTGATCCAAAGAGGTCAGGCCCCACAGGTTGAGAACCACTGCTGTAGCTTTGTTCCGGCTTTTGGTTTTTGTTTCTTTTCTTTTCTTTTCTTTTCTTTCTTTCTTTCTTTCTTTTTTTTTTTTTTTTTTTTTTTGAGACAGGGTTTCATGTGTAGTCTAGCTGAGGCTAGCTTTAGAACTTGCTGTGTAGTCAAACACTGGCCTTGAGCTCCAGAGCCTCCTGCCTCTACCTCCCAAATGCTGCGATTACACTTCTGCAGCACCATGCCCAGTGTCCCACTTGCCTTGGACGGCTGTTTCCACTGACAGTCTACTGACAAACTGCATCTCTTTGAGCTCCAGACCTACAAACCCCACAGCCTGACAGCCACCTTTCCCGAGGGTCCCACAGGAACTGGCCACTCAGCATGACAAAGTCCCTTCTCATTTTCTTCCCCAAGGCTGGGATCGCTGACCTAGTAGAGGGTCCACAATTACCCTGACACACAAGCTCCGTGTACTCAAACCTTAACTTGTGTTTTATCCCAGCACCTGGCCTTGGGGGGAATGTGCAGATCTCAGGTCTGTCTGCCCCTTTCCTGACTCTCCGTCTTTCCCCAGCTGACCCCATTTCGAAGCTAATTTTCACTAAGTATCCTATGCCAGCCTCAAGATCGGAAAGCCTCCTGCCTCGGCTTACAGAGAGGACCGCAGGTGTGTGAGGCCTCTGCCTTCACTGTTTGAGAGTTTTACCTGCGTATCTTCTTGCTTCCTCAGTTGCCACCTCTGCAGCCCATTGTCCACTGCGCTGAGGGAGCCTTCTAAAGTGAGGTCCTGACCATGGCTCCTGTCAGCCCCTCTTGCTGCCTTTGGGCTAGTGTCTTCATGTCTTCTAGAGACTTGAGGTTCTTCCTGGTGTGGCCTCACTTCTTTTTCAGCTTCCCACCTTACCATTCGCACGATGTTCCTTTTTATTCTGACCCAGGATGTGCCACACTTTCTTAGCCAATACCAGTGTCAACTGAGAAAAATGCAGTGTGACTGGTTGAGCAGACAGTGAACACTGAGGCCATGAGGAGGACCACGCAAATCTGTTTGTTTGTGTGTATATGTGTTGTTTCAGACAGGGTTTCTCTGTGTAGCCATGACTATCCTAGAACTTTCTCTGTAGACCAGGCTGACCTCTGTTTCCTAAGTGCTGGAACTAAAGGCTTGCGCCATCGTCGCCTAACACAAATCTTTTCTTTGTTTTGTTTTTCAAGACAGGCTTTCTCTGTGTCTCTTGCTGTGTATCAATGCTACTCACGTTGTAGACCAGGCTGACCTCAAACTCACAGGGAATCTACCTGCCACAAATCTTTTCTTAACAGAGAGGGTAAGAAGAGAGAGGGAAGACTGAAGTCTTACTGTTGAGAGCTGAGCCTTGTTGCGCAGGCTCAGAGTCCCAGTACATGAGAGGTTGAGGCGAGAGGCTTGGAAAGGACAAAGCTAGCCAGGAATATAAAGCGAGTTCAGAGTTAACCTGGAAAAATTTCATGAGTTCCCATCTCAAAGTAAAAAAGTGAAACAAAGGCTGGGAACGTGGCTCAGTGGCAAAGGGTTTACCTAGCACCGGAAGGCCTTGCCTCATTCCCCGGTGCTAAAAACAAAAACCAAAGAAAAAGTAGGAATAAACCAAAGCCATAAGGACTACCAGGAGTACACCTGGGTCATCTCAGCCATTGAAAGTAAGGCAAACCAAATCAACCAACCAGCCAAACAGAAAAAAAAAAAAAAAAAAACCAAAAAACTACACACTCGTTTAGGAAACAAACAAGTCAAGTCAGTGGGCCTTTCATGAAGAGGAGACAGTCCCTCCACTCTACAGGACCCGTAGGCTTGGCGCACAGCTGAGCAAAGCCCTGAAGACTTCATAGAGTTGCAGGGTAGCATTGCAGCAGATCTGCCCCTACAGTGAGCAGACCAGACAAAACGAAAGCAGTGTTTAATTTGACCAGCTTGGTACCACTGATTCCATGCAAACAAATTTCATATAAAAGAAGTCATCCAGCTATACTCTCAGTTTCCATGCTCCCAGGAACAGCCTCCATCTGCCTTTCATATGCTGTATTTTTGTGCCTGGAACACATACTGGTTGAGGCATTGTGGTCCAGTAATTTTTTTTTCAAGACAGGGTTTCTCTGTGTAGCCTTGGCTGTCCTGGACTCACTTTGTAGACCAGGCTGGCCTCGAACTCACAGCGATCCACCTGCCTCTGCCTCCCGAGTGCTGGGATTAAAGGCGTGCGTTGGTCCAGTAATTTAACCTCTTCATCTCCTCATCTGTCAAAAGGAGGATGGATAATAATAGTGGGATGGGCTTAGTGGTGCACACCTGTCATCCCAGCATTTGGAAGGCAGGGGTGGAGGAATTGTTTCAACTTCAAGGAAGCCTGGGCTACCTAGCAGTTCCAGGATAGCCTGGGCTACAGTGAGAGACACCCCCCCCCTCTTGAAAGCCAAAGAAGTAGCTTGATTGGTAGAGGGCTTGCCTGTCATGTACAAAGCATTGTGTTTAGCCCCTGGAGCTTCATTAAACTGGATGCTGTCATGCCAGCATTCAGGAACTAGAAGAAGGAGCTAGAGTTCAGGTCTAGCCTTGGCTACCTAGGGAGTTTGAGCAAAGCTTGGGCTACATGAGCAAACATTTCAAAAGTAAACAAAGCCAAGTGGTCTGCAGCCAAAATGTCTGGGAAGTGCATCTTTCTTTACTCTGTCCCCTTCCCAGGGAGTCACTGCCCAGGTCTGAGATCAGGGTTGTAAAAGGCCCTACAGGAAAGGCTTCTGCTAAAGTGGTGATGTCTGCCATCCCAGGCTGCTGAAGCCTCAGGCCAGAGATGAGTTTGGGGCCAGCCTGAACTATACAGTGAACTTTTTTCTCAAAATGCTGGGCATGGTGGGCCACACTTTTAATTCTAACACTTGGGAAGCAGAAGTTGATGGATCTCTATGAGTTCAAGGCCAGCCTGGTCTACAGAGCAAGTCCTGGGAAAGTTGGGTTTTATAGTATAGACCCTGTCTCAAAAAGAGAAAAACAAGAGCAGGATTAATCTTAGCACTCAGGAAGTAGAAGCAGGTGGATCTCTGTGTTCAAGGCCAGCCTGGTCTACAGAGCAAGTCCCAGAACAGCCAGAGCTACACAGAGAAACCCTGTCTCAAAAACAAACAAACAAACAAAAATAAAACAACTACTCCCAGAAGAAAGGCTTTTAAAATTAAAATTAAATAATAGGAAAAAAATTAAACTTAAGAGCAGACCCAGTGCCAGGCCGTGGTGGCTCACACCTTTAATCCCAGCACTTGGGAGGCAGAGGCAGGTGGATCTCTGTGAGTTCGAGGCCAGCCTGGTCTACAAAGCCAGTCCAGGATAGCCAGGGTGACATAGAGAAACTCTGTTTGCGGGGGGGGGGGGGGGGGGGGGCTTGAAAAAAAATGGAGGAGCAGAGCCAGCAAGATGACACTGCCTCATCCAAGCCTCATCCAAGCCTGATGACCATAATTTAATCCCTGGGACCCACATGGTGGAAGGAAAGAACTTTGTCTGTCTCTTTCTTTCTCTCTCTCTCTCTCTCTCTCTCTCTCTCTCTCTCTCTCTCTCTCTCTCTCACACACACACACACACACACACACATGCATGCACATACATACACACACACTCTAAATGTTAAAAACAAAACAAACAAAAAACAACCAACCAACAAACAAACAAAAACCTGGGCCAGGCAAGATGGCTCAGTGGGTAAAGGCACTTGCTTCATAGCCTGATGACCAGATTTAGATCCCCAGATGCCACTTAAAGGTAGAAGGTTGTCCCCTGACCACACAAGTGCAATGACATATGCATGCACAGCCCTCACTTATCCTACCCTACCCCCACCCACCCACAGCTACTACTAATAATAATAACAATAGTCATAAACCTGAAAGTCCAAATGAACAGAGGTGGGGTGGGAGAATGGGGCTGGCTCAGTGGTAAAAGCCCTTGCTCTGGAGGCATGAGGACCCGGGTTTGAATCCACAGCACATGCATTTTTTAAAAAATTAGCCAGGCTCAATGGCACATGCCTGTGATCCCAGCACTCAGGGAAGCAGAGGCAGGCAGATCGCTGTGAGTTCAAGGCCAGCCAGGCCAGCCAAGCCTACACAGAGAAACCCTGTCTCAAAAAGAAAAACAACAACAAAGCAAACAAGAAAGAAGGAAAGAAAGAAAGAAAAGAAAAATGCACACCTGTAACCCCAGTATTGTGGGGCAGTGACAGACAGATTGTGAGCACTCACCAGTCAGGAAGCCTAGCCAAAATGTCCAGCTTCAGGGCAAGTGAGAGACCCTGCCTCAAGGCCATGGAGCAGGGAGTGATGGCGGAAGAGACTCAGTGTCCTTCTCTGGCCTCATGGGGATGTAGACCTACACGCTAACATACACACCATACCACATACAAAACAAGCAACATATGCCACATACATATATATGATACTGTATATACGTATACCACCTAAAGCCAGCAATCCTGTCACGACCCATTTCCCACACTAGTTCCTGGTCACACCTACTGCAGTAAGCTTTCTCGACATCCTCCTGTGCAAGGAATCCTGTGTAAAGGCTTCTCTAGGGAAACACTGCCCACAGGACTTAAGTTCCTGAGGGAAAAGATGCCTTCTCTCTCACCATTTCCTCTCCAAATTATCTGCGTGTCCCCTTGCCTCCTTTTGGTTCTGTTTCTTCCAGCACCCTTAATTCTGTTCTCTAAAGGACAAACTTCTACTTAAGTTTTCAAGATGGGACCCATGACACCTCTTTGAAAGTCTTTTATCTCTCCTCTTCTTCCTCTTCTCCCTCCTCCTTTCATTTCTGTCTCCTCTTCCTCCTCTTCTTTCTCTCTGTCTATGTATCTGTCTGTATATCTGTCTGTCTGTGTGTCTGTCTGTCTGTCTCCCTGAACAGTCTCTTACTCTGTTGTCCTGGTCTGGCCTGAAACTCAAACCTTTTGCCTCAGTTCCTGCAATGCTGCTATTGCATGCCTCACCCATCGTGTTGGCCTTTCCCAGACTCTTGAGTCCAGTGTTGATGGCTTAGGAATACCAGCACTCACCGAGGGATGGCGGTCTGCCCCACTGGAGGCCTGGCCCCTGAATTCATCCTTCATGTGGCCCATGGAAGATGATGGGTGAGTGTGGCCTGAGCAGTTAATGAAGGATCAGAATAAAAGCTGAGACTCAGTGGTGCCTAAACGACAACCTCAGCATCACAGGCATTTTGGACCACACGATTCTTTTTGTCCTGAGTTGATCCACACACCGGAAGATCCTTAAGGGTTTCTCTGTTTTTGTTTGTTTTGTTTTCTTCAAGGCAAGGTTTCTCTGTGTAGCCCTGGCTGTCCTCGAACTTGCTGTATAGACCAGGCTGGCCTCCAACTCAGAGATCCACCTGCCTCTGCCTCCCAAGTGCTGGGATTAAAAGACATGTGCCACCACTGAGCTATCAAAGGCTCCTCCTATCTCTACTCCCTTGATGCCAGTAGCAACTCACTTCTCTGGTCCTACTGATCAAAAAGGTCCCTAGGGGAGATGGCTCAGCAGTTAAGAGCACTTGTTGCTCATGCAGAGGGCCTGCCTTCCATTCCCAGTACCCACATGATGTCTCATAGCCGTCTGAGGCCCTGCTCTGACCTCTGAGGGCCCCAGGCACGCACATGATGCACATATACACATGCAGGCAAAATACTTATACACATAAAGTGAAAATAAGTACTTTTTTTAAGTCCCTAAGGTTGGTAATTTAACTCCATAGAGTGCTTACCTCCCATGAACAAAGACCTGGGTTTGGCCCCAGTAACACATAAGCCAGGTGTGGTGACATCTCCTTGGGATCCCAGTATTCAGGAGATGAAGGCAGGAGGACAGCAGTACAAGGTCATCTCCTGACTACAAGAGACCCAGTCTTGGGGTTAGGGATTTAGTTCAGTGATAGAGCACTTGCCTAGCAAGCACAAGGCCCTGGGTTCGGTCCTCAGCTCTGGAAGAAAAGAAAGAGAGAGAGAGAGAGAGACCCAGTCTTAAAAAAAAAAAAAAAAAAGTCTGGTCAAATGTCTCCTAGAAAGCAAACTCTCTTACGCTGAGACCATTATTCTAGGCATAGGTTATTCTTGTCTTTCAGTCTTTCTCCTTGAATCATTCAATCTAGGATCCTGCTTAGCAGCAATTGAAATGCTACCTTGGGTACCGGAGGCTGAAGTTCCCTCCTCTTGGAGAGGGTCAGGATAAGTTACAAAAAGGTACAGATTTTTTCCATCTCTGGGAATAAAAAAACAAATCTATAGGCTCAAGATGTGCCAGAGCCAGGAAGTTAGGGATACAGACCTAGACATCTACACTAACTATCTAGTTAGGGGCTCCAGGCTTGCGCCTGAGGTAGCCTTGCCGAGAGCTCTCCGCCCAGCCCTGACTTCTGAGGTAAACACATTCCGTTTGTGCAATGAAGCCCCCAAAGGATCACGTCCCATCCCCATGGGAGCCTGGAAATATGGGCTTTCCTCTAAAGCTACCTTTCCATCCTTCCTCTGCCTTGCAGTCAGCGCCGAGGGGAGCCAAGCTTGTGCCAAGGGCTGTGAGCTCTGCTCGGAAGTCAACGGTTGCCTCAAGTGCTCGCCCAAGCTGTTCATTCTGCTGGAAAGGAACGACATCCGCCAGGTGGGCGTCTGCCTGCCATCCTGCCCGCCCGGATACTTTGATGCCCGCAACCCCGACATGAACAAATGCATCAGTGAGTGTGTGTGTGGCGCCAGAGAGGCTCTGGACCCTGGAGGACTGTGCTTTGAACTAGATAGTGAGGGCCAGTGGGACGTGTTGAGGGGGCAAAGGGAAGAGGAGGAGGGAGACTCTTGACTCAGATAGACAACTGCCGGGCTGACATCTTCCTAGATGCCCCACCCATAATCCCACTGTGTACAAACCAGAACTCGATTCTCCTCTCTCTTCATATCTGCACCTACCTTTGTTCCCACCAGGTCACTCTGAGTGTCCCAACTCATTTGTCAAGCCAGAGACCCAAAAGCTTGTCTCTTAGTGTGCTGCCCAACCCCCTCACTAACCACAACCCAGCTGCTGTTTCCCTCCTTCCCCTTGTCATATCTAGGCCCCCAACACCTGGCTCCTACACCATTTCCATAGCCTGTCCATCTGTCTGTCTTCCAGCCCACCCTCTGCATGGCAGCTACCAAGATGCTTCTGAGACCCACAACCTGGCACATGTTCCTGCTGCCAGTCACGCCCTGTCAGCTCTACCCTGGCTTCGGGGAAGCCCTTATCTTACCATACTGTTCTTCTATGACTCCCCTCAGCTACTGGCTCTGCTTTTTTTCACTCCAGCCAGAGTTCCATGGGTTGCAAGGCATAATGCTGTCCTATCTCCATCCCATCCCCATGATGCTCTGGGGGAGGGGACACCCAGTGAACCGGTACATGTGAGCCACACCAATGTCTCCTTCCTCAGTTCAGTACCTTGAACTGTAGAAGTTACTTCCAGATCTCAGATCACTGAGCCTCACTAAAGCCTTTGGAGGGAGGCTGGGCAGAAGGGGCCATTGCTGCTTTCTTCGAGTTTATAACTTAGAGGCGTGGAGGGAAAATGCTTGGTGCCAGCTTGGCCTGCTGAGTTCTGATCTCAGCCTGGCTACTTGCTCATTGCATGATGTTGAGTGTATCTCAGCCCCCTGACAGCTCATCCTTAAGTTGAGGGTGCTGGGTTTTCCCCCTCAGGTTGTGGTGAGGCACACCTATAAAGCTCTTGGTGTCTGGCACTCAATAAATGGTGGCTGCTGTTGCTGTTGTTAATTTTGTTCTTACTGTACTGGCAACCAAACCTAGGAATCTAAGCTTCTGGAGCAGGGCAGGGGCACAAAGGGGAGGAACCAGGAAGGGAGGCAAAGTTGAAATTAAGCCACCGGGACAAAGGTGCAGAAAGAGGCTGGGTGGGTAGCTTGGTAAGGTGAGGTGGATCCTGGGAGCTGCCCTCTCGGTCTCAGAATATTGGGGGAAGATGAGATTCCTGGATGTGCCAGAGTCTGGTAGACTGACAGCTGGGGCTTCAGGTGCCAGAGACTGGGAGGAAGCCAGTACCACCCAGTCTGGAAGGGGATGGTGATGGTGGAAGGCTTGTCTGTTCCCAGCCCAGCCCTGTTCTACCCATCTCCCGCAAAGGAGGGAGCTGGCAAGAGGAGCTAGGGAGGGCCCCAGGAGTCCAACCCAGGGGTTCCTGGAACTTGGATTTGCACAGGGAGAGGAATTTGCCCTGAGATTGCTCCCACTCTTCTGAGCAGATTCTTTCTGCTCTGGCAGGAGGAGACCCAACTCTGGGGTGCTGTGAGTGCCCAGCAATGTGGGAAGGGGTGCCACACTGGTGCTGCCTGGGTGTTTATTCTCCTATTCAGTCCCACTCTTTTTAGGGGCACTCTGGGGTGCCAAGACATACTGAAATTGTCTTGTCTTTGTCCACCAAGCCCAGAAGGCCACCTCCTCCCTTGAACCCCTTGGGCCTCATATTGAATTCCAGGATCTAAGACTTGGTTTGGGTTCCTGGTTGGCTGTTGCTGGCAAGAGTCCCAGTCAGTACTCAGGAGTGGCTACTTGAGTGTTCTCTCCTTGTCCCTCTCCTGTGAGAGATTCCTCTGCAGGAATCTCAACCCTAGACCAAGATCCTGACCTCTGTGAGTAGTGGGCTTTGGGGCTGGGGATAAAAGAATGTGCCCATCCTGGCCTGGGCCAGATTCCATTCTCTTCCTGTCCCCAGAATGCAAGATCGAGCACTGTGAGGCCTGCTTCAGCCACAACTTCTGCACCAAGTGTCAGGGGGGCTTGTACTTGCACAAGGGCCGCTGCTATCCAGCCTGTCCCGAGGGCTCCACGCCAGCCAACAGCACCATGGAGTGTGGCAGTCCTGGTAAGGCCGGAGACACAGGGCCCAGACCCCAGAGCCAAGAGGTTGAAGGAACTCTGGCCATAGCGTGAAGGGGAGGGGACAAGAGAAAGCTCACTTTCTGTAAGCACCTGTTGGGGGTTCTTTCTCCGTGGCCTTTTGCCTCTGGGCTAAAGAGCTTAGACCTGAGGTCTGGACTGAGGGTGGGTGAGTGAGCGAGGGTGCCCTGGGGCACTCAGGGCCAGGGGTTGGGCGGCCCCTTTGCCTCTTGCTTCCCTCCATCCTACCTCCCCTCCTGTCAGCACAATGTGAAATGAGCGAGTGGTCCCCGTGGGGTCCCTGCTCTAAGAAGAGGAAGCTGTGCGGTTTCCGGAAGGGATTAGAAGAGCGGACACGCAGGGTGCTCCACGCTCCGGGTGGAGACCACACCACCTGCTCCGACACTAAAGAGACCCGGAAGTGTACAGTGCGCAGGACGCCGTGTCCTGAAGGTGAGCAGCAGCCCTGGTCTCCTGGAGGACAGTTACATCTGTGTCCTGCATGGGAAACTGGGGGCATATCCTGGCTGAGGACGGTGCCATGGGATGCTGTGTGGCAGGAATTAGTAACTTCTGAAGGCATGTGTCCCGTTTCTTTAAGCTGTTTCTTTTAGAAGAGCTCTCGGAGAGCAGAGGGGCCTGGGGAGGGGACAGGCTAAGCCCCAGAGACCTGGATCCACTCAGACAAGGCCACAGAGCCTGCAGTTGGCAACGAAGTAGATGTTGCCCACCCTCCCTGGCTTCAGAGCTCTCTGGTGGGTGGCAAGGAGTAGGGACTGTTCCATTTGTCCTGATAGCCTCACTGAACAGCCAGGAAATGCTCTAGGGTCTTTGGGGGTCCAAGTGACGAGGAGGAGAATGTCCAGTGTGCACTGGGGTCTGGGACTGCGTCTTTAGGGGCTGTTTCTTGTATTCATGCTTGTAAGATCTCCTGAAGACGCTGCAGCCTGAGGAGGCTTTGAGGTGACTTCCCACTTTGCTTCCTTGCCATGGCTTTCTGAGGACCCTTGGGCACCCAGAGTGTCTGATCGTCCTTTGTTGAATTCCCCCCACTATCTCATTCTTGCAGGGCAGAAGAGGAGGAAGGGGGGCCAGGGCCGGAGGGAAAACACCAATAGGCACCTGGCCAGAAAGAACAGCAAAGAGCCAGGCTCCAACTCTCGGAGACACAAAGGACAGCAGCAGCCACAGCCAGGGACAGCAGGGCCACTCACATCAGTGAGACCCACCTAGGCACAGTGACCTGTCTCCAGATCCATGTGGAAGAGTCCAGTGTCTTACTGAATAGTGAGAACTTCCTGGTACTGGAGCATCGGGGACAACAAGTCCACACCTACTCCACCCACCCACCCATCCATCTATTCATCCATGCATGCACATCCATGCGCACATATGGCCACATCTGAAAACTACAAAACACACACACACACACACACACACACACACACACTCTCTCTCTCTCTCTCTCTCTCTCTCTCTCTCTCTCTCTCTCTCTCTCTCTCTCTCTCTCTCTTTCTCTCTCTTGAGGTCGCTGAAGACACTTCCATTCTGTGGCCCAGCTGTACACTCAGTTTATGATGCTCTTGGAAGACACATCTGAAAGAGCCTCTCCCAGCATCTGAACCTAAACTTCAAGGAGTGGAATCTTCTGGAGGAACTTCTGGGGACAGCAGACAGCGTCTGCCAGACGGATGCCAGATTGGAGCCAAAGCTGGAGCAGCCGCCAATGGGGAGACCACTTTCCCCTGCCCTGGGTTGCACTCCCAGCTGTGTGACTTGATTGTTGGAGATTAAGAGTCAGTATACATCCGTGGTACACGTCAGGGCTACCTGACTTGGAAACTGCTTAAAGGTTTATTTCAAATTAAAAAGAGAAACAAACAAACAAACAAACAAACAAAAGCCAGCACTCAATTCATTTTTAGAGTGTGAGGTTGGGCAGGACCCAATTTTAAAAGTTTCCTAATGGCCTCTGGCAGGTAGAAAACCTCAGGGAAACCTGGAGGGTGGTCACCAAATACTCTGCATTTTTGAAAAAGTTTTTTTAAATCACTTATGTGTAAGTTTATGTGCACCGTATGCACGCAGGTCCTCCCACAAGCCACATTTACAGGAGCGTGTGACCTGCTGATGTTGGAGCTGGGAACTGAACCTGGGTCCTCAGCAAAACGCAGCGGGTGTCTTAATGGCTGAGTCCTCTCTCCAGCCCCATCTGCATTCTATAAATCAGGCTGTGGGCTGAGGGCCAGCTGTGACACCAGCTATGACATCATTGGCGAGCAGCTTGTTGGGAATGAGACTCAGGTGCCTTCCCAGACCTAGTGTACCACAGCACGTGTGTTCACCAGGCTCCAGGTAGTGGGCACACACATATTAATCAACAAGCACTCCTGCCATTCCTCTGAAGGAGTCCCCGCCAGCTCCATGGGAGGACTTCCATCTGGGAGGTCAGGGTCTGCTTACCAAGGAGGGAGGAAGAGAGCAGGCGCTCTAACCATTGTCAGACTGTCCACTGTCAGACCACTGGGGACTGTCCTGGCCAAAAGTGCAAAAATAGGTGGAATGACTTTGTGTGGCATGCTGGTATCTGCTGGCATCAGCGCAGGTCAGGCCCTGGACTAAAAGGTGGGAAGGAGAGGAGCGGGCCACCAGGGCAGGTGCAAGGAAGATCAGGAGGAAGGAGCTGGCACCAAGGAAAGCTACAAAGCGCAAGCATTGCTGGGATGTTTGCTGGGACTGAGACAAAATAGCATAGAGGGTTAAGAACAGACTTAAACTGCTCAGATTGTGTTGTGAAGCCTTGTATTATAATTGTATCAAAATTATTTGTGTGATAGCCGGGTTAAGAAGTAAGCTAAAAGAAACAAACCGTTTTATAAAAAAAAAAAAAATTACAACACTAGGTGGTTGGTTTCCACAGGGAGCCAGACTCAGCCTGATCTCATGAAGCTCAGAGCATTATGGGAGAGACAGGTGTTCATCAAATGAAGGGGCAAGCAAGACCCCAAGTTCAAACAGAGGGAGTCAAGGGCAGGCAGATTCTGGTGTATACATGGAGCTTGTAAAAGTGAGAAGAAAACAACAAGAAAGACGAACAAAAATCAAAGACTTTATCCCAGGGTGGCTTTTCAGAACAGGGGAGGTTTGAGACCAGCTCTGAAGAATGAATAGAAGGATCTAAGATAGAGATTAAAGTCTTGGGCCAGCAAGAGGGCTCAGCCAATGAAGGTGCTTGCCACCAAACCAGATGACCTGAAACTTACATGAAAGTTGTCCTCTGATCTCCACATGCATAAGGACACACAGACACACACACACAGAGACAGACAGACAGACAGACACATGAGTAAATAAATTTGTAGAATGTCATTTTTAGAAAGTCTTCAAAAAATTTTACAAGGTTAAAGTCTTTAAGAGTAAGTGGCCACTAGCAGGGTGTTGGTGGCGCACACCTTTAATCCCAGCACTTGGGAGGCAGAGGCAGGCCGATTGCTGTGAGTTTGAGGCTAGCCTGGTCTACAAAGTGAGTCTAGGTCAGCCAAGGCTACACAGAGAAACCCTGTCTTGAAAATAATAATAATAATAATAATAATTAATAATAATAATAATAATAATAATGATAATAATAAAAGAATAAGGAATACAGAAAAAGAAGCCAACAGCAACCTGAGGCTACAGGTCAATAGTAGATCGCCTGCCTGGCATGCTTACTTAAGACCACAAAAGTAACTCTCAGAACCACAGAAAAAACAAATAACAAATATAAGCTGAGCCCATCATGGGGCTCAAACACTTGTAGTGCCCGCACTTGGGAGTCAGAGGCGGGAGGATAGGAGTTCAGAGTCATCATCAACAACGTAGTGAGAATGAGGCCAGGCTGGGCTACATGAGGTCTCAGAAAACCAACCAAGCAACCAGCCAAACAACCAAACAACTAAAAAGCAAGCTAGAGGCTGGAGTGATGGGTTCAACAGTTAAAGGTGCCTGCCGCTCTAGTAGAGAAGCTGAGTTTGGTTCCTAATACCTAAGTCTGATGGTCTACAAAAGCAAGCCGGCAAACTAAACAAAGTGGGTGAGATAGCATCGTGTAAGACGTCTTGCCTTTGGGTTGCTGGCAAGGAGTTCTAGAGGGAGCCGTGGAGAGGAGGGATATCAGGCAGCTCCCGGGGTAGCTGGGAACTCCGGGTGGCCTGTTTGAGGCACCAGCTGCTGCTTGGACGACACTGGATGTTCTGGGCTCTGTTCCCGGTTATGGAGGCATCAGTCTAAGATGGCCGCACAGCAGGCCTGCTCACTCAGTGGTTCCAAGAAGCAGAGAGTGCCTGAGCCAAAAACAAGTGTTCTGGAGTAGAAATTTGTGAACCACATGGAATTTAAATCACCTAGTAGCTAGCCACAATGTATATTGCCCAGTATCTGTTACCTAAGGAAATACAGGCAAAATACTCTTTTGATTATGTCACCAATATAAACAATTATTAGAGAAATCATTCTCTTTTTTTTCTCTTTTCTTTTCTTTCTTTCTTATTTATTTTTGGTTTTTCAAGACAGGGCTTCTCTGTGTAGCTTTGGCTGTCCTGGACTCGCTTTGTAGACCAGGCTGGCCTCAAACTCACAGAGATCAGCCTGCCTCTACCTCCCCGAGGTCTGAGATTACAGGCGTGCACCACTGTGACTGGCTCACATTTTTAACTTAATCTTTCATAGTCTGTGTTTATTTTTACATGTACAATATAATATCATTCTGTTGCTAATGTTTTTTTTTTTTTGCCAAAAACTTAAATTGTATTTAGAGCTCATAAAAACCAGTATTGAATAAGGAGATTTGCATACTCAAAAAAATTTTAAAGTAATTCTCTAATAATTAAATTGAGTATTTTTAGGTTTTGAATTTCATCAATCAGCACTAAAAATTCATTTTTTTTTTTTTCAGCTGCCCAGCGGCCATATTTCAAGTGCTCAACAGCCACAGGTGGCCTGCCAGTAGTCATCCACAGACAGTTCTGGGTTTTTTTTTGTTGTTGTTGTTGTTCCTGTTTTAGACAGGTTCTCTCTCTATGTAGCCCTGGCTGTCCTGAAACTCAGTATGCAGACCAGGCTGGCCTCAAGCTCACAGAGACAGCCTGCCTTTGCTTCCTGAGTGCTGGAATTAAAGGCCTGTACCACCATGCCAGGCATCAACAACACAGTTTTATACAGAGGGAGCAGTATAATCAAATGTCCTGTGGCAGAAAGGAAATTGGTGTTCAAGGATCAGGGCAGGTTTGTGGGGAGGTGGGAGGGTGGGGTGTGGGGGGGAGGCAACCAGGAAGATAAGGAGTACAAGTGAAAGGAAGTGATTCTGGAAAGATTCTCTGGAGCTAGTCTTTAACTCTGCAAGCCCAAGTCATGGGTAGCAGATTCCATGACTGTATTTGCATTTTGCAAAGCTAGTGCCATCTACTGTGTGAGTGGAGAGGCTGCTCAGGAGGCTGTGGTGCCGCCCAGGAAGGTGGGGGTGGGGGTGGGGCTTGGACCAGGAAAATGGTGTTGGAAATTAAGAGAAATGAGCAAAGTTGAGGGCGTTTGGAGAATAAACAGGTTGATGATGCTCTGGATATGAGGGAGAGGGCGTGCAGAGAGTGGTGCCAAGGTCAAAATGTCAACGGCCATGGCTCAAACACCCGGACAGACGTGGTGCAGTGTGCTTACATGGAAGCCTGAGAGGAAGGCCAGTGTGAGAGAAGGAGAAATACTTGTCCGGCTTTAACTATGTTGAGTCTGCAGCAGGCGAAGACACTGCCCGACCAAAACACAGGTCCCAAGGTCCCGTGGGTTCTGGCTAGGGAAGATCACGTGTGTGTGTGTGTGTGTGTGTGTGTGTGTGTGTGGTGTGTGTGTTTAAGAAGCTAAGAAAAAAATTGGTCAAGAGGGGCCTTGGGACCTGGCTGAGGCCGCCCTGAAGATCAGACCATGGAGGACCGGCTGACAAAGGAACCTGAAAAGGGCAGGCAGAAGGAAACACAGAGGAACAGCAATTTCCAGACCCAGCAAGGAGGGAGAGCTGAGAGTACCCAAAGCTGCAGGGAAATGGAGAAAAAAAAAAAAGAGGGCTAGGGATGGCGAGGGACTTGCTGCACCAAGGAACTTCCTAGCCAGGGCTGTTTGTGGAGTCAGAGGAAGGAGCCAATTCCTTCAGGATCTTTAGCTGGGATAATGGGAGGAATATTCCACAGAAGTGTGACATGGCTCCAAGAAGCCTGTGTTTGTTTGTTTTTGAGATAAGGTCTGACTATATAAATTCCAGGACATGCAAGGCATGGTGGCACCTACCTTTAATCCCAGCACTGGGGAGGCAGAAGCAGGTAGATCTCTGTAAGTTCAAGCCTAGCCTGGTCTACAAAATGAGTCCAGGATAGCCAGGGCTGTTACACAGAGAAACCTTGTCTCAAAACTCTAACTAACTAACTAACTAAATAAATAAATAAATAAAAGGTTCCTGGGCTGGCTGCCCTGGAACTCACTGTGTATATAGCCTAGGCTGACCTGGAACTCAGAGATCTGCCTGCCTCTGCTTTCTCAGTGCTGGGATTCAAAATGTGTGCCACTATACCTGGTCTTTAAAAAATGGAAAAGACTATAACATAGTTAAAACCTTCTGTAAGAGTCCAGGGAAGGGAAGGGTTAAATATATAGGTGAAAAGGAGGGAATGGGTAATAGGTTTGAGAGAGACGTGTATTCTTCCAGGACTGGAAGGGAAGATACAGGAATGGGAAAGCTTACAAACAATTAAGCTAGGACTCAGGGCTGTGCGCTTGCTACCCTGCAGGTCTCATTTTACCCATATCTGCCAGCCCTTTCTCTGGTTGAGATTGAGAGCCTGTGTTGGCATGGCTGGTCCCAGGCTGCCCATAGCAAGGCACAGTGTCTCCCTTGCCTCTTTTCCTGTCTTTGGCAGTCTTTCCATACTGGTCAGCTTTCCACAGTTGTTATTGACTCACTGTCTCTCTTAATCATCTCCTCAGGTCCCTTTGTTGTTATTGTTGTTACCCTGTCTTTTCTGTGCTCCCATCCGAGTCTTGGACTCCATTTATGCATCAGTTTCCCTTGGTCTCTAGGTGGTATCACCCAATCTCCCAGCTCCTTAGGTGGGTCCAAGTGTGGCCATCAGCCTGCAATCATGGTCTTGCCTGAGAACTTGCTAAAAGCACAGAATCTCAGACCGTATGTAGATATAAAGAACTCAAATCTGCCTTATAACAAGACAGCCCTGGGGAATTCAAGCACTTGTGCCACACTGGCAGGAACTCTCCTTTTAAAACCACACCCAAACAAGACCCAGAATAAGAGGGAGGGTGTCTCCTGAGTGCCTGTATCACACTGGTGATGCTAGGGAGCACCCCACCCCCAGCTTCTCTTTATTAGCTCCTCTATGTCCCCATCCGCCATCCATCCTCCTAGAAGCTGCCCCTGGAATCTGAGCAGCTGGGGAGGGGGGTGAGGGGAGAATCTGTGGCTCCAGGAAGTCCTAAGTACATAGATGTTTCCACATCTGCAGGGTGACTGGTCAGGGGGTATTCTTGTTCTCATCCTGGTACCTTGTGAACTTCTGGATGTGACCCCCTAGCACATTGTAAATATAGTGAGCCCAGTGCCTATTCTTGTCTGTTTCTGAGCGGGATGGTGAGGCTTAAAAGTGAGGCCCGGTTATCTGCTCACAGCCCTAAAACACCCATGTGAGGCTGGAACCTTAGGGCTGCCTGCCAACAGCCATGGATGATCCTGAAATGGTACTTTACTTGGTGCTTTGGGGGTGAAGAAGTGCTGGAGGGAGCCATCTATCTGTGTCAAGAGGCCTCTCCCTGCTCCGGGTTTAGATGGCGATGGCGAAAGCACATAGTTCTGTGTGTTTATTCGCCTGAGTAGTTCGGAAAATGCTAGCTCTCTCCTCTATGGGGTCACGCTCTTACCCAGACCAACACATTTCTGGCCGTCTTTCCCACCTCTAGCTCTGGTATGTTTCCCAACCCTTTGTTTGGGGTGATGTGTTTTCTGGATTTTTTTTTTTAAGTGGGGATTTCCCCCTCATCTCTGGTTTGTTTGGTTTGATTTAAGAAAACTGGGAGAGAATTCAAGGCCAGTGCCAGCTCTGAAGCCCTGCTCCATGGCTCTGACACAGGGCCAGGCCCCGCAGGTACTGGCTTTTGGCCTCAGACCCCTCCAGCTATGGATCCGACGTGCGGTGGAAACCTTCACGGTGGTAGAGAAGGGGGAAACGGGCTGTGAGAACAGGTTCTATCTGGCAAGGCTAAATGGATTCATTGGAAAGGGCAGGAGGATGGACTGTGCTGCAGGTAGCAGTGATCACGAACAAAAAACCTTATTCTAAGGGAGGGGGGAGGAGGAGATCTGAAGGCTGATCGCCTTGGGGGGATGCTGAGATGCTAGCGCACCAGGGCTTGGTGCACCTGCTTTGGTGTGGCTTGCCTCCCTGCTCTCCCAGAGGAAGAACCAAGAGAGTGAGGAAAACACACTTGGAAGGAGGTGTCTTAGAATCCCTCGCTGAGGAGTCAGTGGCCTGCTCTGTCTGGAATGAGTTCTCATTGGCAGGATTCAGGAGAACTGGCATTGTGAGCTCCAGCATGCATCATCTACCCAGGTTGGTGCCTGCTGATAAGGGACTGGCCTGTGGCAAGAGAAGGTAGCTTGGGTTTAGTGCCCCCAGAGCCTTCCAGAACTTAAGTAGGAAATTGCGAAACAAGGCTGCGTTTTGAAAGAGAAAGTATGTGAAAAATGGTTCCTCCCTCGCCTGCCCTCCCCGGGGCTTGGTGCAGGGAGGTGGGTGAGATGGATTCTGGGCTGGGCCCACTCCTGTGTGGGGAAAGAGAGCAGGGGCCAGCTCCAAGCAAGCTGCCAGCCTTGGGTTATTGATCAGTGACGGTGTGGTGCACTTTCCCCATCTGTTGAACCTGGTCCATGGACAAGGCCAGCTGCTTCCTCAAGCTGGGTTTTTGTGCGGTCAGAGGGATGATGGTTCCTAGGGGCTCCCTCTCCAACCTCCATGGCTGTTGACTGAGTATTTGGAATGTCTTCAGGTTAAGCCAGGCCTGTCCATAAAATGGGAAGCATTTGGCGGTTCCATTGCCTCTGGCTCCCAGTCCTGGCCCGAGCCTGGGCTGTCTTCTTCAAGGAGCTGGGTGGGCCTCCTGCCAGCTTGCTTCCCTGGGAAACAGTGAAGTGAGTTAAAGTCAACAATGAGTTCATCTCCAAAAAGAAAAAGCCAGCAGCCCCCGGGGCATGGAGACGGGAGAAGGCCGACTGGAGACTGGGCACAGAAGAAGGGATGGGTGATACTGGGCCAGCCAGACCAGATCCAAGTCTGGCAAGAGAGGTGGTGGCTCAGAGGACAGCAGAGGCACTTTCTGACACCAGACCTGGAAGACAACCTTGGGCAAAGTGGTGATAACGAGGGCGTCCCATCCCCAGAGACCGTGAAGAGTACTCTGTTAAGGATTGGGAGCTGGAGCAAGGCAGAAGGATAGGAGGGAGGCTGCAGTGAGGGCCAGTGACTTATGGCCCAGCTGTCCTCAGGCCTGCTTGAGGGATGGGGTGTACACCAGGGTAGACATTTGGGCAGAGGGCAATGTTGTGCCACCATCTCATTTCAAGTATTGGAGCAGGGAATTATGGGGTGTCAAGGCCAAGGGCAGAGCAGCCTTGTGAGTGTTACAAAATATGACATTTGTGTACATGTCAGGTGCATGTGTGTGTGCAGATGTACGTGTGTGTGTGTGTGTGTGTGTGTGTGTGCACTTGTGTATGTTTGTGTGCACATGTGCAGGGAGGCTAGAGAATAACCTTAGTGTCACTCCTCAGGAGCCTAGTCACCTTGCTCTCACAGACAGGGTCTTGCCTGGCCTAGTACTCACTAAGTAGGTTAGGTGGGCTAGCCAGAAAGGTGCAGAGGTCTTGCCTGTCTCAGCCTCCCCAGGGCTAGAATTTACAAATGCATGACACCAAGCCCAGACTCTTTTTTTTTTTTCCTTCGAGACAGGGTTTTTCTGTGTAGCCCTGGCTGTCCTGGACTCGCTTTGTAGACCAGGCAGGCCTTGAACTCACAGCGCTCCCACCTGCCTCTGCCTCCCAAGTGCTGGGATTAAAGGCGTGCGCCACCACGCCCCGGCTAAGCCCAGACTTTTAAAGTGGGTTCTAGTGACAAAACTCAGGTCCTAATCCTTGCAAGGCAAGCAGTTTACTGACCCAGCTATCTCCCCAGCCTGGAACCTGACATTTGAATCTGAACATAGCTAATGACTAGGTTTGTCTCTGAGAACCCTACACAAGAATTAGGGTTCCTGTTCCATGGCCAACATCTGACTGCTTTTTCCTGAAGGGCACTGGACTGGTCCTGACTCATGTGGCCAGACTCACTGTATCACTCAGAAGTCCCAAGTGGGGACACTGGAACCAGGCGAAGCTGGAGCCATTGTCTGTGGGCAGTGGAGTGGAACCCCAGCTCACAGCACCAGCTCAAGGGCTGTGTTCCTGGAGGAGAGCGGCCATGCCTCCCTGCCTGATAAAAGCTGCTTGTGCCAGGTTGAAATCCACACAACAAATCCAGCTCAGAGCTCCGCTATGGCCCCGAGGCTCGGAGACTCTGGCAACAACCACCTTGAATGTACACTTGGCCTCTCTCCCAAGGGCAGGATCGTTGCCGATAGACTGTGCTTGATTTCTCTCCTGCCCTCACATTCATTCTCCCAAGATATTTTATTGTACAAGGTATTTGCCTACCACGCATATTTACAATTCTTTCCCTGCCACCAAACCAACAAAGTGTCCACAGACGTTGGACTCTCAATGTCTCACAAACACGTTCTCGCTGATTCCCACGCTTTATCCTTCTCCTGTTTCCACCATTTCTTTTTTTTTTTTCAAGCATGCTTCATCCTCTGAGCCTTCTGAGCCCTCTCCACTCTGGTTGGGTTGGGCTTCTCTGCTCTTCTGGAGAGAGCTGTGACTGTCCCGTGCACCACACGCCTTCATCTGCCTTATTTTTTCTAAACGTGCACTTGGAAATTCTTCAGGCTATGGGCTCATGACTTACCTTGTCCATATGTCTCCTGGATAGTTGACCAGTGACAGATGCTATCATGGACTAAATAGTGGGTGATGGAAAAAAAAAGAAAATTAATGATATAGTCCCATTATTTTTTGTTCTCGTGTGCATGGTGTGTACAGGTGTGCACACAGGTGTGTGCACATGCACATGGAAGGCAGAGGTCAACCTTTCATGTCATTCCTTGTTTTTAGAGACAAGGTCTCTCATTGGCTTGGCACTTGCTAATTAAGCTAAGCTGGCTGGCTGACCGGTGAGCCCCTAGGTCCTCACTTGTCTCCACAATCCCTGTGCTGGGACTACAAGCATGTGCCACCACATCCAGAATTTTTATGTCGACTCTGGGGACTGAATTCAGGGCCTTGTGTTTGCAAGGCAAGCACTTTATTGACTGAGCTACATGTCTGGAACAGAATGGTTTTTGGTTTGTTTTCTTTTTTCCCTTTGTTTTTGTTTGTTTTGTTTTGTTTTGTTTTTTCATTTGTCATCTGTCACTGGAGATGGTAATTTTTGACAGTTCTGATTTTTTCCCCCTTCTAGGAATAAAGGGGCAGAGGAGGATGGAGGATGGTAGAGTCAGTTTTGAAAAGCATTGGAACACTGGGCCCAAAGCAACCTGACCTTCTGTCTCCTTGTCTTTGGAAAGTACTAGTTCTGACAAGCCAGGAGTACAATACCTCAGCGTTCCAGGGGTGTTGCCCACTTCTGCCCCGTCTTCTCATTACTCACTGGTGCCCAGTACAAAGGGACTGTACTGGCTGGTTTTTGGTTTTGTTTTTTGTTTTTTGTCAACTTGACTGATACAAGCTAGAATTGTCTGAGAACAGGAACCTCAGCTGAGAACATGTCTCCATCAGACTGGCCTATAGTCAGGCCTGTACAGGCATTCTTTTGGTTAATGATTGATATGGCAGGATCCAGTCTACTGTGGGTGATGCCACCCCTGGGGAAGGTGGTCTTGGGTTATGTAAGTAAGTAGGCTAAGCAAGCCATAGAGACCAAGGCAATGAGCAACAATCCTTCACGGCCTTGGCTTCAGTTCCTGCCTGCAGGTTCCTGAGTGCACACACCCGATAGACCTAGCTGGCTTCCAGACAGCCTCTCTGCCCCTCTCCATGAAACCTAAACCTCTTCAGAGAGCCCTCTGCTGGCCCACGAATGCAGCATTAGCTTCATTCCGTTGTACAGGGGGTGCCTGGTTTGAATTTCCAGTGCCCGCAGTTGTGTGGGGGGAGGGAGGAGGAGGCTGGGAGGGATTCCATATGGGAATGGGGAACAGTCTCAGAGAACAATGGCAACAGCATCGGCTGTCTGTTACACGTCTAGTCAACTCAGGGAACCGCGCACCAGTGTCCTCGGATAGGGATGTGCTCAAGTGGGCTTGTGAAGGGCCAGGGAGTAAAAATATTTGTAGGCTCTGTGCACCATATGTTGTCTGTTGCAGCAATCCCTCTCCGCCTTGTAGTGCAAAGCAGCCAAAGGCCATATGTAAACAAATGGTGTGGCGGTGTTCCAGTAAAACTTTATTTATGAACCCTGAAATTTGAATTTCATATCACTTTCATGCGTCATAAAACGTTATTTTTATTTTGGCTTTTTCGACCATTTAAGAAACTAAAAATCCATTCTTAGCTTTAGGGCCATATAAAAATAGACAGTGGGTGGGATTTGGCTAGTGGATTGTAAGTCTGCCTATCCCTGTGCTGGGAAATAGGCTAAATGATTTGGTTCATGATTTTTTTTTTTTTTTTGTATGAGCACTGATGGGTGGGAGGGGGGAATCTTGGTGGAGACCGGAGTACAGAGTCCTTGACAAAGTGGAGAGGCATCCTAGGATCACAGACAACTCTCAATCCTTCAGACTTAATAGAGGCAAACACCCCTGGTTTGTAGGGTGAGTCAGGAGGACAGGCTTTGGTTTTGTTTTGTTTTGTTGGTTTGGTTTGTCTGTTTGTGATCATTTTCTAATCAGGGCTCTTGAAAATTTCACACAGAGCCAGGCATGGTGGCGCATGCCTGTAATCCCAGTACTTGGGGTGGCAGAGGCAGATGGATTTCTGTGAGTTTGAGACCAGCCTGGTCTACAAAGTGAGCCCCGGGACAGCCAAAACTACACAGAGAAACCCCGTCTCGAAAAACAAACAAAAGTTACATACAGGCCAGGTGTGGTGGTGCACACCTTTAATCCCAGCACTCAGAGGCAGAGGCAGGTGGATCTCTATGAATTCAAGGCCAGCCTGGTCTACACAGGAGTTCTAGGACAGCCAGGGTTACGCAAGGGCTGGGAGATGACTCGGCAGATATAGAGCTTCCATTGCCATCAATGGTGAGGTCAGAGTTTAGATCTCAGCACCCACTAACAGCTGGTGGCCTGCCATCTGCATGCCAGCATTCAGAAGGTGGAGGTGAGATCTCCTGAGCACACTCACTGGCTAGCTTCATCATCTTGGTGAGCTCTGGGTTCAACTGAGAGCCCCTGACTCAAAATGTAAGATAGATAATGAATGGGGCGGGGATGAAATAAAAGGAGGAAGATTTTTATTGTGGATGTAAAGGAAAAAAAAAACAGGCAGAAAGAAGAGTCCAGGCTGAACACGGCTGGCAGATCAAACCAGACCGTGAGAAGAGAGAAGGGAAGGAGGACCAAGAGAGATGGCCCAGGCCAAAAGTCCAGAGACTGGCATAGCCAAAATGGCTGAGTTATCAAGGGATCAGGTTGGGGCCAGGGAAACCAGCCCCTGAGAGGGAGGGAGGGAGGGAGGAGCTTAGGGTAGAGGGTGGGGCGAGAAGTGCTGGGAGGAGCCACAGGTGCTGAGTGATCCTGGAAGGCCTGGCTTTGCTGTGTTACTGGGTACCTCAGTTAGCCATTTGTCCTGGATTTCTGAGACCTAAGAGATAACACTCAAGGAAGACCCCTAGTGTCAACCTGGAGGTCCCCACAACGCATTTGCACATGTGTGCACAAGCACCAATCCCTACATAGGCACAGGCAACATCGCATCCCATCCTCACACCATACATATACAATGGAAATAAATGAAAATGTACGCAAATAAGGGTTTGGACCACTTTTTCCTTGGCCACTTAAGGAGTTATTCACCTTAACTTTCCCCCTACACATCGACACACATCTTTACTTTGCAATTCAGGGTTTGCCCCCAATCGAGACCAGACCAGACATGGCAGCAGGAAGGATGGAGGAGAGCATGGAAAACCTCCTGCTCTTCTTGCGGGAGTAGCTACCGCCCTAAGAGTAAAACTAACCATCTGAGTGAGTGTCCCAGGGACCTCGAGGGTTTTAAGAGTTGATTTCTCAGACTCTTTTTTTTTTTTTTTTTTTTTTTTTGATTTCTCAGACTCTTCAGTGTGACAGTTCTTCCAGAAATGAGCCAAGGGACCTGGTAAGCATTATTTTTTTTTTAAGTGTTTTCCTAAGGAAAAGGGGGGAGGTAGGCAGAGGAGGTGAAGAATTACACAAAGATTTAGTCTAGCAGCTTAAAAATCAAAAGGATCACTGGGCAGATAGATATCAAACATAATAAGAAACACACTGATCCTGCAGCGATGACTTAATATGGGCCTCCAGCCTCCTTGGAGCTTAACAATTATCTGCCATTTGGAATTGGACTTCCAATTCCCACATCGGTGAGTGTCCTGGATATTTTTCTGAGGATGTAGCCAGCCACTTGGAGTTATCTAAACCAGGCTGAAAATGAAAGGCTGTTAACAGCATCTCAGGAAGCCGCTCCTGGGGTTGTTCGCAAGCAGCTAAGGGACTACAGGGACCCAGGACTAAGAAGGAGCAAAAGGCCTGTTTGTTATTCCAAAGCTTAATCTAGAGACCTTATTGAAGACCTTTTTTTTTCCCCCATAATTTTTTTCATTAATTATTTGTGAACTTTGCCAGGCGGTGGGGGTGCACACCTTTAACCCCAGCACTCGGGAGGCAGAGGCAGGAGGATCTCTGTGCGTTCGAGGCCAGCCTGGTCTACAAAGTGAGTCCAGGACAGTCAAGGCTACACAGAGAGACCCTGTCTTGAAGAGAAAAAAAAATCATTTGTGAACTTCACATCATGAACCCCAATACCACTCATTCCCCAGTCCTACACTAGCAGCTTCCTCCCCAAAAGAAAGTAAAAAAGAAAGAATAAAAATATGTGTAAATTAATAATAAACCATCTCACCATGGGAGCTGTGGTGTGTCATAGTTTATCACACAGTATACCCTTTGCCCAAATAGCTTTACATGAAAATGTTCATTGCAATGAGTCGTTGGTCTGGTTGAGGCCTCTGCCTTCTGCTACACTGTCAGTCCTGGATCCCCGCTGTTGCCCTGAGTCACGGAGAACCTACAGCTTTAGTTCTACAGGACCGTTCCTTCATGGGCTCCAGCAGCTCCTAGGTGGGATAGACGCTCAAAGCCCTGGATCTGGGCCTGGGTTGTGGCTGAGTTGAACAGCCTGCCAGCCCTCCCACACCTGTGCCACCAGGGGGAGCTCTCTCTTGCTACCCTGATGAGGGGCAGGACCAGCTCAGTCCTGACCTTGCCCATCTACACGGTCTCGGGCTGCAGCTCAGACCTCAGACGTCAGCATGGCCTCTGGTGGTAGCATGGACCACAGACATTCACACAGCCCCCTGCTTTCATATGGGCAAAGACATGGCCTTCTGTGGTGGCAGTACAGCCAGGACACCACTGTGACTTCAGGTAGCAGCGCAGGCTTCTCCAGCTCCACCTCTCTTCATAGTGCACAAACTGCCCTGCTTCTCTTTCTCACGGTAGTGGTGCCCGTGCGAGGCGGCCGGTGGGGCCTCCGGGTGTCTCTTGAAGTCCTTACCCTAAAATCCGAGTGATGTCAAAAAGAGAAGTCTCTCCACTACTTTCCATAAGGAGTCAGCCTGCCAGCTTGCTGTGTCCTTATCTAAAAACCTCCTGGGTATTCTAAATTGAAAATGGAGGTATGGGGCTGGAGAGATGGTTCAGCGCATGGTTAAGAATACTTGGTGCTCTGGCAGAGGACTGGGGACTGGTTGCCAGGCAGATCGCAACCATCTGAGCAGTTCCAGGGGATCTGATTCCCTCTTCTGTTCTCCGGGGGCACTGCATGCACATGGTGCACACATGCAGCTAAACACTCACACACAAATAAAATAAACAAATTCTTATAAGGAAAGAAAGACAGAAAGAAGGAAGGAAGGCAGGAAAGAGTGAGCGAGTAGCCAGGGCTGTCGTCATCGTCCACCTTTACTGCCAGCACTTGAGAGGCAGAGGCAGGTGGATCTCTGTGAGTTTGAGATCAGCCTGATCTACAGAGTGAGTTCCCAGACAGCCAGCACTACATTAGTGAGACCCTGTCTTGAAACAAACAAACAAGGAAACAAACAAAACAGAACAACAAAAGGAAAAAGAAATGGAAGGCGATTTGACCAGTGAACTCCTAATTTAACAAACCCTGTCCTTACATTATTAACTGTTCAGATTGTGTACAGTGGGGGGTTTTGTTTGTTTATTTTCTTCAGATGAAAAAAAGCAACAAACCTCTGAGCCACATGAAGAAGTCTTCTCTGTTTAGCACCTCCAGCTTTGGCACTTGGTCTGTCTTGCATTGAGTGACAGTCACTCTAGCGGATGCCAGGCTGGCCTCAAACTGCACATGTAGCTAAGGATGACCTTGAGGCCGGGTGTGGTGGCACACGCCTTTAATCCCAGCACTCGGGAGGCAGAGTCTGGCGGATCGCTATAAGTTCAAAGCCAGCCTGGTCTACAAAGTGAGTCCGGGACAGCCAAGATAACACAGAGAAACCCTGTCTTGAAAAACCAAAAAATAAAAAATAAAAAATAAATTAAAAATGACCTTGAAGTCCTGATTCTCCTGTTTCACAGGCAAACAGTACCTTGGCAGGTTTTATGCAGCGCCGGGGGTGGAACCTGGGGTCTTGCACATGCCAAGCAAACCTCTACTGCCTGAGCTATGCCTCCAGTTCTGTTTTCGTTCACTTGTTTGTTTGCTTGAAGATTTGTACGTAGCTCAGGCTGGCTTTGAATTCAAAGCAATCTTCCTGCTTCAGCCTTCAGCCTTCTGGGAGCACTAGCCTGTGGCACCTGGCTCTACTAGGGTGCAACTTCTGCCCCAGTGGGTGGGAATCTGCTGTCAGAGAGGGACCTAAAGAAAACGAGTGAGGAGTCTCCAGCAGGCAGTTCAGCTGGGGAGTGTAAGCCAACAAGCTGGCACTAATTAAGAGCTAATGGCCTTACAAGGGAGCAATGCCAAGGGATAAGGACCCTGGGCTGCAGCATAAATACAGACACTTGGGGCAGAGCCAAGACATACTTTCAGAGAGCAATAGAGCCCACGCCAGCCTTCTCCACCTTGGCGGATGAGAGGATGCAACATCGGTGCAAAGGGAACCAGGTCCTCCTGCACCGGCTTCTGGTCAGGTCATCAGGGAGCCCCCCGGGGAACTTCGGGAAAAGTTTGCTTTTCAGATCTCAAACTTCCATGCAGGGGCCTGGGGGCATGTGAGTCTCTTAGTAGAGTGCTCGACTAGCAACACACAGTCTTGGGTTTGATCCCCGGCTCCCTATAAACTGGGTGTGGTATATAGTACGCCTCTGATCCCAGAGCGTGGGAGGTAGAGGCAGGAGAATCCGAAGTTCCAAGTCATCCTCGGCTACGTGCCAAGTCTGAGGCTAGCCTGGGCTATCTGAGATCCGGTATCAACAAGACAATAAAGAACAAAAAAGACTAAAATGTCTCAACATACAAGAATAGCAAGGGGATCTGGGCATAGAGCTCAGTCGCACGCAGAGTGTTTACCGAACATGGGTGAGGCCCCAGTGCCCAGTCCCACTAAAGCAATTACTAGGGTAACTAAGACATGAGCATGTAGCTCAGTGGCAGAGCACTTGCCTAGCATGTAGATGACCCTAGTGCCGGAGGGAAAAATATAGCATTCGAAGATAGATTATTTTACATTTGACCCCTATCTTCAGTTAGGTGGAGCTGGGAAGTTCTGGGGAGAGGCTCAGGAGGCTGCTCTTTTTTTTTTTTTTTTTTTTTTTTTTTTTTTGATTTTCAAGACAGGGTCTCTCTGTGTCAGCTTTGGTTGCCCTGGACTTACTTTGTAGACCAGGCTGGCCTCAAACTCACAGTGATCTGCCTGCCTCTGCCTCCCGAGGGCTGGGATTAAAGGCGTGCGCCACCACGCCCGGCCAGGAGGCTGCATTTTATATCCCTCCCCCAAGTGATGTTGATGCCGGTGATCCTCTGACCACACTGAAAAAAAAATTTTTTTTTTTCTTCTTTAGAAGCAACTGCTATTTACCTACCTGACACTAGTGTCAAATGAGAATTAGGTCAGGATTCTCTGCTTCCTGTGAAAACATCAGCTCGGTATATAGCACTGGCTTGTTTCAGAAAAGAGGCATTTCTAGTCAGTCTCTGGGGGACTCTCCCCATCCACACAGACCCGTGGCTATGAGCAGCAACAAGGCTGCAGAGGATGAGGTGCTGCTAATCCTGAGTCTGGAGAAAGAGAGAGAGAGAGAGAGAGTGCGTTGCATCTACACACTCTGAACCGTATCTGTAATGTGTTCACCTACCATTACTTGTGGAATCACCTTGCGAGCTTTCAGGGTAGTTAAATCATCCTGTCCTTGTAAAGCTGAGGAGTTGCACTCCTGGACGCATCTTGCCCGCCTCTGGTTGCCATGCATTAGCGGGGAGGGGGGCGGGGAGTGAAGAAATGGTCACGACATTATATCTGTGGGAAGCAGGGTAGAGAGAATGCACAGGTAACTTGAGCTGAACTCACCTCCATCAGCCCCCTCAACGCCGGCCGGGAGAACTGAGGGTGGCTGTCAGGCTCAGAAACCACTGTTTGAAGGGTTGATGGGAACTTTGTACGATCAACATAAGCAGGGTAAGAGAGCAGGAGAGAAACAACCCACCATATCATCTGGGAAAATAAACTCTTTGGCAAGACTTCACAACAGCCCGACTCGAAATTTCATAATGAAATTATGCCTCTGATCAAAGCCTGCATGAGTTCATGAGCTGATTTTTGCCATTCGTGTTTATTCTGGTTTGCACCAAGTTGAGGCATCAGAAACACATTAATCTGATCTTCTCTCTGGGAGGAGGCTCTTGCACCCTCTTTTTGGGGGATCAAAGGGACAGTATATGGCAGGAAGGACCATCTTCAGCCCCTCGGTGAATGGACAGTTTTCTTTGATTGGTTCTCAGAGTCCCCTTAGGCACAGATCTGGGGTAAGACCTTCCTAGCAGTGTTGAGGCTCATGACTCTTGCCCTTGAGGCAAGAAAAGCAAAGCTTAAGACAGGGAAGGGCCTTCCATCTCCCCTCTGGGACATGGTCTGCTTTTGTTCTATAAAGAATATTTTGAGGGCTTGTTTGTTTTAGACTCAGAGAAATGCTCAACTGTGCTTCTCTCCCAACTGGAGTGCTTTATACCAAGATCTTCCTTTTCACAACATGAAGCCAAACCCACGGGCCTGCACTTGTCAAGGATCTCACCCACCTAAGCAGCACTTTCCTGGTCCTTCTTGAGGGCACATAGATAGGCACTTCCAGATAAGTCGAAGTCCCCAAACAGATGGGAGGCTCTCAGTTGAAACCTTGGAAACAGAAATCACTGGGTCTTCTCACAGAGTTGCTTCATGTTTAGATGAGAGGTGTTTCCTCCCCCTCCCCCATCTTATTCACGCAAGAAAGATTTAGTGAGGCCTTATTTTATGTCAGGTGCTTGGTCAAAGGGTTGTTAAGCCCAGGGACCTTTACACACTTGACAGCACCATTGTGACACCTTAGCTCTTTTTGTCTCAAAGGGCTGTGGTGGTGCACCATCAGGCTGCTGGTGGTGTACGCTTTTACACACAGCTCTCACTGAGGCAGAGGCAGGCAGATCTCTGAGTTCCAGGTCACTGTTGTCTCCAGAGTGAGTTTCGGGACAGCCAAGGCCGCACAGAGAAACCCTGTCTCACCAAACAAACAGAATGCCTTGTTCTATAGGCTGGTATGTACCTCCCTATATAGCCCAGGCTAGACTAGCCTTGAACTCAGGGCAATCCTTCTGCTTCAGCCTCTTTGACGCTGACAGGCTCATGCCATCAAATTCAGCTTTGTTTTAAAATCTGAGGACACAGAGGTGAATCAACATCTAAGGCGTCCGCTTTCCTGATGCTTCTGGCCTAGATTTGGGACAACAGCCAACACGCTTGTGAATAAGACCACTTTGGCTAGTGGCACATGCCATGAAGTATGATGGGTCCAAGTAACAGGAAGAAAGTGGTTGATTAAATCAATAAACCAAGAAAGACTTTGACCAATAGACTATGTTGCCAGATAAATCAAGGGCATGTAGGTCAACTTGAAAACAAGTGAACAACGGAAAAAAAAATTTTTTTTTTTGGATGTAAGGTCTCTCTTTGTAGCTCAGGTTGGCTTTGAACTTGTGGCAATCATCCTTCCTTAGTCCTTCAAATGCATCCTTATTTTCTTTCTTCTTTCTTTTTTCTTTTTTCTTTTTTTTTTTTAGGTTTTTTGAGACAGGGTTTCTCTGTGTAGCCTTGGCTGTCCTGGGGTCACTTTGTAGACCAGGCTGGCCTCGAACTCACAGCGATCCGCTTGCCTCTGCCTCCAGAGAGCCAAGATTAAAGGCGTGCGCCACCATGCCCAGCTCCTCCTTCCTCTTTTAAGACAAGGTCTTGCTGTGTAATGTGGTCAGGCCTGGAATTCGTAGCAATCTTCCTTCCTCTGCTTCTTGAGCTCTGGTATTCCAGGTGTGTGCCACCACAGTGATGTGTTTGCTAGTGTTTGCAATCCCACGGACAAGTGATACATGAGCAGGGAACTGACCAGAAGGACCAAGCTATGCAGATTCGGGGAAAGAGTGATTCAGATAGAACAGCAGCCAGTATAAATGTCAGAAGGAGGGACAAAAGAGGGCAGAGGAGACCGAGCCAGAACAGAAGGTTTTTTGTTTTGTTTTGTTTTTTGTTTTTTCAAGACAGGGTTTCTCTGTGTAGCCTTGGCTGTCTGGAGTCACTCTGTAGATCAGGCTGGCCTCGAACTCACAGTGATTCACCTGCCTCTGCCTCCTGAGTGCTGGGATTAAAGGCAAGCGTCACTGCGCCCTGTAGGCTCAATTTTTTTTAACCAATATATTTTATTAACAACTTAGTGACTGAGCATACGTCCCTTATAACCCGACTAACCAAAACAATAGGAAATGAGGATTAATGGACATAATAACAAAACTATAAGGATATCAGTTCCGAGGAACGATTCTCCTGGCGCAATCTGCAGGATTTCTTCTGCTGGAACCTGGAGTAACCAGAACCTAGAACCTCAGCAGGAGCCCGGAGCCCGGAGCCCTGAAGCCTTCCCTCGAGCGGTTCTCTATAGGAGCGTCTTGAAGTGCAGCGATAAACAGCCAAAACTATCCCAAATCTCCAAAGGTGCCCCCTCTAGTTTTTGGCTCATTTATATATCTCCTCCCAGAGTCTGTTCACGGGATCTTTTCAGATGGCAACAATCAAGCTCCTGCACGAGGTGGTTGGTCTTCTAGTGGATTAACCTCACCTGTTCTCTCACAAAAACCTTCCAATCCCGCACTTGGGATCCTAAAAAACAGGTTTATCTCTCCTTCAGCACCCGGCTTTATTTTTTTAAAGGAAGTATTTTTTTTTTTTTAAAAAGATTTATTTATTACATATACAGTGTTCTGCCTGCATATAAGCCTGTAGGCCAAAAGAGGCGTTCAGATTCTATTACAGATGTTTGTGAGCCACCATGTGATTGCTGGGAATTGAACTCAGGACCTTTGGAAGAGCAGCTGCTGCTCTTAACCGCTGAGTCATCTCTCCAGCCCCAGATCACAAGTTTTGTAAGGATGGAAAGGATCTTTCTTTGTGATTATAGGTCGTTAGAGGATTAGAAGTCTTTTTTTTTTGTTTTTTTTAACTGAGGTTTGAACCCAGAGCCTGGTGTGTACTAGATGCATGCTCTACTCCAGTCTAAAATTTTATGGAGAGGACCTGTTCTGATGTTTGCCTGCTGTTGCCGGGCCACTTTTAGAAGGATTCAGAGGGCAACTTCAGATCAGTTCGTGCACTGGCCTGAGAAGAGGATTCTCTCTTTTGGGGCCAGACTCAGTAGGAACCTAGGGTTGGCGGTGACCTGGTCGTTGCTATAGAGGGGACGCTTGGCGGTTGCTAGGTCAGGAGGAGGCGCGAGCGGGGCGGAGGCGGAGCCAGGCCAGCCCTAGGCTAGCTCGGCGCGTTCTCAGGAAGTCGCTCTGAGCCGCGCGTGGCGCGAGCGGAAGTGACGTCGCTCGTGTCCAGGGGGGGGGGTCCAACGTGTTTCACACAGGTCGCTTTCCTGGTTGGGAAGTTCTGAAGTGGTCTACCTCGGGTGTTGCAGAGCGGTGTCGGTACTGTCGGCAAGATGGTGAAACCCAAGTACAAAGGACGGAGCACCATCAACCGGTCGGCGGCCAGCACCAACCCGGGTACGGCGGGCCGGGCGGGACCAGGCCGCGGGAGCCCTCGGGGAAGGACGGCCCGGCCGGTGAGGCGGGTCCGGGGTGTAGGCACCTGCTTTAAAGTTGGGGGACGCGTCACGCCAGCCTCTGGCAGCCCTGCGGCCTCTCAGGCCGAGGTGTAGAGAAAGGCAAGTGAAGAGGGGACTAAGATCCTCGAGTCCTGGCGTAAGCCTGTCATCCCAGCACTCGGAAAGCTGAGGCAGGAGGATCACGAGCTAGAGGTCACTTGGGCTACAGGGCACAAAGTGGAGTAGGTTGACCCAGGGGCCTTTTACCCTTGACCATAACTTGTGTGCCACCGTAACTCTGACCATATAGTGATAAATGGTAGCTTTGGTCCTTGGAGTCAGACAGTGCGTAGGCACCCACAGGTAAATATGATCTCAATAGTGACGTTTTGAGATACGATTAAAAAATACCATCTACAGAGTGAACAAAATAAGCCTTAGAGGAGTCCCTCTCGCTTGGATTTAGCTACTAAAACCGTGTTTAAATATGGCTTGGACAGCAGGGCAATGGTGGCACATGCCTTTAATCCCAGCACTCGGGAGGCAGAGGCAGGTGGATCGATGTGAGTTCAAGGCCAGCCTGGTCTACAAAGCGAGTCCAGGACAGCCAAAGCAGAGAAACCCTGTCTCAAAAAACAAACAAACAAAATACGGTCTTGACATAGGTGGGCTTAGTGGTGGTTCCCTATACTTCCAACAATGAGAAGGCAGAGCAGGCAATTCTCTGAGTTTGAGGTCATCCTGGTCTACATAGTGAGACTGTCTCAAACTAAAAAAAAAAAAAATTTATTTTTTTTTAGGTATACTCTTGTGTCCATAAAGCTTCAAGGATAGCTGGCTTCGGTGTTTTCTTGTAATCTGCATAGCTAGGTTTTTAATTAGATTAGGGGCTGAAAACACTCAAGGAGGCTGGAGAGACCTGGGAGGGTAAGAGCTCTCTCATACGGCTCTTTCTGGAAAAACCAGAGTTCAGTTTCCAGCGTCCAGTTTAGTCAGCTCTCAAGCTACCTGTAACAGCTCCAGCTCCAAGGGGAATCTGATGCCTCTGGTCTTCCAGGCATCTCCCCACACCCGTACATGTAGTTTTTTGTTTGTTTGTTTGTTTGAAGTCCTCAAGCATGCTGTTTATGTAGCTGCGCCAAATGAGCCTATCACGAGTTTAAAGTTGTATTCCTTTGCTACCTTTCATAACAGTATTTAGTCATAGGATACTGTTCATTTGGAAATACACTTAGGATGGGCTGGTAGTTGGTCTGATGTTTTTAAGCAGAGATTGTTTATTAACAGTTTTAAAATACAAATGGAAGCCTTGGGGATTAGTAGAAAGATACTCAGGAGAAGAATATGTAGCCAGGTGTGCGTGCGTCGTGTGTGTGTGTGTGTGTGTGTGTGTGTGTGTGTGTGTGTGTGTGTGTGTGGACTTCTCAGTAGAGAGTTCTAGTGACTAGGTTTTATTTTGGATTTTCTCTTAAAATTTGGAGTAGAAGGCTGGAGAGATGGATAGCTCAGTGGTTAAGAACGCTGGCTGCTCTTCCGACTTCAAGTCCCACCCCCTCAAAGGTGGCTCACAGTTGTCTATGGGATCCAGTATGCCCTTTTCTAAGTTGCAGATGTACATGCAAACAAAACATAAATAAGATACATAAAATACAAATAAATAAATATTAGCTGGGTATAGTAGCACACGCCTTTAATCCCAGCACTCAGGAAGGCAGAGACAGGTGGATCTCTGTGAGTTTGAGGCCAGCCTGGTCTGCAAAGTGAATTCAGGACAGCCAAGGCTACACAGAGAAACCCTTGTCTGGAAAAACAAAGAAAAAGAAAAAGGAAAACAAAAAACAAAGGGGCTGGAGAGATGTCTCAGGGTTAAGAGTGCTGCTGATTTTGCAGGGGGCTTGGTATGATTCCCAGCACCCAGTGATGCTGACAACCATCTGTAACTCTAGTTCCGAGGGATCTGACACCCCTTCTGGCCTCCTTTGATACTCTGTTCATTTGGTACCACAGACGTGTGGGCAGGATCCCCCTCCATAAGATAGAAATAGAGTTACTAAGGATTTAGGACAGGAGAACTAGTTATGAGTTCACACACAGAGGGTTTCTAGACACACGCTCCTAAACTCAGTACTGTAAGCCATAATTTGTGTGGAAATTAACCCAACTTTAGGAAGCGTCAGCATTTCTTGAAATTTAAGACTACAAATAGAAAGGCGGTGGTGGTGCACGCCTTTAATCCCAGCACCTGGGAGGCAGAGGCAGGTGGATCTCTGAATTTGAGGCCAGGCTGGCCTACAGAGTGAGTTTTAGGCCAGCCAGGAAGGACTACACAGTGAAACCCTATCTGAAAAAACAAACAAAACAAAAGGGCGTACAAATAGCCCCTTTTAAAAAATATCTATTTACTTTACGTATGAGTTTTGCTTACATATATGCCTGTATACCTTGTTCACCTCTATAGATGGTTGGTGCTGGGAACTAAACTCAGGTCCTCTGTTCTCTTAACTGCTGAACCATCTTTCTGGCCTAGACCTTTAACTATTTTTAGACAGGCTCTCAGTGTGTCACCTCTGACTCACTGTGTAGCCAGGGATGTCTTTTAAACTTCTAATCCTCCTTTCTAATGCTGGAATTATAGTCTGTGCCATGGTAGCTGGTTTGTGCAGTATTTGGGATCCAGCCTATTTCGTTGTGTGTGCTAGGCAAGCATTCCACCAATTGAACTCCAAGATTATTGTGGACATAATAGCACTTAGTTAAACTTGTTAAAGATGGGAGCTGATTTTATTTGACCAGTGTGATTGAGGATTAAAAATCAAATGGTGGCCAGGCATGGTGGCGCACACCTTTAATCTCAGCACGCAGAAAGCAGAAGCAAGAGACTCTGTGAGTTCAAGGCCAGCTTGGCCATTACAGTGAGTTCCAGGACAGACAGAGTTAAATTGTGAGACCCTGTCTTTAGAAAAGAAATCAAATGGCCAACACAGTCAGTTTCTCTCACGTTGGCCCTCAGTTCTTGTCATCATAACGTCCTTCAATTTTTTACTTACATATTCCTTTCTCTAGAGAAATAAAAACACCAGAATTCTGAAAAAAAAAAAATTAATTTGTATAAAGCTGAGTGAGAACTTTGATGTTAGATATCCCAAAGTCCCTTTTTATTACAGATACTTTTTCCATTCTGGGCCACTGCAAGTTAAATGGGAAGAGTAAGATTCCCAGATGGCAGAGTCCTAAGTATGACGTGTCTAGATGAATGTAGCTGAGTGTGCTGTAGAGTCGTCTTATGGGGCTGTTTATGCTGGTGCTCCGGATGGTCCTTGAAGTCCTTGTTTAAGAAAGGGTCTGGAACAGCCTTTGGTGGCACAAGCCTTTCATCCCAGCTCGCAGGAGGCAGAGGCAGGTGGATCTCTGAGTTTGTGGCTAGTTTGGTCTACAGAGTGAGTTCCAGAACAGCCAGGGCTACACAGAGAAACCTTGTCTTGGGGTGGGGAGGATAGGAGAGAGCATAGGCGATTGGGGGGGGGGGTCTGGTAGCGCACTCCTTTAATTCCTGTACCCTGAGGCAGAGGCAGGCTGGTCTCTGTGAGTTTGAGGCCAGCCAAGGCTACATAGTGAGACCGTGTCTCAAACATCACAATTGAAAACACAGAGGGTTAGCTGGGCACTGGTGCAGCATGCCTTTAATCCCAGCACCTGGGAGGAAGAGGCAGGAGGATCACTGTGAGTCCAAAGTGAGTCCAGGACAGCCAAGGCTACACAGAGAAACCCTGTCTTGAAAAACCAAGAAAGAGAGAGAAAGCACAGAGGGTCTGGAGTGCATGCTAGCTCCAGAATAACTCTTTGAGGATTGGCTCTGTGTAGTTTTTTTCCTTCCTCTCTTCTTTCAGGTTTACCAATTTTACAACTATGTTTTTGCAACTATGTTTTAAGATTAGAAAAAAAATTTTATGTGTATTTGTGTTTTGCCTACATGTACATCACTCTATGTGCCTGGTGCCTGCAGAAGCAAGAAAGGGGTGTTAGATTCCCTGGAACTGGAGTTAGACTTGTTAGAATATAGGAAACCGAACCCTAGTGTTCTGTAAGACAGCTAGTGCTCTTGATGAGTGAGCCATCTCCCCAGCTCCTTTGAGGTGGGGGTTTGCTTATTTATTTGTTTTTGGTTCTATTTAGTTGTTAAACTGAGAGCTAGATTGGTGTCCTTCATAGTTGAGAACACAGAATGTGATCAAATGTTTGTGTTAAAATACTGGGTCTGCTGATTAACAGTTATATGACTTTGGCACAATGTGACTGCTCGCTGTGCCTCAATTTCTTAGCCTGTAGCACGGCAAAACATATCCCTGTATATGACAGTTGTGTGGGTTGAGATAAGACAAGTAATGGGGACAGCATGGTGCTGGTGCCAGAATCAAAGCTGGTGGTATTAGCATCGTGTTGTCATTCACAGTTTTTGGACATTCAGAGGTGGGATCCAGCTTCGTCATACCTCATTCCCATAGTCATTTATTGGAACAGCTTATGGAGAGAATAGACATTCTTTGGTAAGGTTAGCTTGGCTAGGTGGGTAAACAGTTTGGTACATTTCGGTGACTGTATTTTAACAATTATTGGATATCTAATGGCTTCTTGCCCATTTCTAGATCGAGTACAAGGAGCTGGTGGCCAAAACATGAGGGACCGGTCCACAATTCGGCGCCTGAATATGTACAGGCAAAAGGAGCGCAGGTGAGCATTGGGCACAGCCAACTTTTCCTTTCCTTCATGCCCTGGATTTAAAACTTGTATAGCCTTTGTTCTCACCCCTACTTTTTCCAAATAGGAGTAGGATGTTTTTAAATGCCATCTCATAGGAGTGTTGCTGAGTTACACAGTTAATATGGTTAAAGGCATGGGTAGTAGATGGCGAAGCACTGATTACAGTTAATACGGTTAAAGGCATGGGTAGCAGATGGCGAAGCACTGATTGTTTCCCAACACTTCCCAGCAAGTAGCCATCCTGTTCCTCTTACACTGCTCTCCAGCAGTGTTGTGTCAAATCCTAGCTAAATACCCATCAGCCACAAGTACAAAGTGTATAGGACTATTTATGAAAGCTGCCAGGAAACTTGGCTTTTAGAGCCAGACTTCAGAGCCCAGCATTGTGGCACGAGGCTGCTCATCACAGCCCAGAGTTCTGCTGAGGCAGCCTCCACGCCAGGACTTGCTGAGGGTGGCATTTTGCTAGCTGGTCTTAATTTGTTTGGTAATTAGATTCATTTCTTCTAAAAGTTATGTGTAAAACACAAACGTCAGTAACCTAACCTGCCTTAGTCGCCCACTTTGCAGTTTGTTTTAGAATTTTGAGTTCCAGGATAAATCACCCTCTACTTAAAATTCATTTAAACCAGCCTTTAAATAATTACCAAAAAACTCAAGTATGTGATTTTTTTTTAAAAAGCAAACAAACAGTAAATGGATTTTTAAACATCAGCGTTGTTACTCATCTAGCAGAAATCATTACGTGCTCTGTTGCAAGAGGTTAAACAGCTTTTGGGCAATCTGTTTTAAATGTGGAAGGACTTTTTGTTTACTGAAGTCTGTATTTCATGATCATTTTAAATCCCCCCAAAGTCCTTTTGATGGAAAGCATGTTCTGTAAGCCAGACTGTGCTCTTGCTGCCTTTCTTCTGTCGTCAACCCAAATCTGTTATTTCCTCAATTTAGGAACAATCGTGGTAAAGTGATTAAGCCACTGCAGTATCAGTCAACTGTGGCTTCTGGCACAGTGGCGCGAGTGGAGCCAAATATTAAATGGTTTGGTAAGTATCGTCTTGTATCTCTATTCTATGAAATGTATGTTGAATGGAAAAGACTCAAATGTTGAAATGTCCAAAAGAAGGTTTTGGTGAGTGAGACTGCCACTGGTTATGAAAAGGGAGTAAAGAGTATCTCAGTGGGAAAGGAGCTGCCGGAAGCGGTGGACTGGTCGCGCTGCTCCTTTGGAAGAGAGCTCATTCTTAGTTGGACCACAGAGGGCAGCTAGGACCCTCCTCATGAAAGCATCTGCAGACCTTGGACCTTCATCTCTCCATGTCTAGTTGCCTGGGGAGATGGCTGTACAAGAAGTCTTGCAGCAGCTCTGACCCCTGTACTAAGTGCAGGTGGCCCCAGCCTGTCACTAAGTTAAGTCCCTTTGATGGGCTGCCCCCTAAGAACTAAAACAGAAAGAGAATCAAAATTCTGTTCAAAGACAGACTTGGGGAGCTCAGGAGAGACTGCTTGCCTGGTATGTGCAGAGCGCTAGGGTCTGTCACCATCACTGTAAAAGGAAATAAATGTTGATGTATATGCATGTCAGCGAAGACTGTGGAGGGATGATTTACCATTGAGCTGGCTACTGGGACTCCAGGTCCAGAGAATCCGAATTTTGTATCAAGTTGTGTGTGGTGCTAGAAGCAAGTTATTAAGACTCTGCCCCTTAATTTCCTGATTTCTAAAATGGGTATAAGAATGGTCCTATCTCAGGGTGGTTGAGATAGCCCTGTAATCCTAGAACGTGGGAGTTGGAGGCAAGAGACTCAGACGTTCAAGGCTGGACTACATGAAACTGTCCAGAAAAAAAGAGGGCCAGTGAGGTGGCTCAGTGGTGAAGATGGCTACGCTCAAGCCTGACAACTGAAGTTCTGTGTGGAGCCCACATAGTAGGTGAACGGAGATAACCAGCTCCTGCATGTTGTCCTGTGGTCTCTACACAGGTGTATGGTGTGACTGCCAGGTAGTGAGCGTGAGCCGTGAGCCTTCAGTCTGCCCCTGCTGTTGCTGACTGGATGCTTTGTTCAGCATCAGAGGTCTAGCATTCTCCGGGTGCTTTTGCCTTCTTGTACGTGTCCTGGATTCCTTAGCAGTCCCTTAAAGCCCTCTTGGCTCTGCGCTGTGGGGTGCCCTCTCTTCTGTGTGAGTGGCTCCAGATTTGGGGTTTTGTTTGTTTGTTGTCTGTTTTGTTTTTTTGCCAGGACTGGCAGGAACTAAGACATTTGTCAACTCTCAGTTCCTTCAGTGATGTTTATTTTTTGGTTTCATCCAGTCAGGAAGTAGGGCTCTGAAAACTGTTGAAATCCTTTATGTGTGAGTTGGTATATGAATGCCTACTGTGTGATTGTGAGGGAGGCACGCTTCCCCCCATTTCTGTGGTTTTGCAAAGAGTTCTAAGGAGTGGATGGATGTGCTGACATTTGGGTGGTTGAGATGGTAGGATGACTAGCATTGTGCCTTCCCCTGACACAAGGCGGGGTGCCAGGCAAAACCAATCTCCTTAATAAATGGCAATGTTCTCTATCTGTGAAACAGGAAACACTCGTGTGATCAAGCAGGCATCGTTACAAAAATTTCAAGAGGAAATGGATAAAGTTATGAAGGATCCGTACAAAGTTGTCATGAAACAAAGCAAGTTACCAATGTCTCTTCTGCATGATCGAGTCCAGCCTCATGTAAGATGCAGTGCGTTATTGGTGCGGTGGTGTTGGGGCCAGCTCGGGGTAGATACCGCCTTAGTTTGTCTTTGACTTTGATGAACAGCAGTGTGAGTTTTATGAGGCTTGGGCTCTCTCCATTGTCCCTCTTGGTGTGAATTGAGTTCAGCCCAGGAGGTGCAGCACTGTGTGGATCCAGGCAAGGCATTCTGCCTTCACGCATCCTCTCTACTATCCTTAGTGAGCTCTCCAGGAACCTTACCTCCCCTGCCATGTTGGGACACAGCTGAAGCACCTGTAAGCGCCTGGTCTAATAAGTGTGCAACACCCTGGCTAGTAAGACTAAAGAGAGGACAGCTATTAGTAACGTCATGTGTGTGTGTGTGCATGCATGTCTTCACATGTGTGTGTGGAGGCAAGAGGACAACCTTGGCTGTCATTCTTTAGGCACTGTCTACCTTTCTTCCTTTCTTTTGAGGCAGTCTCTCTCTGGCCTGGAGCTTACTAAGTAGGCCAGCCTAACTAGGCAGCGCCTGGCGTTTCCAGTGATGGTTCATCATGTCTGGGGAGATGTAGAGTGTTGGGTAAGACAGAAGAAGTCCTTCGGTATTTTGTGAACTCCTTGGAGGTTTTTCCAGCTACAGGAGAGAAGAGTGCTGTTGAGATTGTTGGTTGCTGGAGCTGTGTGGAGCAGTAAGGGCCGAGTCTGGCCAGAGTAGAATGAGTTCATAGGAACAAAGAAGTGGCTTCATGTTTGCTTGCACGTTTTTAACTTGCATTGAATAATAATTCCCAGAAACATAACCAGTGCACATGCTTCAGTGCCAGTCTGAGGAGGGGAGGAAAACATCGACATGCATACAAGGATTAAACAGTTCAAAGAAAAGTGTTTACTTACAGAACAAAAATCAAAAGCAAAACTGCCTATTGCCTCAGGTTTTGTCAATTATGTTGTGTTTTATGATGGACTAGAAGAATGGCACCTATTAGTGGAGGGACTGTTTTCTTTCAGGGAACCATATGAGCGTAATTCATGAACCACAGACAAGTTGCTCATTTCCCCTGTTCTCTTTGTCTCTTCTCCCTAAAGCCATCTTCTGACCAGCTATTGAATCCATTTCTGGGAAGAACAGAGGTTCTATTGTGGATTTATTGCTCTGTTGCTTCTTTCAGTTGTTCGTTGCTTAGATATCTGATGTGTGGAATGAGGGAGCCTTCAGTTGCAGGAGTCGGCTAATGTTTTGATGCGGGAAAATACTCAGAATAATTGGTGGGCTTTCTGCGTTGGCTTTGAAAACTAGTTTAATCCAGTGGCTGTGGTATGGTATGGACTCTAGTTTTGAGATGGTTCTACACAGGGAAGTCAAGTCAGATATGCTTTAACTTTTGCTCATTCAGTTCTGTGTATTAGATGTGTTTCTGTAGCAATGTAGTAAAAATAGGTTTGTATGAGACTTTAATTGTGTAGTATTATATTAAGCTATTTGGTTCAAAACCATATGCTTCATAGGTTATAAGATTTATTTTAGATTTTATTTTGTGGGTATTTATGTATGTCATGTGTATGTACATGTGAGTACAAGTGCCCTCAGAGGCTAGAGGTGTCAGATCCACTGGTATTGGAGTTATAAGCAGTTGTGAGCTACAAGATGTGGGTGATGGAAATTGAACTTTGGAAGAGCAATATGTATTCTTAATTGCTGAGCCATCTCTGCAGCCTGGTTGTGAGATTTCTAAGAATAACTTTCACTCATGCTTGATTTTTAAACCTGAGATTGATTGTGTATGTCATTTGCCTCTACCTTCCATCTCCCTGGCATTACAGACTTACACCATTGTGTCTTTTTATATGGCTTTCAGGGATTAAACTGGGTCTTCACCCGTTGAGACATCTCCCCAGTCCAGTCATACTTAATTTTTACTCATTGGCTTTAGAGCCCATTGCCACAGAAAATGCAGTTTTCCTTGTAGATGATCCCTTCATTAGAAGACAGCAGGGGAAAATAAGCTAAGAGGTCAGTGAGTCCAAGAAAATGATGGTCGAGGAAGTTGGAGGGTCAGTGGATGTTTGGAGGTGTGGTGGGACTGTCCATCACTCATGAGCTTCCTAGCTTGTGCTGAGGGGAGGAAGGTGTGTTTTCTGTTTTGTTTTGTTTTGTTTTGTTTTGTTTTGTTTTGTGTTAAAGGAGAGTCTCTGGAGCCTTTAACAGTCTGTTACCTCAGACTTTGACTTTCATCCTGCTTCAAGAATTCCTGTGCCTGTAACTCCTTTACAGGCGCATCAAGTTCTAGTTAGGATCAGGTTCCTTTTATCACATCTAACCTATTATTCTGGACTTTTGCTAGATGTTTTTCATCTGCAGAGTTTCCATGTGCATTTAATAAAAATGTTACCTAAATTAGGGAGAATGTTATCTGAAACTAAAATGCATCTTATAAAACAAGCAATTCCTTTTAGCTATGAGAGAAATTAATTTCCAAGAAAAAGTTGGCATTTACAGTTGGTTTAAAAAAGAAAAACACACACACAAATTTGACTGATTGTCCTTGACAAAACCTGTGAATTTGGCAAATTTTATACACTTGTTTGAAAGCTCCAAAGAAGGGTCAGAGAAGATAAGTTAATTTTCATCTTTGTTGCCTTGACTGCATTTGACTGGAGTCTGTGCTGGGTGAAGGAAAGCAGAGTTTAGCACATCTCATGTGGCCGTTCTTACTTGGTGTCTGTGTCACTGTTAGAGTTCTGCAGGGAAGCCCATAGCCTTTCAGGATAGAAGAAGCCCTTGTGCAGTTTAAACGTGCATTGCAGACTTGAAACTGGGTCTGTGCTGTTGTAGGTTTTGGTATGGCTTGAGCTTCGGAAAAAGTAAACGCAGACATCTTTTCCCAGGTGGTTTTTTAGCTTTTTGCTTTGGCTCCATGTTTTCCTTTCCTGAGACTTACTTGTTCCTCTCCTTTGTCTTTAGAACTCAAAGGTCCACATTCTTGATACTGAAAGTTTTGAAAGTACATTTGGCCCAAAGTCACAGAGAAAGCGGCCAAACTTGTTTGCAAGTGATATGCAGTCCCTTCTAGAAAATGCTGAAATGTCCACTGAGAGCTATGACCAGGGCAAGGACCGTGATTTGGTGACAGAAGACACTGGTGTAAGGTACGCATTTGAGATTCTCATCTTTGCTGCTGTTCTACAAGGTTTTCTCGGAGCGCTTCCTGCTGGTGTGGGCTGTAGTGATTGCATTCACAGCTAGCTGCTTCTCCCCTCAGACTAGAGGCATCAATGCAGTAGAGGCCAGACCAAAACCAATTTCACACAGCTTCATCAGTACATACCCCTCTTCATTCCCAGTGTCAGTGGGGTACACTGTCATCCCTAAATTATATAATGTAGTTAAGTTGGAAATGGACACTTTGGCTTCCTGGGTCTCTAGACCACTGTAGTTTATGGTTGATCTTTTTCTGACTCTCCAATGAAAAATATGAAAAAGTGGTGAGCCTGTATAAAGGTCACGGGGTTTGCTTGTTTGTCAAAATTTGTATTATCTTATTTTTTATGTGCATACATGTGGGTATGTGATGCCACAGTGCATGTATGAAGGCCAGAGGAGTTGATTCTCTTCTTCTCCCACATGATCCTGGGGGTCTGATTCAGGTAGTCAGGTTTGGAGCAAACATTTTTACTCATTAAGCCATCTTGCCAGCCCTTCGTTGTTTTTTAAGTTAGTGCAGAAAGTAATAGGTTTTCATTATGGTGTTTTATATGTGTGTGTCCTTTGTGTAATGAGTGGTTTTTGTTTTCATTTTATATTTGTTTGGGAGAGAAATGATCGTTAGCTTTCTTATGGGGATTATAAACTACTAATAGCCTGGACATGGTGGCACACACTTTTAATCTCAGCACTCAGGGAGGTAGAGGCATGTGGATCTCTGTGAGTTCAAGGCTAGCCTGGTCAACAAAGTTAGTCTAGAACAACCAAGGCTACACAAAGATACCCTGTCTCAAAACAAACACAGAAAACAAAACAACAAAAAGCCCCAAGTTACTTATAGGGATCCTCCCCCAGACCCTCTTTTGTGAGATAGGGTCTTACTATTTAGCCCTGGCTGACCTGGAACTCACTGTGTAGAGTTAGTACGTAGCTTCAAACTCACAGAGATCCTCCTGTCTTTCTCTCCCAAGTGCTAGGCTTAAAAGCCTAGCCACCAGAGTTGGAGAGTTGCTCTTCCAGAGGTTCTGGGTTCAATTCCCAGCAACCACATGGTGACTCACAAGATACTGGGAACTGATGCCCTCTTCTGGCATGCAGGTATACATGCAGATAGAGCACTCATATACATTAAATAAATAAATCTTAAAAAGAAAAAGCATGTGCCACCACATCTGGCTATAGTTGTCTCTTTAATTTACAAACCAACTTTCTAAATAGACTCTAATTGTGGTGAGCTTTGCTGTTGGCTAGTTGTACTGTCTCCAGGTCATCAGTGACACTGGATCTTCCTCATCCTTAAGGGTTACTGAGATCACCTGGGAGGCAGAGGTGGGCAAATCTCTGAGTTTGAGGCTCCCTGGTCTACAGAGTAAGTTCCAGGAGGGATGGGTGGTAATGGAGCACACCCTTAATCCTAGCACTCAGGAGACAGAGGCAGGCAATCTCTGAGTTTGAGGACAGCCTAGTATAAAGAGCAAGTTCCAGGTCAGCCAGGACTACACAGAGAAATCCTGTCTCCAAAAGCAAACAAAAAGGATTATGGAAAGGATTAAAGTCACGATATCAAATCAGAGGGTATACCGACTTTTGATAGGCAGCTGCTTCCTTGTCCTGCAGAAAGGCCTAGCGTCTCTTGGACAGTGCTGGAGAGCTCCTGTTCTCCCCACATCCCTTTAACAATGTGTAGGCTGGTTTGCTTGTCTCACAGAAATGTGTGGCCTGAAGACTACAGTAGTGTTCTCTCATTGCTGTTGCCACCTCATCTCAATAGAGGTAAGAATAGGTCCTTTGGGAGCAAACAGACCATTGTGAGCCAGCCATGTGAGTGTCAGGAAATGACCTGAGGTTCTCTGCAGGGTCTGTTGAGCCATGACTCTAGCACTCTACCCCTTTCTACTTTTTTTGATACAGGGTCTCACTGTGTAACCCTGGTTGGCCTGAAGCTCACAGAGATTTGCCTACCTCTGCATCCATAATGCTAGAATTAAAGGTACATACCACCAACCAGGCAGTGTCCTTCCTTTTTAAGCCATGTACCACTCCCGGTTTATCTGCTGTTGGATGCTTTGGTGTAGTGACTTTGAAAATTCACTTCGATATGTTTTAGAGGGGTGTGTGTGTGTTTCATTTTTAAGACAAAGTCTTATTTTGTAGTCCTTGCTGGGCTGGAGCTTAACTGTGTGGACTAGGCTGTCTAATTCCCAGAGCTCCGTTGACTACATCGGAATGCTGGGGTTACAGGCATGAGCCCTCACAGTTTCCTTTTAGTCTTGATAGTACTTCAGTTGCTCATTCCTGGTTCTTTCTTACTTAGAAATGAAGCTCAAGAAGAGATATACAAGAAGGGACAGTCGAAAAGAATATGGGGAGAGCTCTACAAGGTAAGGCTCCTGGTGCTCACTGCGCAGCTCCTGGCTTTTATGAGCTTGCAGGTAAAATAACTGAACGACTAAAGATCTCAGATGAAATAATACTCTTCTGCCCGATCATCCGCTTCCCTCCATGAAGGAAATGTGATGTAGCCACGTGCATATTGCTGTGTGCTTGAAAGGAAGAGCATTTGTGTTAGATGCCTCAGTCTTCCGAGAACTACCTATTAGGACGCTGCCCCTCGTAGTTAGTGCTGGCTGCATAAGAAGTTGTAAGTTATTGTTGGCCATGGCGGCACACGCCTTTAGTCCCAGGCCTCAGGAAGCAGAGACAGGTGGATATCTGTGAGTCCAGGACAGCCAGGGCTGTTATGCAGAGAAACCCTGTCTCAAAAAACCAAAGTGGAGGGAAAAGAACAGAAAGTGTAAGTTACTTAGCCTCGCTCTCTCATTCTGTAAATGAGAGCACATGTCTGGGAAGCCTGCTTGCCTGGCTCTGTGGGGAAGGGAAGAAAGGCTTTGTGCTGCCCTGGTCCTTTTGACCTGACTGAGCTTTGTGTCTGTAGGGAAACAATAGAGAAGCTGCAAGCATGGCCAGGTAGTTAAAGTCATAAAAGGAAACTAGTACCATAAAGTAGACTAAGTACATTTAATTTTCTGTAAAATGTACAAACCCATACATAATGTCCAGTACTTAAGAATCAGAAGGATTTGGTCTAAGCCAGCTTTCCTGTTTGAAATTTGACAAATTTTGAATATTCTTAAAAAGCTTTTAAGTGCACATCAGTGGGCATCAGATTGGATGTCTCCCACTCTCCTCACTAGACTGTTTGCGGTTGCTTCTAAATACCATTTTATTCCTTTGGGCTCCCTGAAGCGGCCGCCTTACTTCATATACTACAGCCAACTGTTTTGCCCTTTTGGGTTTGTAGGTAATAGACTCGTCAGATGTTGTAGTTCAAGTCCTGGATGCTAGAGATCCGATGGGTACTCGGTCCCCTCACATCGAAGCCTACCTGAAAAAGGAAAAACCCTGGAAACACCTCATTTTTGTACTCAATAAGTGTGACCTTGTTCCAACTTGGGCAACGGTAAGTTTAGCTCATGACCTAAACCCACTAGGGCAGGGTGGTAAAGTGTCACTCTCTTGGGAGTGTAGTCACTGGCATGTCCTTACTGAAAAGAGGGACAACATGTGTACTGACAATGGGCAGAGCCACCTCCCGTCCTCTGGCCAGGCGCAGCTGAAAGATTCTGTGTCCCCTCAGTGGAGGCAGTTGCCAGTCACCAACTGCTTCCCCATTGTGTTCCATTAATTGCATTTAGTAGTTAGGTTAGCTTTTTTTAAATATTGTTTTGTAGTCAGTTATTAAGCGAAAGACAAAGTACTAACTGTCAAACTTGAAAGAGCATCTCAAAGAATTATAGCTGCTGCCTCCCTTAGGCAACACTGTATTTGAAGCCATCCAGTAATTCCAACTCAGAATCTTCCGAATATTGTAAAAGAAAAACAAGCTATAATTTACCAGCATGTTTTCTTCTCCCCTTTAGAAACGATGGGTTGCTGTGCTCTCCCAGGACTATCCAACACTGGCTTTCCATGCCAGTCTCACTAACCCCTTTGGGAAAGGAGCATTCATTCAGCTTCTGCGGCAGTTTGGGAAGGTAGGGAGGCTGCGTCTGCTGGAGTGGCGGAGCTGAGTTTATATGAGGAGTTGGCTTGTGTGTCCAAACTTGCTAACTTCAGGTCAGCACTTGGGAGGTTGAGGCAGGAAGATCAAAAGTTTGAAGTTGCTTGGCAGTGGTGGCGCATGCCTTTAATCCCAGCACTTGGGAGGCAGAGGCAGGCAGATCGCTGTGAGTTCGAGGCCAGCCTGGTCTACAAAGAGAGCCCAGGACAGCCAACGCTACACAAAGAAACCCTGTCTCCAAAAACCAAAACCAAAGCAAAACAAAAATAACAAAAACAAAAGTTTGAAGTCATTATGGGCCGCATAATGGAATCTGTCTCAGAACAGCTGTTGACTTCACTTCTCACTGTTATCTAGAGGTATAAAAACTCATAGGCCCTCTGTATTGGGAGGGATCTGAAGTGTTTTCTCATGCCACTTTTGCCCTTTCTGACATATCTCTAGCACCTAGTGGTTCAGCCTTTGCCAGAGGATAGTTGCCCAACCCACACCCTGATCCCCATCACATGAGGGACACCCTGGAACCAGATCCTTCTCTTTTGCCTGGCTCTAGCAAAGCGCTCCTGCCCCTCCCTTCCTCATTTCCCAGAAGCAATGCCGCTGACTCTGAGCCATCACTCCTGGCATTCCCTATATGCTGTTAGTACACATTTATGGTTTATTTCTTGATTCTCCCAACTCTTCCCCACAGTTTGACATACTTATTAAATGTTTCCTGCTATAAAATTTTAGGGCTAGATTTTTTTGTTGGGATGTTTTTCTTTCTTTTGTATCTTTATTTATTCATTTACCTATTAGATTTATTTATTATTTATTATGCATGTGTGCCTGCTCTCCAGAAGAGGACACAAGATCTTATTATAGATGGTTGTGAGCCACCATGTGGTTGCTGGGAATTGAACTCAGGACCTCTGGAAGAACAGACAGTGTTCTTGACCTCTGAGCCATCTCTCCAGCCCTATTTATTTATTGGTTTGTTTGTTTATTTATTTATGTTGGCCATTGAACCAAGAAGCTCAGCCAGAAGTAGCTCTTATGCATGCTCCCTCTCTTTCTCAAACTCACTCTTTTATGAGGGAGGGTTTCATTTTGTGGTGGTTTGAGACCAGATCTCACTGTGATCCAGGCTGGCTTCATATTCACTGTGTAGGTGAGGCTGGCCTTGAGTTTGCAGCAATCCTCCTGCCTCAGCCTCCTGTTGCTGGGCACGATTAGGTTACTTCTGTTCGTCTTCCCTGCACACATCTTTCACTCCCTCTGCTTTCCCTGTACTACAGCAGCAGTGTTGGGCTGACTGTCACTTGATGTTCACAGTATTCTGACTGAAGTGCCATTCAGAGCAGCCCACTCCTGCTGCTCCATGCAGTTCTCTGCTAGAAGTGTCTATCTCCTCTTGAGCTAATTTGTTTTCTTGTTTCTTTGAATGTTTAGCGTTTGAGCAGACACTCTGGTAGAGTACTTGGGCAAGCAAGTACTCTCTCTAATGAGAACTGGCTGCTCCCAGCCTGTGGTCTGCCTTTAAGTACTATGATGAGCACAGTGGCACGAGCTTGTAGTGTTAGCCACTCAGAGATAGGGCACCCCCTTCCCTCCCCCCCCAAAAATCACTTTAGCCTAGGAGTTTGAAACTGCCCTGGGCAACATAGAATTGGTATAAATCAGATGGAAAGCAAAAGGCCAGCCGGGCGTGGTGGCGCACGCCTTTAATCCCAGCACTTGGGAGGCAGAGGCAGGTGGATCACTATGAGTTTGAGGCCAGCCTGGTCTACAAAGTAAGTCCAGGACACAGCCAGGGCTACACAGAGAAACCCTGTCTCCAAAAAAAAAAAAAAAGAGAAAGAAAGAAAAGAAAAGAAAAAGAAAAAAGAAAGAAAGCAAAAGCCCCCACAACTCTGATAGGCTCTTGGTGTCTCTTTGGTTGTGGGAACTGCTGGGTAGCTAGATTGTTGGGTGGTGGATCTTACTGAAAAGTGTGTGACTATCTTCAGAAGAGTCTTCCAGTTTCTAGATTATCTGAGAGCCCTGGGGAGCAGGGTGGTAGAGGACTAGTCTCACTGCATGGTGTTTAGACTTGGTTGGGACTTGAACACTTGCCTTTTGCTCTGCCACAGGCAAGGTTGTGATCAGACTTGCATGTCTGGAGTGGGAACTCTTAGTCTCCTTCCCTAAACATGTCTCTCCTGTGGATGGTGACGCACTGAGATGAGGAGATGGTCAAGCTGCCACGTCCTGATCTACGTGTTGTCAACCTAAAGTGAGGATGCTTTACATAGATGCCTGAGGACATGGCCTACTTGGGACGTGTAATGCACGTGGCTCACTCGGTGGGCTTGTGTTTAGTCTTCGCGTCAAGTTGAAGTTATGTGAATGGTCCTTAACCAAGGAGCACCGTCTGACCAACCTGAGGGAATGTATGGCTGAGCATGTGATTGATAGGTATTCTTTTCCTTCTTTTTTTTCCACAGTTGCACACAGACAAGAAGCAAATCAGTGTTGGGTTTATTGGCTATCCAAATGTAGGCAAGAGCTCTGTGATAAACACATTACGATCCAAGAAAGTTTGCAATGTGGCCCCCATTGCAGGAGAAACAAAGGTACGTATGGGTTCTACTCTACATTTTCTTCCCTTCCCCCCCCATCCCTCCCCCTCTCTCCCTCCCTCCCTCCCCCCATCCCTCCTTCCTGTTCTTCCTGCCTTCCTTCCTTCCTTTTTTGAGGCAGGGTTTCTCTGTGTAGCCCTGGCTGTTCTGGACTCACTTTGTAGACCGGCCTGGCTAGAACTCAAGATTTCCTCCTGCCTCTGCCTCCCGAATGCTAGGATCAAATGCATGCGCCACTGTGACCAACTCTACATTCTGTTTCAATAGAGGGTTGACTGTTTAAGATGCGGAGACCACGCAGGCCATGATGGTACACACATTTAGTCCCAGCACTCGGGAGGCAGAAGCAGGCGCAGGTCTCTGTTTGAGGCCAGCATGGTCTACAAAATGAATTCCAGGATAGCCAGGGCTTCACTGAGAAGCCTTGTCTCAAAAAACCAAACCAACCAAACAACAAAAACTCAAAAGATACGGAGATCTCCCCTCTCTCTTTTCCTTCTTCCTGTCCTCTTCCTTACTCTGACAGTACTTGGGGTAAATCCCAGGACACCTAACACACATGCTAGGCAAATGTTCTGCAGTGAACATGGTACCCAGTCCTTGTCTGCCTTTTAAGACTGAGCATGCCTTGTATGCTAGTAGGTGGCTGTAATGTGATTTGGTTGATGGCCTATATTTAAGTCTTCTGTAAATTGCCACTGCCACCTTTTTTTTTTCCTTCAAGATTTATTCATTTTTATTTTATGTGTATAAGTGTTTGGCCTGCATGTATAAATGTGTGTGTGTCTGTTGCCAACAAGGGCCAGAAGTGAGCACCAGACCCTCTAGAACTAGACTGACTGATGGTGTGAGCTGCCGTGTGGGTGCTGGGAACTGAACCTGGGTCCTCTACAAGAGCAGCAAGTGCTCTAAACCACAGAACCACCCCTCCAGCCCCTAATTGCAACCTCTTGCTTTGATAAAAGCAACCCAAGAATATTTTGTGTATGAGTTAAGAAGTAAAGAAAGCTTGATCTTTAGGGCAGATTCCTGTATTTGCAAGTCAGTAGCTGCAACACAGAGCTTTTGAAACAGCATGAGTTTGCCTAGTGGCAAGGAAGCTAACAGCTCTGTACTTCAGAGGGGTCCCCCCCTCCCTGGCCCCCCCCCCCCCCCCCCCCCGTTTTCCAAGACAGGGTCTCTCTGTGTACCCTTGGCTGTCCTGGACTCACTTTGTAGACCAGGCTGGCCTCAAACTCACAGAGTTTGCCTCTGCCTCCCCAGTGCTAGAATTAAAGGCATGCACCACCACCCCAGCTTTTAAGACTTGGCGAGGTTCGCTGTTGTACTTTTACACAACACCAAATGGAAAGCCTGCCTCTGCCTTATTCTTGGATTCCTAGTAATAGAACTCTAGTTTGTGCATGGTGGAAGTGTGTCACACTTGGCCTAAGTAAAGGACCTGGCTTGGTTGTTCAGCACAACAGGTCAACCACAACAGGTTGCTTTTCTCCAGCCTTCCCTCCCTTCCACTCTTTCTAGTGTAATACCCCAATATCACAGATTAGTGAAGTTAAGCTCCCAGTATTTGACCTTGGCAATACTGAGCATTTCCTGTCTGCAGGTCTGGCAGTATATTACCTTGATGCGTCGTATATTCCTGATTGACTGCCCTGGCGTGGTTTACCCTTCTGAGGACTCAGAGACCGACATTGTGCTCAAAGGAGTGGTGCGTATTTGGGCTTTAACAGGTCTGTTTTTATTTGTGGGGAGCCCAAGTATCATTGCTACTCCTGTTTCAGAAGGCAGTTTGGGGTCAGCCTGTCTAAGCAGACACAGGAACGTGATGCTGAACAGAGCAGCCTCCTTTTCACTCAGCCTACCTCAGGAGGTTGAGGGGCTGTGGGCATGTCTGGTCAATGTCATCCCACGGCAGTGTGTAGTTTCCACATGGGCTCCAAAGAGAAGCAGGGATTGTTTATGCTTAGTGATAATTCATCTTCGAGGGTTTATGACGTGAGTCATCTTGGAGTCCACTCATTTCCTCACGTGTTTCTGAACATGACTGAAAACTTCAAGTGATCCCCCTTAACCAGAACCATGCTTCTAACATACCTCCTCTGCACATTCCTTCCTTTCCTTCTGAAATCCTTTTTGTGTTCTGGGTTCTGAGTAGCAGGCATCTTAACTATTCCTGCCAGTGGGTGACACAAAGCATTCCCGGTTCAAACTGCCTGTGGAGACCACAGTCAGTCTGTGGTAAAGTAGGATTAGAGTTGCTCTCTGGGCTCCATGCTGTGGTCAGCTCTCAGTGCTGCCCCTTACCCCTGCCAAGTTCTCTCAGACAGACTCCAGCACGCCCCACTCACCTTGTGATACAGAAATCCATTTTCCTATTTGTGTAGAAGAGTTGAACACAGTATTCTATTACTCTCTAGGTTCAAGTTGAAAAAATTAAGTCTCCTCAAGACCACATTGGTTCTGTTCTTGAACGAGCAAAGCCAGAATATATCACCAAGACATACAAGATTGACTCCTGGGAAAATGCCGAGGACTTTCTTGAGAAGCTAGCTTTCCGCACTGGGAAGTTACTGAAGGTGAGCTGTAGTGAGAATTCTGAAATTTTGGTTTCTTTAAAAAATGCAGAAATACTTACACCTCAGCACTCAGAAGGCAGAAGTAGGTGGCTTTCTGTGAGTTCAAGGCCAGCCTGGTCTACAAAGCGAGTCCAGGACAGCCAAGACTACACAGAGAAATCCTGTCTCAAAAAACCAAAACCAAACAAACAAAACACAGAAATGTTATAAGAATATTTTTCATTTTAATCTCAGGTGTGGGGATATGGGGCTGCTTTCAGATGTCCTAAGCAGCTGCCTATGGTTTGCCTTATGCTTCAGGAGAGACATAGTTTTGCCAGCAGCACATAGTTTCTGTGATTGTGTGACATTTGGGATTCTAGGAACTTTTCAGAGGGTCTATAAATTCTAGAGCCCCAAGAGATGTGGTTGGTGGTCATTGGGAGGGGGAGGTGGTTGTAGTTTGTTAGTAGTCCTGCTCAAAGAAGAAACAAAAGGAAAGAAGTTAGATTCACGGCTCTCTCACTCTATTCTTATTTCTCTCCTATCTAGTGATAGGGTGTAAAACTGGTGGGAAAGGGAAGAACCGACAAAGTAGCATAGACCAGCTAGCTACAGTGAGCCAGCGTCTTTGGGGATTAGGACTGGGACACAAAGTAGCATAGACCAGCTACAGTGAGCCAGCGTCTTTGGGGATTAGGACTGGGACACCCAGACCTGCCATTGCGAGAGCAGTAGGAACTGTGTGAGCTAGAAGATGAGGGGCTGCCAGCGTGACTCAGGTGGCCCTCGTGGGAAGTTCTTATGCTTTTTGGGTTTAACTGGAATCTGTCTTGTCTTTTCAGGGTGGAGAGCCTGACTTGCAGACTGTGGGTAAGATGGTTCTCAATGACTGGCAGAGAGGCCGGATCCCTTTCTTTGTCAAGCCACCCAATGCAGAGGAGCCGACAGTTCACCAGGTAAAAACGGGGGGAGCACAGCTCCTGGAAAGTGGGGTCAAATGACCCTGATGTGATGTGACCTATGGTTGTCTCCCTTTATGGGGCATTTTCTTCATCTTTGGTACGTGTGTATCATTCCAGAGAGCCCTTTTATAGACTTGCTGAAGAGCAAGCATTAGAGACAAAGAGCAGAAAAGTAAGACAGAATAGTGGGTATAGGTAGCAGCCTTTGGGGATGGGAGAAGAAGAAAATATTTGTTCCATGTTTGTTTTCTGTGAGAGCATAGGTGTTGCCAAAGTTCATTTATGAGGAATCCTTTATTCATACCAGCCTCGGCCACAGAGAACAGGGAGTGACAAGGAGCCCTTGCCCTAAAGAAAGCCAGAGCACAAAGGAAGGGAACAGGAACAGTAGAATTGATACCATCCTGGCCAGGAGGACTGAGCTGGGACGTGGACAGGAAGCTCCCTGCTGCCCAATAGCTCTTACCCTGAGAGTGGTGTGGCCCAGGGCTCAATCTTAACACTTGACTTTTGTGTTTCTACGGTCCTTTTCAGAACTCAGCAAGTCTTTGGAAGTGATGGCTTTGGGTTTTGTTTTTGTGCTTATATCAGGGTGGAACTCCTAGCACTCTGGGCACCAGAGGGGCTGCTGTGAAAAGCAGCAGGTCGCCAGGCGTGGTGGCGCACGCCTTTAATCCCAGCCCTCGGGAGGCAGAGGTAGGTGGATTGCTCTGAGTTCGAGGCCAGCCTGATCTACAAAGTGAGTCCAGGACAGCCAAGGCTACACAGAGAAACCCTGTCTCAAAAAACCAAAAAAAGCAAAGCAAACAAACCAAACAAACAAAAAGCAGCAGGTCACCACCCTAATGGACTGAGAGTTTAGTGAGGGGAGGAGGTTAGGTATGAAAGTACTTATACAGATGTGCGGTGGTGTCATGTATGTCTTTCCACTCCACTTCTGCAGTTCTCTTAGCTCTAGTGAGGTTCTGATTTTAACTTTTGCAATTAGTGGAGACCCCACAAGTCAAGGGCTTGAGTCCACAGCCTGTTCCCCCTTAACATCACAGTTACACTGAGTCAATTACAAATTCAGGGCTCTGGCATGTGATTTGCTACAGGAACAACACAACTCAGGAAAGTACTTTATCTGTGATTACCAGTTCACTGCAAAAGCTAAAGATCAGAAAAGCCCAACGGAACCATGCGTAGGGAGAAGGCAGCAGCCTCTGTTCTTGCACTGGGTGGGCACATCAGTGTCTTGTCCTGGAGGAGTTTTTTATTAAGTAGGTGAATCAGTGGCTACAGATGATTCAGGTGAGTCTCTGGCCCCTCTTCTCTCCCCAGAGGTTGGAAGTAGGGCTATGAGTGTTCCCTGGAGCGACCAGAGGATTTAGGAACTCCGTGCCAAGAACATTTTTATTATGCTGAATGCAGCCAACAGTTGATGGAGTTGAGGGTACTGCAGACTCCATAGGATATGGTGTTGAAGGAGTCAGAGGGCTTTTGCGTGGAGCTTGGGGAAGGCTTTTGGGGAAGAAGCACTTTCACAAAGATCTGCCGCCCCGCCCCCCCCCCCAATACAGGGTTACTTTGTGTAGCCTCGACTGTGCCGAACTTGCTTTGTAGACCAGGCTGATCTTGAACTCACAGAGATCCACCTGCATCTGCCTCCTGAGTGCTGGGACTACAGGCGTGCACAACTATGCCTGGCATAAAGACCTGACTCCTAAGCACAACTATGAGGCCTTACTCAGTGCCTCTCCTTTTTTTCTTTTTTCTTTTGGTTCATCCTTTTTTGTGTCTGTGAAATACTAATTTCTCTTTGTTTGTTTGTTTTAATTTTATTACTTATACAATATCCTGCCTGCATATGTGCCAGCAGGCCAGAAGAGGGAACCAGATCACATTATAGATGGTTGTGAGCCACCATGTGGTTGCTGGGAATTGAACTCACAACCTTTGGAAGAACAGCCAGTGCTCTTAACCACTGAGCCATCTCTACAGCCCCGAAATACTAATTTCTTGAAGACTGGGAAGGTATAAATCATCAGATGTGGTGGATTGTACCTTTAATCCCAGCAGTCATGAGTGGGTTTGGGGGTTGGTCTATAGAATTAGTTTCAGAATAGCCAGAGATGCACAGAGAAACCTGCCTTGAAGGAAAAAAAAAAAATCTAGAAATCATCTCACTACAAAATGTACAAAACTTCTTAAAAGTTATTATGTTTATGCCCATGTGCATATGCTGGGTACACACATGCATACCCTGATGCACATGTGGGGACCTGAGAACAACTTTGGGGGGCTGAATCTTTGACCATGTGGGTGCTGGGGGTAGAACTCAGGTTATCAGGTTGGGCAGCAAGTGCCTTTATCTGCTGAACAAATTGGCCAGCTCAAACCTTTTATGCAGTTTCCTGCATTTTATGGATTCTGGACTTGTTTAGCATATTACCTAGACACTTTGGAGAGTCATTATATGAGTCTAGGTCACAGGGATAAAACTATGTGTATGTGAAATACTCTGGAAAGCTTGGCAATGCTGGGTACCTACAATAGGCCAGTCATCTCAGTGTTTCCAGACTCAGTGCTCATTCTGAATTTGGGCCTGGAACTCTTCTTTGAAAAACTACTTCCCCACACCTCTCCTTATATTTCGTGGTCCTCTTTTAGCCTGGCTTCCAGTTTCTTGGACTTGTGCCTTCTATTTTTCCATGCGCTTCCTCTGCCCCCTTTTCCTGATATCCAAAGACAATGCTCATTGTCAGTTGGGTCAGTACCCTTCCTCTGGAACCACAGCTCTGCTGTCTGCCGGCTTGAGTTACATTGGCTCAGAGTAGATGACTGGTGCAGTTGAAATTCGAGGGTCTCCCTCTTGGCTTGGATGTGAGAGGAGAACTGCTCATCTGAGAGCTGGTAGAAGTTGAAGCATGGTTCTCCTTTCTGATCTCGTTTTTTCCCTTCTCCTACCTTCCCTTCTCCTCAATAGCTTCCACCTTCCTCACCATCAGAAGGTCCCACAGAAACAACCCAGAACCACCCAGAAGAAGAGACCAGAGAAACCGTAGTTGAAAGGTCAGACTCTGTCATTGAAAAGGAGCCAGAAGTAGACCGTTCCCAGGATGCAAACTCAGAGATGCAGCAGATCATTGCACGGGTTCGCCAGAATTTCGGCAAAATCAATGTGGGGCCTCAGTTTTCTGAGGATGACCTGGTTCCTGTGGAGATGTCAGACATAGAAGAAGATCTGGAAAGCCTTGCTGCAGAAGAGGAGGAGCAGGAGCAGGTAGAGGCAGGAGAGAATGCTGAGGAAGAGCCTTCTCAGCACTTTCAGGAAGAACCAGTAGCAAATGACACCCAAGCTGTCATTAAAGCCCTAGACGAAAAGATTGCCAAGTACCAGAAGTTTCTAAATAAAGCCAAAGCTAAGAAGTTCTCTGCCATCAGGTAATATCTCTTCCCCTTCTCCTTCACTAGCTTGCCTGTTCATTTTGACTGGCTGCGAACATTCGCTTTGGTGTAGGGGTTCTAAAGTACTTAGCATGGAAGCCAGGGCTTGTGTCTGCCAGGTAAGTGCTCTACCACAGGGAGCTAGTAGACGTTGCTTTTATTTATTTATCTTGGAGTAGTTTTTTTCTTTTTAAATCTGTAAATTTGTATTTAACCACCTGAAGTACAAGGAGCTTGGTTACCTACAATTTTAGCCCAGGAACTGTTCAAACTACTGGGCACTGGCTGTTTCATCCAATGATCATCACAAACATGGTGGAATTTCCTTTTCTTCAACGATGTTACACCTCAGGCTGGAGAGATGGCTCAGTGGTTAAGAGCGCCACCTACTCTTCCAGAGGTCCTGAGTTCAATTCCCAGCACCCACATGGTGGCTCATAACAATCTATAATGTGATCTGATGCCCTTTTCTGGCCTGCAGGTGTACATGCAGGCAGAACACTGTATACATAATAAATAAATAAATCTTTAAAAATAAAAAAGAATGTTACACCTCTCCAAACTGGAGTTGTCAGAGCAGTTAAAAAGGAGTACCAAGCAGCTTTGTGACTTTGCTTTTATTTTTCAGAATATCCAAGGGCTTGAGTGAAAAAGTTTTTGCAAAATATGAAGAAAAGAAGAAAACATCTGCAGAAGTCAGTGATGAAGGTGAGATTGATGCTTTGAACCATGTATACGTGATTTGTATTTTTTGATTTTTTTAAAAAAATATTTCTTTATTATATATACAGTATTCTCTTGCATGTACACCGGCAGGTCAGAAGGAAGCACCAGATCTCATTATAGATGGTTATGAGCCACAATGTGGTTGCTGGGAATTGAACTCAGGACCTTTGTAAGAACAGACAGTGCTCTTAACTTCGGAGCCATCTCTCCAGCCCGTATACGTGATTTGTAACTTCAGGATAATTCCCTCCATCGAGCAGATACTTAGCATCCGGAACCACGTTCTACTTACCGTGTGCATTGGACTGTCTACTTGAAGCTCTACACATTTATTAAGATCAAGTTGATGGCTTAGGAATATTGCTTTTCAAAAGTACATATTAATAACTTTATAGAGTCGAAGAGAAAATTCTATAGAAGAATTTGGGCAGGAGGTCTGTCTTAGTTATTTTTCTAGTGCTGTGATAAAGCACACTATGGCCAAAGGACGGGTTTAACTGGGGCTTGAGTTCCAGAGTGATAGGAGTCCATGTGTCGTGGAAGGGAGCATGGACGCAGGTGGGCGGGCGGGCAGGCACCTACTGGAGCTGACGTCCCAATCCACAAAAAGAAAACCAGGCATTAAGGATGGCTGGAGGCTCTTTTTAGCTGCAAAATCCACCTGTAGTCTTCTAGACAGATTTCCTTTTCTTCTTTTCTGTTTTTTCTTTTCTTTCTTATTTTCATTCTGGTTTTTCAGGACAGGATTTCTTGTGTAGCAGAGCTTTGGCTCTCCTAGACTTGCTTTGTAGAACAGGCTGCCTCTGCCTCTCGAGTACTTGGCTTAAAGGTGCATGTCACCGCACCTTCTAGACAGTTTGGGAATGCTGTTTTTCTTTTCTTTCTTTTTGTTTTTGTTTTGTTGTTGTTTTTCGAGACAGGGTTTCTCTGTGTAGCCTTGGCTGTCCTGGACTTACTTTGTAGACCAGGCTGGCTTTGAACTCACAGAGATCCGCCTGACTCTGCCTCCCGAGTGCTGGGGATTAAAGGTGTGCGCCACCACACCTGGCTTGGAATGCTCTTTCTATTGTTAATCTCCTCTGTGTTTTATGTATCATTTGTGTCCAGCACCCACGAAAAAGGGAAGAAAGCGGAATGCACAGATGGAAGAAGAACCTTCAAATAAAACTCAGAGGATGCTGACGTGTAAGGAAGTAAGTACTCTGTGTCTTTTAATGAGACACAGGCACAGAATTCCACCCAGGCGTAGTGGTGCGTGCCACCATGCTCTTAGTCCCAGCACTGGGAGGCAGAGGCAGACCTGGTATACACAGTGAGTTCTCAGACAGTCAGGGCTGCATAGTGAGACCCTGTCGTGGGGGAAAAACAAAACAAAGAGCAGTAGAAGTCCATTTTGAAGTTTGTTACTTGCATTTATTTTATCTACATGACACGATGATGAGCACCTGGAGTTCAAGGACAACTTGTGGATGGAGCTTAAGCAGTCAGGCTTGGCAGCAAACACCTTTACCCCTGAGCTATCTCTGCAAGCCCTGGTTATCCTCAAACTCGGGCAGTCCCCTTAGTCTCGCAAGTGTTGGGATTACAGGCGTATGCTATCATACCCAGCTAGAAGTCCAGCTTCTAAGACCCATTCTTTCTGAAACAAATCAGCGGTTAGAGCTGAGAGTCCTAGGAACCCCACTTATTAGTGACCTGGTGTAAGTAACTTAATTTGGTCAAGAAGTGGCCCCATCAGTCATTAAGACTGGGAGTTAAGTTTCAGAAATTCTAGATGACCATCCTCACACCTGTGTCCTGGTTGCCCACAGGATTGGATGGGTTTGTTTGGTTCCAGGGAGTGACACACAAAGAGTAGAGCTAGTAAAGGCAGGCGGGTGACTGACCCTTGGGAAGGGAGCTGTGCAGAGCTGAAACAGCCCCGCTTGGGAGGGAGTGAGGGCTGAGCCAGAGTCTGCTGCTGGTCATCAGTGTGAGGTGGACCCTCCTCCAGCTTTGCTTCCTTTGCTGTGGGAGCTGCACAGGTGTGGAGAGGGCTGCAGCTAGGCTCTTGTTTCAGAACTGTCTGTATCTGACTGGTTCTCTTTTGTTGTGTTTTCTTACAGCGGAGGAGAGCAGCACGGCAGCAGCAATCCAAGAGAGTTGGTGTACGCTACTATGAAACACACAATGTGAAAAATAGAAACAGGAACAAAAAGAAGACAAATGACTCAGAGGGACAGCAACAGAAGCACAAGAAATTCAGACAGAAGCAGTAACATCTAGAAAGCTGTTTATTAAATTATATAAAAATACGCCATTAGGAACTGTGTTCATTTTCTCATGCCCAGTTGGCATCTGTACGGCACACCCACTTCGGAAGCTTAGTGGTTGATGCTGTACCCCAGTGCTAGTTGGCAACAGTAAATCCTCAGCCCAGAAACAGTACCTGGCCCTTAGTTCCTCCAGGTGTGACCCTCTTGTGTGTGTCCACAGACATGTGTGTTTCTCTCACGTTGCTGAGCAGTGCTGGGGCTAGGAGCGCACAAAGCTGTAAGAGCACAAAGTATTTCAGAGACACTAGTGGTGAGGCTTGGAGAAATGAAGAGTGCTCTGGAAACTTTGTTGACTTTACTTGGGCTTGTTAGGGTACAAATGCTTTCCCGCACTGGCCACAAAGCTAGCACAGCACAGAGGAAGTGCTCTTCCAGGACCATGGCCGCACATGTAGGTTGCGTTAGTGGAGACTTAGTTCTTCAGGGTACTGGATGAGGGTCAAAGATGTGACTTCTAGTTGAAGTCAGAGTATTGGGATATATTCAACTCTGAATGGTTCTTGTGGGGCTCATAGGCCTTGGGGTAAGCCTTGACGGGGATGGGGTCAGAGCTGCCAAGGAGGAAGTCCTTTCTGGCACCCCTTCAGGGGTACTTGAGGTACTCCCACCAATTGGAAGGAAGTGTTAGTACCACTTTAAGAACAGTACTTCTGACACTTGACTAGATGATGGGTGTCCTCCCTGGGCTTCCTTGAATGGAGATTGGTCTATAAGTTAAGTCTTCTGGATCTACCAAACTGTCTTCAGGCCATAGGCTGACTAGAACTATGTGTGAGATGTAGCTTCCTCCTCAGCTGTTCATTCATGAGAGTGTGGAGTCAGGCTTTGATATCCTGCATAGGGTGAATAAATGTGGGGAGGACCTGGGGTGCGGATGCTCTTGTGATGCTGGGACTTTAAGCATAGAGTGGTGATGGGGAGGGTATAGCTGTTCACTCAGGAAACTGGCTTTTTTATTACAGTGGGCTTATGAACGTGCATGGTTCTTGCTGAGGCCCATATGGAAATCACTTCTTCGGTGCAATAATGCCTTCCAGTTGGGCCTGAAACACAAAAACAAAACTCCATTAATATTTGCATCTTGCATGGCCGGGCATGGTTGGCACATGCCTTTAATCCCAGCACTTGGGAGACAGATGCAGGCGCGGATCTCTGTGAGTTCAAGACCAGCCTGGTTTACAAAGTGAGTCCTGGACAGCCAGGACTAGAAGAGAAATCCTGTCTCGAAAAACCAAAACAACAAAAAACATTGCATCTTGCACCTTAACACGTAGCTGAGCTGGGAGGAATAGCCCAAAGGCTGCTATTCTGCTCATTTCTGGCTGGATTCAGGCTTGGCCCGGTTTCATTGCATGAGCAGTCCTTGTTTCCATACAGTTATAGTTCAGTGTATAATAGAAAGCACAGAAAGGGAAATGGAATATAAGTTGTTGAAATAGTGGTTTTCCATCGCTCCTAAGCCTGAGTATACCCACTAAGTTAAACATTTGGTACATGGAGCTCTGCTAGGACCTAGGACCAGAGGTCTGGGAAACGGCAGATTAGCGGCCGCCTAGAGAGCCTGGCATTCAGTTAGAGGACATTGTGGCCAGTGAGTAGGTAGAGCCTAAAACACTTGGGGCTTACTTAGTTCCTCTAGCAGTCAGCACAATGATTTACTGCGGTGATATGACAGACCCTTAAGGTCTATCCTGGGGACTAAAAACACAATTTTCTTTGTAGTGCAGCTTTGAGCTAGTAAAAAGAACTCGCTTGTAAAGAATCGTTCACCCTGGGGATTTCAAGGCTGCCTTTGGATGTTAGAAGGATGCTAAGGTATTCAGCTTTGCTCTTGTGAGAACTAAGGAACCAGCTTTGGAATCTGCTGAGTCAACATTTACATCTGGCTGAGGGGAAGTTTCTAGCTTTGTTTTCTAACAGTCTCTTAAGCAACTAGCGAAATCTTTCATCATCTGCTGATGGCTCATACAAAGCCTTCCTTATCTCAAGGGCCAGACCTTTGGCTTTAAGCGAGAAAGGAGGGAGGAGGGAGCGGCTATGGGTACCAAATTTAGAGGAGTGATGCTCAACCCACAAGCCCCAGAACCTGGCTATGCTGTACTGTTGGGCACTAGCCCCGTAGCTTCTGCTCAGAATATATGGGGGTGGCCAATAGTTATAAAAGTTGCCCTGTAGCCAAGCAGTGGTGGGTACATCTTTAATCCCAGCACTCAGGAGGCAGAGTCAGGCAGATCTTTGAGTTCAGGGCTCACCTGGTCTACAGACTTCCAGGACAGCCAGTGCTATACAGAGAAACCCTGTCTTGAAGGACAAAAGGAAAAATTGCCCTGTAATAAACATGATGCTTGTCTGGGGCTCAGCCTTTGCAGCCTGTGGCTTGATCTCCTTCCCACCCAGCCCTCTCCTAGCACCTCAGTTGGGCTGAGGAAAACCACCCATAGCTGGGTTCCTCTGCCATGCACCTACGGGGAGCTTTCCACATAAGCATCCTCAAAAGTCTTTGCTACTATAGTGCATCAAGATGTCGGGGTGGATAGCACTCCTGGTGGAGCCTAATGAGGAGACCTAGACCATGGAGGAAGGCTGCAATGACCAGCTTGAGGGGACAGATGCTGTTGCAGCCTCTGGTTATGCACATCTTTTTCCCAAGAGGGAAACAGATTGGTAAGCATAATGGCTCTACAGTGGAGAGGCAGACTGAGGCAGTGGTTAGAGTTGAGAATAGACTTCCTCCACAGCTAAAGGGATAAGGAACTTAGAAAAGGAGCCCCACCCCACCCCCATCAGAGTCAGTACACATGGGCCAACATTTAAAAGCCTGTGATCCCAGCTACTGGAGAGGCAGAAGCACAACTGCAAAGAAAGGCCTCTCTGGGTTAGAGTGAGTTCAAGGCAACCCGGGAAACTCAGGTCCTCTTTCCAACAAAAGGAGGGCTGGAGAGATGGCTCAGAGTTAAGAGCACTGACTGCTTTTCCAGAGGTCCTGAGTTCAATTCCCAGCAACAACATGGTAGCTCACGGCCATCTATAATGTGATCTGATGCCCTTTTCTGGTGTTCAGGTGTACATGCAGGCATAAATAAATAATTTTTTTAAAAAGTGCTAATTGTTCCTGCAGAAGATCAGGGTTTGTTTCCCAGCACTCACGGGTGGCTTACAGCCATCCATTACTCCCCTTCCAGGGATCCAACAAGCACACATGTGGTGCATGTATGAGCAATGCAGGCAAAACATAGATAAAAAACAGAGCTTTAAAAAATTCTTTAAAGCTAGGTGTGGAGCACACCTGTAATCCTAGCACTCAGGGAGGCAGAGACTGGCAGATCTCTGTGAGTTCAAGGCCAGCCTGGTCTACAGAGTAAGTCCAAGACAGCCAAAGCTACACAGAGAAACCCTATCTCCAAAAACCCAAACAACAACAACAACAACACACACACACACCACACTCTTTAAAAAGGAGAGCTGGGCATGATGGCATGTGCCTGTGGTCCCGGTAGTACAGAGGTGAAGAAGGAAGAGTGTGAGTTGGAGGCTAGCCTGGGCTATATGAGACCCTGTCTCAAAATCCAAACAGGAAAAATAATAAGTAAATAAATACATAAATAAATAGGAGGGCTGGGGATGGAGTTTGGGCTGACAGCATCTGGCCAGTGTTCTTCAAGATACTGAATCTCCACTGCTTCAAAGAATGAAGAAACATGAAATCAGGAGTAGGAAGGGACCTGTAGGTCTGGCCCCTGAGGGGTGGGGCGTGACCGTGGGGCGTGACCTTTGCTCTTTTACCTTCAGCTGCTGATTGGTCCGTTTCAGGAACTGGATCTCCTCATTGTGCTTCTTCTCTTCTACCTGTCGCCTCTCGCTCTCCCGCTTCTCGGTGGCCTCACATTTTGCCTTCTGTTCATTCACTTGCCTCTCCAGATCCCTCTTTTCTGTCTCCAAGTCTGCAATCTGAAGGGAGAGTGGCCATCATCATCCTGGGACATCCCCGAGAGTATGATCTCTGTGAGCCTGGGTGGAGAGACTCGGGACACAGCTGGCCAACCTAAGTCAATGCCAGGGTATGTACTGCCACCCAGTGGGAAGTCAGTGACTGGCATGGAGTGTCCTCAGACAAGACCACCTCTTCACTGGGGCCTTGCAGGATTAGTGTGGACGACATCCACAGGGCCAGAATCCAGGGTTGCTATGACAACTGCGTGCCCCAAGATTTACAGAAGAGTCTGGAAGCCAAGGGTACGTGTCAACCCCACTCACTTTCCTCTCCATGTCTGACTTCCCCTGTTCTGCCTGCAGTGCCTTCCTCATGCCAAATGCCACACTGCTCTCATACAGAGTCTGGTAGGCAGCGATGGTCATGCGGATCTCATCCCGGACTCGGAGCAACAGCAGCCCTCTCTCTGCACAGTTGATGGTGACCTCCCGGATCAGTTCATCTTCCAATATGCACACAGAGAGATAAAAGGCAGTGGTGAGGGGATATGCCCTTTGTCTATAGCAAGCCACCGTTCATCTTGGGAAGGACTTAGGGTGTGTTCTCAGAGGCATGGATCTGAGGAAATGACAGCTGGTAAAAGTAGGATACCCAAGCCAGACAGTGGTGGTACACGCCTTTAATCCCAGCGCTCGGATCACTGAGAGTTCAAGGCCAACCTGGTGTACCAACAAAGTACAGAACAGCCAGAGTTGTTACACAGAGAAACCCTGTCTTGAAAAACAAAACAAAGCAAAACAAAACAAAAAAAGTAGGATCCCCAACACCCATGAAAAAAGCCAGGTACAGTGGCATACATATGTAATCCTAGCCCTGGGGAGGTGGAGACAGAAAGTCCCCTGGATCTTGCTGGCCAACTAGTCTTGCTAAAGCAATGCACTCCAGGTTCAGTGAGAGATCCTGTCTCAAAAATTAGAGGGGCTGGAGAGATGACTCAGCAGTTAAAATCATTGTTTTCCAGAAAATCCGTGTTTGACAGCTAAAAACCATCTGTAACTCTTCTTTCAGGGTATCCAATACTATCCAAGCCTCCTCAAGCACCACACAGATGTGGTGCTCAGATATACACACAGGTAAAACACACACACACATGCACACACACACACACACACACACACACACACACACAGAGTTCTTTTTTCTTTTAATCTCAAAAAAGAAGAAAAAGAAGAAGAAGTGGAGAAAGATAAAGAGTTTTAACATTGACTTCTGGTCTCCACACATGTGCACATACATTTAAGCACAACCACACACATGTGCACACATACACATGCATGCAATACACTCACACACACAAACCAAAAATATGGTCTACAAGAAGGCATTATGGGAGGGTGCGTTCCATGCCCCCCCCCCCCCCCCCCCCCCCCCCCCGCAAAAAAACCCTAGGCCACACAGCCACTCCTTTGAACCTGATACTTGGAAAGAGCATGTCTGCAAGCCTGGCATGGGGAGAGAGACTCAAGCCCCAGGTCTGTTGTGTTCATTGGTCCCTGCGCTTCCATGTTCAGGCACAAAGTGGATATAGGAAGAACTGGCCTTCCCAAATGCTCTTGTTTAAAGTGCTCCTGTGTTAAGCTGGTCAGTGGTGGTGCATGCCTTTAATCCCAGCCCCCACGCCCCAACTAAAATGGTGTTAAATTTTTTTTTTTTGAGTTTCATAAAATAATTATTGTTTTAAATGAAATTACCAAATGTCCTATTTTACCAATAGAGACCCAGGAACCAGATGTTGGTGTGAAAACCTGCTATCTCAGAGAGGCAGATAAAGCACACAGCTGACCTCCCTACTCAATTCATGTCCCAATGGAAAAGGCCCCAAAAACTCACTAGCTCAACTGATATCCCAGGAGGAAAAGGCTAAAAACCTGAGGCCAAAGACTTGCTAGCTGAAAGCTCAAAAGCCCAAAAGGCCACACGCCAAGGAGCTGAAGAGCTAAAGAGCTAAAAGCCCAAGAGCTAAGGAGCTCCTTCTACTTCTACACCTGTCTTAAGTACTGTTCAACTCAACGTCCCTCCTACTCTGTAATCCCTGTCAGCTGGTTTCTTTTTTTTTTTTGGTTTTTTTTTTGGTCATCCTGGACTCACTTTGTAGACCAGGCTGGCCTCGAACTCACAGCGATCCGCCTGCCTCTGCCTCCCGAGTGCTGGGATTAAAGGCGTGCGCCACCACGCCCGGCTCAGCTGGTTTCTTGCTTGCTTCTTAACCTAGGGTTAACTTTATTAAATCCTGTGTACAGAAAACTCTTGGATTAAATGTGTATGCTAGGGCTGAGCTACACCACAATCACCTGTTCACAATAAACAGAAAGCTCTTGGATTAAAGGTGTGTGTTAGGGCTCAACTATACCAAACAAAAGACAGGCTTCTTACAGTTCACAATCTTGGGGTTCACAATGTGATCAACTATCCTGCAACACTCAAGATGAAAAGTCTTTTTAGCTAGACTCAGTGGCGCACACCTGTAATCCCAACACTCAGGGAGGCAGAGGCAGAGGCAGAGGCAGACAGATCTCTATCAGTTCCAAGCCAGCCTGGTCTACAAATCAAGTCCAGGAAAGCCAAGCCTGCACAGAGAAACCCTGTCTCAAAAACAAACACAGGGAATCAAACATCTGTGAGGAATCAGGTGCCAAGGTGACCATGAATGTTTGGCTGACAGATGGCTAGCTGAGGTGAGCAGGGGAGGCTGGGAGGGGAAAGGAATGTATTCAGCAAGTGTAGGAGAAAACCAGGCAAAGGGAGAAGGGATGATTTTTATTCTTTATTGTGTATTTTTGTTTGTTTGTTTTCGAGACAGGGCTTCTCTGTGTAGCCTTGGCTGTCTTAGACTCGCTTTGTAGACCAGGCTGGCCTCGAACTCACAGAGATCTGCCTGCCTCTGCCTCCCAAGAGCTAGGATTCAAGGAAGAAGACATGATTTCTGAACGAGGGTTTCAGTTTGGGGGTAACTAGGGCTTGGTTTCGTCCTAGAAGAAGGCAGAGAGTGTATAGTGCTTACTCTATCAAGCCTACTCACCAAAACACTGAGAGTAGAGTTCCCGGCGCACAGGGCAGATGCCCGTCTCTCTGGCCTGCCTCTGCTGCAGCTTCAAGTCCAGCTGCTCCTGCAGATGCACCACATCCATTCTGGTGCTGGGTGTGCTGGACACCTGCTGGATCCATAGCTGTGTGTCCTCCACCCACTCCCTGTGACACAGATACAAGCCACCAGATGTAAGCAGAGGGCCCCTGGAACTCTTGCCACCGGGTCACCAGAATCCACTTCCCTCTCTCTCCTAAGCCCTACACCACTATGCGGCCTGTATGGGACACCTACCTCAGGGTTGGTTAGTTGGGCAACCTCTACTCTCCAAGAGTCTACAACCCTTTGTTTCCAGGTTGTACCTGCCTAGCATGCTGAGGACAGATTTGCTTTGCTTTGCTTGATTTGAACAGAAGATGCGGTGGGATTTCCCCACACTGGCTTATGGTGGAGACACAGAACACCAGAAAACCTTATGCAAGCCAGTAGGGAGCATTTGTGTATGCTGGGACTATGGAGGTTCTTCAAGTGCTGTGTTGGCAATGGCTGCCCATAATGAATTCTGCGCTGGAGGCAGGCACAGCCAATTTCTGCCATGACAAACTTTCAGGCAGAATGGCAAGAGAGGGAGACCATCTATGTTAGTGAGAGAGAATCCACTAATAAGTGACACTTCTCTCTTGCTCCCCATCTCTGCACCTTTTATTCTGAGAGAAGAAACAATTTATCGTCTTGGGTATAAAAATGTCTATCGGGGGGGGGGGGGGGTTGCGAGTTCTAGCTAGGCTATGTAGCCCAGGCTGGCCTCAAATTCTTATCCTTTTGCTCCTGTCCCCAGAGTTCTGGGATTAAAGGTGAGATTCATTGGGCCTTGCCTTTTTTTTTTTTTTTTTTTTTTTTGGTTTTTTGAGACAGGGTTTCCTCTGTGTAGCCTTGGCCATCCTGGACTCACTTTGTAGAGCAGTCTGGCCTCGAACTCACAGCGATCCACCTGCCTCTGCCTCCCGAGTGCTGGGATTAAAGGCGTGCGCCACCACGCCCGGCTTGGGCCTTGCCTTTTATGAGTTTTCTTTTCTTTTTTTTTTTTTTTTTGAGACACAATTTGGCTATGTAGCTCAGGCTGGCCTAGTACTCACATTGTAGTCCAGGCTGGCCTTGACTTTGAGGCAATCTTTCTGGGTCTAACATTGCTGGGACTAAGTACAAGCCACCACACCAGGATCTCTAGGAGGAACCTTTATGGAGGCACCAAAGAAGCAGAAGATCAGCAATGAAGTCTAGGAGGAACAGGGCTGGGATAGAGATCCAGATTTGAAAGCTGACTGCCTAGCTAATGTCACAAAACTGCTCCGAAGTGGGTTTAGAGGTTTCCTGCCTGGCTGTGAGCATCCACCATACTCAGAATCCATTAACTCCAGAAAGCTGAGAGGAAACCCAGACTTCCTGGCCCTAGACACCTAAGTTCTGGGGCCAAGAATTTGGATCTTCTCCCAGCTACAGCGGTTTATTTTTTGTTTTTGTTTTTGTTTTGTTTGTTTTTTTGCTTTTTTTTTTTGTTTTTTTTTTTTTTACCTTGGAGGCAGGATGGCATTCAAGATTTCTTCTGCCTGTTTGGTAGGATCTGGGACACAGGAAGTTGAGGGCAGCTTGGCCTTGGGTGGCTGTGGGACTAGACCAGAGGGTCCAGGCTGCTGGGGGCTGACTTTCAGTGCCCGAGCCTGAGAAGAGACAGGTGAGACAGTACCTCCAGATTACTCCAGGTCTCTTGTACAGCCTCCCCCATTTCCAGCCTACTTCCCTCATCTGTGGTCTCAACAGAAATATGATCTGAAGGCACCACTAGGGCTATCTGGCTCTGACCCTGTGTTTGAACTGGTGTTTCTAGAGTGAGCCCTCAGGCCTCTGCTCTGACTCTACAGATAGGGAAGCCCCTACTGGACCTATTATTTCTATGTGACTTCTTTTTCATCTTAAATGTGTCCTTTGGGGTCACAGCTAGGCTTCTTGTACTCCTCTCCCAACCTCTGTCCCCGTCCCAATTCCCTTAGCTGTCAACCCCAGCAATCTCTGTCTCCGGAAATTCCAGAGCTCCTCAAAGCTGGGATGTCTTTCCCCATTGCGAGCTTGTAGGATCTCGAATCGCCTGAGACCTGCTCATACCTTGGGGCTCCGTTTTTCTGTGTTCCGGCTCACCAACACCGGGGTGTCATATTTAAGCAGAGAATCTGCGGGGGGTATCATGGTGGCTGTAAGGGTAGCAACTCCGTAGCGGCCCCTCCAGGTGGAGCCTTGTTTGCGGTCACCATGGAAACCCCTCCTTTCCTTGCCCCATGGATGGGGCGGGGCTTCAGAGGGAGGCGTTGCCGGCCGCGTGCAAGTTTTGTGCTTGCTCCACAAGCTCTAGGTCTGATTCGAGATGTGAAATGGGCAGACGACCTTTGCTGAGCCTTGAAACGGAAGTCATCTCCCGACTCTGTACAGTATTTGGCGATGATAGACACTTGGAAGCCAGAGGCGAGGGATCTTGGTTGAGTTCTAGGGCAGCCAAGGCTACATAGAGACATTATCTCAAACAAAGAAACAAAACATTTCATATTGTTGATATTTGTCTATGTTTTGTAACTATTAACAATGCGCAACAAACAGCGTTGGATTAGCTTTCCTACTTTTTTTTTTTTTTTTTTAAAGTCGGGCAGTGGTGCCACACACCTTTAATTCCAGCACTTGGGAGGCAGAAGCAGGCGGACAGCCTGGTCTACAGAGTGAGTTCTGGGACACCCAGGACTACACAGAAAAACCCTGTCTCAAGAAAAAAAATTGTGATTTTTGAGGTTCTGAGAATTGCACCCAGGGCTTCGCACACAAGAGGCAAACGCTCTCTACAACTAAGCTACATCCTCAGCGTTCCCTCCCCTTTTAATTTCAATTTCTTTCTGTCTTTTTATTTTTTGTTTTTTTGTTTGTTTTGTTTTTCGAGGCAGAGTTTCTCTGTGTAGCCTTGGCTGTCCTGGACTCACTTTGTAGACCAGGCTGACCTTGAACCCACAGCGATCCGCCTCCCGAGTGCTGGGATTAAAGGCGTGTGCCACCACACCCCGCTCTTCAATTAATCTCTACTTGGCGATGCTGAAGACAGAATCCGGGGCTTTGGGCTCAGAGCTCTTCTTTAGCTACAACTTTTTCAAAGTGAGACAGTCTCACTAAATTGCTCAGGCTGGCCTCGAATTTACAGCGACGCTCCTGCCTCACACTCCCGAGGGCTGACCCTGACTTTTCAGTACTCCAGCTACACCTTCCCAGCAGCAGGGACTCCAGGCCACCAGCCTGGGCGTCCCCAGCATCCGAACTCTATCACCTGCGGCCCCGCCTACCACGGGCTGGCGCCGTGACGACTTCTGGGATAGCGCGCCGTCCGGAAGCGGAAATATAAAGGTCTGTCCGTCACTTCCTTCGGCTCTAGTGGCTCAACGGACCGTTCGAGTGGATCTCGGCCGGGCCGCAGGATGAAGGCTGGGAAGAGCGAGCGGGAGCGAAGCGGCCGGCGGCGACACCGGACAGGCGACGCGTTGGCGACCGTGGTGGTGAAGCAGGAACGCCTGAGTCCCGAACCCACGGCCCACCGCCGGCCAGACGCCCCAGCTGCCAGCCCGTCCCCGCCCGCCGCCGAACCCGGGCGGACCAGCCACCACGGGAGCCGAGCCCGGTGAGTGGGGCTGCGGCCGGGACGGCGTGGGGCCTGGGCGTTGCGAGCGACTCGGGGTGCAGAGCACCTGTTGAATTGAAATGAGATTCACGGGTGGATGTGGTGGGAATGTTTTTCCACTTGTCTGCCGTCAGAGTGTGTCTCGCCTTAGGGCTTGGCGACTCCTTCGCAGCACTCGTTTTCATCATCGGTTTACTGAGTGCATAGTGTGGGCTAAGGATTGAGGTACTGGGCCACAGCGTGAAGGAGACAGTTGCTTTTACCCTGGAGAAATTGGGCATGCTCTAACCCCAAGAAGGAAAATAGCAAGTCGATCGTTTCAGTTAATGTTAAAACGGCAATGTGGTAGTGAGAGGCGGGGTGGGAAGAAGAGAGGGCTTCTAAAGAGGTCCCTGTCTCAGCCGAGACCTGATTGATAAGATTGGTCCATCCTCTTGAGCCAAGAGTTTTGACAATCCAGGCAGAACTCAGTGTGGGTCCAGCATTCTTGTAACCAGAAATGAGGATGCTGAGGCAGGAGGATCTTGAGTTCCAGCCTGACCTATGTAGTTATACACACACACACGATTATGAGAGAGGAAAATACAAAGATCCCGAAGCGGAATTGTGTTTGCTTTAGAAGTTGCCAGAGTATCTGGAATTGAGTGATGAGGAGCAGTGTAGCCCGCTAAGAACGATGCGGGATGGAGGACAGGGTGGGGCCCTGGGGCCTGCTGAGGGATTGGGTATGGTTGTTGGAGAAGGGGGTGTGTTAGAAAAAACAAACAAGCTTGACTTACGGGATAGTGGCGCCCGTTAGTAGGATGGCCTGACTGGGGAAAAGAAAGGTTTTTGAGGCCTTGGGTTCAAGAATTAGTGTGAAGGCTTAGTAGGCAGTTGTGTATGCATTTGGGAGAAGTGACCGGGAAAGGGAAGGCCTGACTCCACTAGTGGTTTTACAAATGTCCTGTGTTTAGTAGGCGACCCGATACTTGAAGCAAATTTACTTGGGGGAAGGGACATTGAGGTGAAATCCTGTGTACTATGCTCTGAAAAGGTCCCCAGCGAAAAAGAAAAGCAAGTCCTCAGGGAGAAGAAGCAAGTCTCCTCGGACTAAGAGAAGCCGGAGTCCTCACTACTCCACGGTCAAAGTGAGTGAGGTGAGTGAGCGGGCGGGAGCCTTTGATGGGATGGTCCAGTCTGGAGCTGATACTAGACCTGAAGAGGCTGCACCGTGGGTGCTTCGGCTTCCGTGGCCTTGGCTTTTCTGAGAGCTGGATATGTATTTGGGGCTGTTTTTTCCCGAGAATTTAAATCTGGAGGCAGTTACTGATTTGATTCTGATAACTCTTGTCAGGAATACTACAGAGAGGTGTAGGTTTCCACGCTTCTCCCAGTGGCCACTTCTCACCTAGCTGTGACACTGTCAGGGTCAGGGTGCACACGTTTCCCTGCCGCCAGCCCTCCCGACGCGCTTCAGACTCATTGCTTTCCACCTTCATCCTTCCTTACCTCCTGGCCTTCTGGGTGCACATGTAAACCTGTGGCCTTTAGATTTAGAGATTGTTTGCGGTGCTGTTTACACCAGCATGGGTGGGCCAGCTTTGGCCTGTGAGTGCTCGTGAGCTCCAGGTCCAGTCATTCAAAGGACATTGGTTTCCTCCATTGGATCGTTAGTTTTGCTCCCACATTGGACATCAGTCAGGGATATGTCATTCTGCCAGTACCATGCTGTGTTTTTGTTTGTTTGTTTTCGAGACAGGGTTTCTCTGTGTAGCCTTGGCTGTCCTGGACTCGCTTTGTAGACCAGGCTGACCTCAAATTCACATCAGTTCACCTGCCTCTGCCCAGCTCACCATGCTGTCTTGATTAAATAAGTCTTGAAACTGAGTGCCCTGATTCCTTCTACTATATTCTTTTTAAAATTTAGCTGCCCTTTGTCTGCATCTCTGTGTAAACGTTAGAACAGTTGTGAATGTGTATGATAAAGATCTTTTAAAGATAATTTTTTTGCATGTGTATGAGTGTTTTGCCTTCCTGCATATGTATATATCTGCTGTCTACAGGGTTCAGAAAAGTGTACAGATTCCCTAGAACCTAAGTTAAGGATAGTTGTAGCCAACTTGTGGGCGATGGGAGCTGACCCATCTTCTCTGGAAGAACAGAAAGTGCTTTTAACTGCAGAGTTAGCTTCTAGATTTGCTGGAGGCAGGTGTGGTGGTGCAGGAATGTTATCTCTGCCAGAGGCAGGTGCATCACAAGTTTAGTACTGGTTTTAAAAGCTTACTGAGAGACTGCCTAAAAAATAGAAAGGGCTGGGGATAAACTTTAGAAGTAGAGTGCTTGTCTAGCTTGCTCCTAGCCTTGCATCCTAGTCCCATAACCATCATATATGCATGTATATTAATGAATATTACTCAGCCTTTAAAAGGAAGAAAATTCTGACCCCTGATGACTTGCTTGATAAACCCGGCAGAAAAAGACAAAGATTTCATGATTCACATTTTTGTAGTTAAGACCGGTTATCTCCTGCCAGTTAGGCCCAGGATGGCCTGAAACTTGCTTGCTAGCACAGGCAGGCCTTGAACTCTTGATGATTCTCTTGCCTCAGCCTCCCGAGTGCTGATATTTAGGGTGCACTATCAATCAGACTTCACCAGTGATGTCTCCTGCCTCACCCCCCACCCCTTGGAAACAGGTTCTCATTCTCACTAAGCACTTGGCTGGCCTTGAACCCCTGGAGATGCACCTGTTCCTGCCTCCCAAGTGCTGAGATTAGAGGTGTGCAGCCCCAGTTCCTTCTCTTGGCAGTAACTAGTTCTAACCTTTCAGTTTTGCTAATCTGAGAAGATTCCCATTTCTTTTGGCATTGATGCCCTGCTTATTAGAAGAAACACATCTTCAGGGATAGACTAAGTGTTAGATTCCTCTGGAAATGCTGTTGCCATGCTTTGCCCTTGGAGCAATTGCCTTTGTAATTGAGGCTGAAACCTTTAAAATTATTTCACTTTTCGTATCTTAAATGTGACTGTTCTGTTTTCTACCCATGCTGCCCTGTGGGTTTGTCTGCAGATGACTGCGAGGGGTATCTCTCCTCCTCCCTCTTGTTTTGAGGGCTCTGGATGCGGGCTTGAGCTATCAGGCCTGTGTTTGAGGAGTACAGAGTCTTGATGGCCCTTGGGGCGGGGGGTGGGGGGGTGGGGACAGAACCACACAGACAGCCTCGTGTAGTTAGCAACCTGTTCTCAGTACCAGAGGCCAGGCCACAGATGTGTTGTTGGGGGTTTTGTGGTTGTTGCATTATTTTGTTTTTCTTTTTTGAGATTTAATTACTTTTGTGTGGAGGTGTTTTGCCTGCAGTGCATGCCTGAGCACCACATAGATACAGTGCCCACACTAGCCACAAGAGGGCTCTGGAGGGCTCTGGATCCCTGGAGCTGTAGTTGCAGATGGGTGACAACAGCCATGTGGGTGCTGGGAACCGAATATGAGACCTCTTCCTTGCTGAGCCATCTCTCCAGACCTGGCAGATTGTTCATGGAGTAGAAGCCATTCTTCCTTTACTAAATCATTCTGAATTTCAGGAACGTGAGGACCATGCACGGAGAGGACGAGAGGATCGCCAGCACCGGGAGCCATCAGAACAGGAGCACAGGAGAGCCCGGAACAGTGAGCGAGACCGGCACCGGGGCCATTCCCGCCAAAGGAGGAGCTCTGATGAGAAGAAGCCTGTCAGTGGGCAGGGCCGGGATAGAGACAGCCAGAACCTCCAGGCCCAGGAAGAAGAGAGGGACTTTTATAATGCCAGGCGCCGGGAGCATCGCCAGCACAATGAACGTGCTGGCAGTGAGGCCCAGGAGGTGATCCCTCGCCCTGCTGCTAACAGAAGCAAAGAGGTGCCTGTTAAAGAAAAACAAAGCTTTGAACTTTCTGGGGCACTTCTTGAGGACACCAATACCTTCCGGGGTGTGGTTATTAAATACAGTGAGCCCCCAGAAGCCCGGATCCCCAAAAAACGGTGGCGTCTCTACCCCTTTAAAAATGATGAAGTCCTTCCTGTCATGTACATCCATCGGCAGAGTGCTTACCTCCTGGGTCGGCATCGCCGCATTGCCGACATCCCCATCGACCACCCCTCTTGCTCAAAGCAGCATGCAGTCTTCCAGTACCGGTAGGTAGAGGGAGGGAGAGGGGAAGGGGACAGTCTTAATAGCCCGTGGGTACTCTCTTAACATCTGTGCGAGAGGCTTGAACTTGGTGTCAGAAACCCAGATATTAGCCCAACCACTGCATGGTGGTACGGGCCTTTAATCCTGGCTCTCAGGAGACCAAGCAGGATAGTTGGTGTATCCTCTAGGTGTGGGCTATGTACCATCTCCCATCTCAAAAACATAAAAAGAAGGAAGAAAAAGAAATGTAAAAATCCTGCCATGCTCTGGACCTGTTTCCACCTGCCCCTAGGGCTGTATGAGGACCAAACAGAACTAGAAGCCAGAGTCAGAGCGCCAGGTAGACGCTGCTGCACTGGCTGCCTGGGAAATGTCCCTTTACCATTTGACCCTCAATAGTCGTGTGAGGGAAACAGGGCCAGTAACACCCTCATTTGACAGGTGAGAAAACTGCAGCTCAGCACAGGCAACTGATGGCCGTAAACAGTCTTCAGAGCAGAACTCTGCCTCACATGCAGCCTTGGCTCTCAAGTCCCAATTCTTCTGTTCTTATTCCCCACGGGGATCCTTCTGGCCCTCCATCCCTCCCACCACCCACAGCCAGCTTTACTTTTTCTCTTCGGTATATGTAAACTGTTTCAATTTCCCTGTGGGGCAGCACTTCCCCCCTGACTTTCCACAGTTGGCATCGGAATCCTGTGCAAGCCAGGTCAGTACCATCTAGATCTGTAGCAGAGAGCGTTAGAGAGACAGATGGTCTCTGCTAGGCCGCGGCTCACAGGCGTCTCTCCTCGGTCTCTTCTAGGCTTGTGGAGTACACCCGTGCTGACGGCACCGTTGGTCGGAGAGTGAAGCCCTACATCATCGACCTCAGCTCTGGCAACGGAACCTTCCTGAACAACAAGCGTATCGAGCCGCAGAGATACTATGAACTGAAGGAGAAAGACGTCCTTAAATTTGGCTTCAGTAGCAGAGAATACGTCTTGCTCCATGAGTCCTCAGACACCTCTGAACTAGACAGGAAGGAGGATGAAGATGAGGAGGAGGAGGAAATGGTGTCTGACAGCTAGCAGCCGAGAAGCAGCCTCCGCTGTTAGCAACCACTCCCGCCGGAGGCGGTGGAGGTGACTCCAGCGCCTCCTCTTGCCTTAAGTCTTTCCTCTGTTGCTGCCCAGCTTGTGTTGCAGTATGAGAACTCTCACTTCATGTTTTGTGGAACTTGGCATGGCAGCTGCCTGCCTGTGGGCGCTTGTTTCCTGAACAGTCTCACCAATTACAGCGTGTGGAGTTTGGTCAAAGTGTGGCTGTAGTGGTGCCTTCAGAACTGCTGCCCAGGAAACGGCTCTTGGAAAAGGGATTGTGGCTTCTTCTTTGTACAGTTTCTTATTTATATAGTCGTTGAGCTTTGTGGACCAAGAGTCTTGGTCCACACGCTGTAATTGGTGAGACTGTTCAGGAAACAAGCGCCCACTGGCAGGCAGCTGCCATGCCAAGTTCCACAAAACATGAAGTGAGAGTTCTCATACTGCAACACAAGCTGGGCAGCAACAGAGGAAACCCTAGATCAGAGAATCTTAGTAAGCTTTGGTCGTCACCCAAACAGCCTCCAGTGTATACCAAAGCTTTGACCTGGTTCAGCTCTTGAGTCATAGAAGTTGATTTTGCACTTCATTTTTGGGGGTGACACTTTCCACACGACTTCATCATTGACTGTCTGTGCTAAACAGACACTCAGTGACGCCTATGTAGATGTGACCATGTAGGGAGGTCATGGCTTCTACTAACGGGTGCTGGTGTCATAGCACACACTGGGTTGTGGGTCTGCGTCCCGTTGAGGATTCCTGATTTCCCTATGAAACACAGACATAACAGTTTTGATCATCTGGCCTTTTCTTTGCATTGCATTTTTATTCAGATGTTACCTCTCTCTTCTCCCTTTGAGAAATACACTGACGCTGACTCTGTAGCAGGGGCCATGCTCTGGCCTAGGGACGTGTATGTGTCTAAAGGAGTGTGTGTAGCTTCCACATTTCTGTTTCATCATCTTTTGACCATGTGTTTGTATTTACCTCCCAAGGGTGGGAAGCAAGGGGCAGCCCTGTTTCCGACCTTCCCACCTGGGGTCTGTGTAAGTAGAAAGATACTCATTGCTTAAAGTGTGTGTGCTTCTAAGTGGTGTGTTTGAGAGCTATGTGCTGATTTTCATATGACAGTGTTTTGTGATATAAATAATACCACATGATAGGCAAAGGCTTATCTGTATTTGGAGAGCAGGTTTTCATTTATATGTATTTTTGAAATTAAAGAAATAAAATTTGTAAATATAGCCCTATTTTAGAGGGTAGTACTTTTCTCACCTAAGGGACTTTTGTTCATAGGTATGTTTGCTTCTAAAAGAATCTTTGTAAACACGTTCTGAGGTAAGAGCAGTATGTGTGTGGGGAGTTGTAGGGAGAGACCCAGAAGTGCAAAGGACAGGAACCTCGTATTTCAGCAGGAAGGCTATGGATTGGTGGGATCACCAGTGCTGTTTTGACCACCAGGGAAGGTTTTGTGTCGATGGCTCAGCACATGATGAAAACACCATCAGGACCACTTCATCCTCAGGTGGCGATGAGGGTGGGGGCGCAGAGGGAAGTGATACCACTCAACCTGACCTTCTCTTAGCTTCCTCCTGGGGTTAGAATTTAGGATGCTGATAACTAGACTGTCTTTTTAAATTTTATTTATTTATTTTTATTTAGTCATGGTCTCGCTTAATCTCAGGTCTAGAGACTGCTAATGCAGGAGGCACACATTCAGAAGAGGTGACCCCAGTCCCTTCTGTGTCCAGAAGGCAGATTGTACCTGGGATATTTTTCTCAATCCAGACAAGGTTTTATGTTCTGGGATTCCACAATAATAATCTACCATCCTACTTCACGGTCTCCTTGTCCAACAATAGTTTGTGAATTCCTTTCTTGATAAACACTGTGGAAGGTGACCTCTTCACCTACATTTTCTTAGTAAAGAGTTCCCAGGAACCAGAAGTGGTGACTCATGCCAGTAGCCATGGTCCTGGAGAGGCTGAGGCAGGAGGATTGCTGCAAATGTTAGGGGACATGGACTGCGAGGCAACCTGGTGTGTGTAGTGAGACTTCCATGTCTACAGACATGCCCCAGTTCTACTGATAGCGTTTGCTTTAGTGGAGCAGTGGCCTCCTAGGTTAAGAACTTCACGTCAGACACCTGGGGAGATGTCTTTCTTTTCCTCTTGGAGACATCTTCATCTTGGCTGTTTGCAGGGTCTTCACTGTCTCTCTTTGCCTTGATGAAGTCTGTCTGGGTGTGAAGTGGCTCTTTGCTGCTGAGCTTTTCGGCCAACTTCCTGTTGGTGGTCCGTAGTCCTGAAGCCGTGTGAAAAAGTCTTTAGATGTGGGCCAATGAGATGGCTTGGCTAGTAAAGGTGCTTGTCACCAGGCCTGATGACCTGAATTTGATCCCCAGAAACATGGTAGAAGCTCCCACAAGCTGTCCACAGACCTCCACACCTGTGCACGGAAGACAACTGTAAAAGTCCTCACCAGGACTCTGTTACCTTGTTCTGATCTTATCAAAGATGGCTCACAGAGTGCGGGGCTGGTAGCTCCTTCAGATACTTGTACTGTGTCTTTGGGTGACCTGTGGCCAGTAGGGATGATTAGTTGAGATAATGGTATTTGAAAGAGGGTTCTAGAGCTCAGGTTGGCCTGGAACTCACCCCAAACTCCTGCCTATCTTTGTCTCAGCAACTTTCTCCCTGTCCTCGAACACTCCCAGGTCTTCACTGTGGTCTTCCAGCGCCAATCTGAGCGCCCAAAGTAGCTGGCCCTAGAAGCCATCAAGGTCCCTGTTTTATGCACGGACACCTGGGACTTACGAATGCAAGCTCTGCTGGACGCTGCACAGTGAGGATAGAGCTACCTGGCCCACAGCCACAGGAAGGAACATCAGACCAAGTTGGCCCCGTTGGTTGCCAGGGAGGTCTGCACCCTAGGTCAGTGTGGAGATGGCCTTGGTAAAGATCGGCCAGTGGGACTACAGAGTGATCCAGCAGAGGGACATGGAAATGGATCTGCAGAATTTACTCTTTCAGGCCGAACCCTGAGAGCGGGGAGAACATGGTATCACACAGTGGCTTCACGCTCACCTAGGAACAGAGGATGGAGGACCATGGAGCCAAGCCCTGAGAGACCACACTTTGCCTGGAAGATGAACAAGGCCGAGAACGAGTCCTAACCTGACTGCAACTTTGAAGGCTAAGCGCTTCCTCCTGCAGTTTCATATAAACGTGGAGACTTCCCTATCCCATCCGTGTCAAGCAGTCCCCTCTCCTGATTATGAACTGCTGGTTACCTTGCTCCTAGACCCCCGTTCCCCACTCTATCCAGCAGCCTTTTCCTGCTCTTGCTGCATCTTTCGTCACCCCCTTGGGCCTCCTCAAGTGCTACCACTGGTCCCAGGTCCACCTCCCAGCACCAGAGTTGCATCTCTCAATCCCAGGAGTCTACCCACCAGCACTAAGTGTTCACCCCCAGGCTCCAGGAGCACACCTACTTGCTGTGCAGTCCACTCATGCCCCAAGGGTGTTCCCTCCGGCCCTTGGAGTCCATCTACGGCTGCTAAGGGTACAGTCCCAGTCTGCTGGGGTTCACCCCTTGAATCCCAGCATGTATCCAACTCAATGTCTCCCAGGCTAAGGCCCCCACTTTCCCTAAACATTCTCCCCCAGCACATCTGGCTGGCTATATGCCACCTTCCTATGGCCAGCTCTTAGAAAGGTTTTTATTTTGTCTTGTCTTGTGCCCAGTAAGCAACCTCCCCTGTGTGTAAGGGTAATTTAAAATGCCTGGGGATTAGTTTATTGGGAGAGGGCTTGCCTGGCATGAACTCAGTTTCCAGCAGTGAAGACTTTGTTTTATTTTATTTTGAGACAGGGTTTGCTCTGTGTAGCCTTGGCTGTCCTGGACCCACTTTGTAGAGCAGGCTGGCCTCGAACTCACAGATTGACTTGCCTCTGCCTCCCGAGTGCTGGGATCACAGGCATGCACCACTGCGCCTGGCTGCACTGAAGACTTTTAAAAAGAGGAAAATGAAGATGAGACAGCTGGGTGTGGTGGTCATACCTTTCTTAGTACTTGGGAGGCAGAGGCAGGCAGATCTGTGAGTTAAAGGTCAGTCTGGTCTTCACAAGGAGTTTGAAGCCAGGTAGGGCTACACAGAGTAAGACCCAGTCTCAAGTAAAATTTCAGAACTATAGTTCACAAAGTGACCCAGTTGAGTTCATTGACTGCAAAGCTGGAGTGACTCGGTTGAACAGTTGGTTTGTAGCTGCAAGTCAGACACGGCAATGCTGAAGCAGGACACTCTGGAATGGGTGACATCGGAAGCCTGTCTTCCAGGAGAGGCAGATCCTGAACTAATAGGAGAGGGCCCCTGTACACAGTGGGGACAGCTGAGGGGACAGGGGCCCTGCAGAGGGGTGTATGGAAAGAGACTAAGCCATGCTCTGAAATCCCACAGTGGTAAGTGGCAGTGAGGTCACACACTCATCTGCAGAGCAGGACAGACAGAGGGGAGGAGGCAAAGAATCGAGCGGGCTGCTCAGATCATGGGAGCCACAGAAATCCCACTGGGTGGGACAGAGGCAAACCCTTGTCTCAATAATAACAACAGTAGAGCGCTTGCTTTGCAAGCACAGGAACCTGAAATTGGGTCCCCAGCATCCACGGGAAAACCAAGCACAGAAGCCTTTGAGTCCCAGTGTTGGGGATGGCAGGTGGGTTCTTGGAGTTCACTAGCCAGCCTGCATAGTCAGTTGAGCGTGAGGTATGGTGAGAGACTACATTAAAAAATAAGGTGGGGAGTGATAAAGACTCCTGATGTCGATCTCTGGCCTCCACATGAACTCACATTCATGCACACAAATGTGGACACCCCTGTTGTGCGACAAAACTTTCCCTGAGGAGACTGAACATACACACGCACTCACCCCAAATAGGGATCCCACAGCAGACCAAAGTACGGATATCACCGAAATCCAATTTAGTGAGTTTTATGGGGGTTATTTACAGGAACAGAAATGACTCAGCTGCATCACCAATGCCCACCCCAGCATCGGTGACAACTCACGAAGGCTGAGAACTGGGAGCATGCTGCACAGGCTGCTGGCACCTCAACAGGTTGCAGTGTCCTTTCTAGACGCCTCAGTTGGTTTAACTCTTCCAGGCAACTGGTCTGCTCTCAGAGTCTTGGCAGCTTAGCTTCCCTTCCTCTCAGAGGGACCCTTGGCTTTTGTTTACTCTGGCAGAGGGCCAAGTGAGTCTAGTGAGTTTCAGGGACTTGCTAAAGCTATTTTGATTTCCCTTTTGGCTTGAGCTTTCTCCAGCAGGATAGAATGTTTCAATCTGTTTCCTATCTGTGTCGTCTGTGTCCCCGCCCCCACTCCTCCCCATCCCCTTGTAGCCTTGGCTGTCCTGGATTCCCTTTGTAGAGCAGGCCCGCCTCAAACTCGAGATCGGCCTGCTTCTGCTTCCCTGAGTGCTGGGATTACAGGCGTGCGCCACTGCTCTTGGCATTTCAATCTGTTTCAATTTCTAAAGGGCCTCAACAACTCCACAAAAATGTTCATATGTTAGAGCACAGTATAGGAAAATAAAATTCTAAGCACTTTAAACATGTACTAGCTCATACCAGAACTCTATTCTCAGTTAAGCAGGATTTGACTTGCAAAGGAGAGAACTGAAGCACAAAACAGTGAAAGTCACAATTTTTGTGTGTGGGTCTTCTGCCTGCACGTATGTCTGTGCACCCTGGTGTATGCCTGGTACCACTGGAGGCCCGAACATGAGGCAGGTACACTGGCAATGGAGTTCTAGACAGCTGTGAACCACCACGTGGGTGGCTGGGAATCTAACTCAGGTCCTCTGCAAGAACCACAAGCACTCTTGACTGCTGAGCCATCTCTCCTGCGCCATATACCATATTTATTTATTTATTTATTTATTTATTTATTTATTTTTGCGGTGGCTAGAGAGATGGCTCAGAGGCTAAGAGCACTGGTTATTCCTCCAGAGGTTCTGAGTTCAATTCCCAGCAACCACATGGTGGCTCATTATCACCTATAATGAGATCTGGTACCCTCTTCTGGCATGCAAGAAGAACATTGTGTGCATGATAAATACATCTTTAAATAATTTTAAAGATGTGTGAGTGTTTTGCCTGCATATGTGCCTGCATTTCATGTATCCCTGGTACACAGGGAGGCCAGAAGAGGGAGTCAGGTCCCCTGAGCTGGAGTTACAGAATATTGTGATAAACTGGGTGGATACTAAGAACTGAACCAGGGTCCCCTAGAAGAGCAGCCAGCCAGTGAGTACTCTTTAGTTGCTGAACCATGTATCAAAAGCCCTAATCTGTAGGAATTTTTGGTTTTCTTCCCTGTTGCTGGGAATCAAACTGTAAAAAAAAAAAAAAAAAATCAAAACCTCTGTAACTCCAGTTCCAGAGGATGCAATGTCCTCAGAGCGACCTCTAAGGGCATTGCAAGACATATATACAGGCAAAACACCCATCCACACACATGAAAAGCAATGGGTCTCTAACAAGAACTCCACAAATTGTTATCACCTATGAACTTAGCTATAGAAAAAAATTAGCATTAGTAGGTCATGTGACATGGTTTACCGGTAAAGCACTTGATGTGTGAGGCCTGATGACCCGAGTTCAAGCCACAGAACCCAGGTAATGGAACAAACTGGCTCCTGCACGTTATCCTCTGACCTTCACACCTATGCCCTGGCACTCTCAGCACTCACACAAATAAGTGTGAAAAATACATTTAAAAATTAGTAAATTAAGGGCTGGAAAGATGGCTCAGTGGTTAAGAGCACTGCCTGCTCTTCCAAAGGTCATGAGTTGAATTCCCAGCAACCATATGGTGTCTCATAGCCATCTACAGTGAAATCTGGTGGCCTCTTCTGGCCTACAGGAATTACATGCAGGCAGAACACTGTATATAATAAAAAAATTAGCAAATTAAACCCAGTAAAATAAGGAAGAGAGGATGTCTATATAGAGGGGTCCATTGATTTCAACAATATATAAAAATAATTAAGCAAGATGCCCAGGAAATTTAGTCCTGATATTCAACATTTGAAAATCAATCCATGTAATCCACTGTTAGAAAGGGGCTGGAAGGACGTGGAGGCAGGCATGGTGCTGCAGACTGTGATCCCAGCACTCGGGAGGCAGAGGCAGCTGGATCTCTCTGAATTCGAGGCCAGCCTGGTCTACAAAGTGAGTCCAGGACAGCCTAGGCTACACACAGTAAAACTCTGTCTAGAAAAACAACATAACAAAAGAGCATTTGCTATGCTTGCAGGAGACAGGTTCAATTCCCGGCACCCACACGCTAGCTCACAACTGCCTGTAACTCCAGTTCCAGGGGAATCTGGTGCCTTCTCCGGCTTCCACAGGTACCATGGTACACATGATGTACAGACACACATGCACACAAAACACTCAAAATAAAAATAAGTCTGAAAACAGCTATATTTTTTTAAAAAGCTAAAGATGCCTAGCCACAAATGCAACATCCGTACCACTACCACCACTGTAAGACTCAGGGGCCATTTCAGACGGTAAGAACCAGAGTTCAGGGAGGACTGAGGTAGGATGTGCCTTCTGGACATGAGAGAGCTGCTGTATTTGTGGCATAAGGCCAAGCCTGTCAACATTCCAGCCTGTAGGAGTGAGAGCCTCACAAGCCCCTATCCCTAGCTGGAGCTATGGACAGTGGATGCCTTCTGTTGGGAGAGTTAGTTTTATCTAAGGTGTGGCCCCGAGTAGGTTGATTACATTCCATTGGATGACCCCCATACCCATAAGTATATGGGCACCTCAAATTGGGACTTGTTTATTAAAAGGGGGAGGGGTGCTGATCATTTGTTTTTTTGTTTTGTTTCTTTTCTTTCTTTTTTTTTTTTTTTGGTTTTTCGAGACAGGGTTTCTCTGTGTAGCCATGGCTGTCCTGGACTCACTTTGTAGACCAGGCTGGCCTCGAACTCACAGCGATCTGCCTGCCTCTGCCTCCCAAGTGCTGTGATTAAAGGTGTGCGCCACCACGCCCGGCTAAACTTTTTTTTTTTTTTTTTTTTTTGGTTTTTCGAGACAGGGTTTCTCTGTGTAGCCTTGGCCATCCTGGACTCACTTTGTAGACCAGGCTGGCCTCGAACTCACAGCGATCCGCCTGCCTCTGCCTCCCGAGTGCTGGGATTAAAGGCATGCGCCACCACGCCCGGCTCTGTTTTGTTTCTTTGAGGCAGGGTTTCTCTATGTAGCCCTGGCTGTTCTGGACTCACTTTGTAGACCAGGCTGGCCTCGAAGTCACAGCGATCTGAGTGCTGGGATTACATGTGTGTGCCACCGCATCCTGCTCATTTGTTTTTTTGAGCCTGGATTAGCCTCAAATTCTCTATGTAGTTGAGGCTTGCCTTTAACTTTTATTTATTTATTGGAGACAAGGTCTCACTATGTAAGCCCTAGCTGTCCTGGAACTCATTATTGTAGACCAGGCTGGCTGCAAACTCACAGAGATCGGCATGCCCCTGTCTCCTGAGTGCTGGGATTAAAGGTGTGTGCCACCATGCCTGGCCTTGAGAGGTTCTTTTTTTTTTTTTTTTTTTTTTTTGGTTTTTTGAGACAGGGCTTCTCTGTGTAGCCTTGGCCATCCTGGACTCACTTTGTAGACCAGGCTGGCCTCGAACTCACAGCGATCCGCCTGCCTCTGCCTCCCGAGTGCTGGGATTAAAGGCGTGCGCGACCACGGTTCTTTTGTGGCCCAGGCTGGCAGGAAAAGAAGGGGTGCAGGGCTCAAAATCAGGGATTTATGCATGCTTAGGCAGGGATTCTACCAACTGAGTTCTATCTCTAGCCCTTGACTTTTTTTTTTTGAAACCGGGTTTTAGGTAGCCCAGGCTAGCCCAAATACTATGCAGTACCTTGACCTCCCTGCTTCTCTTACCCCCACCTCTTAGGTGCTAGGATTATAAGCTTGTACCATTGGAGAGGAACCTGTGATAAGGGGGAGGTTTATGAGAGAGAAAATTAGAAAAGAGGATTTGAAGAAAATTGAGAATTTCTCAGACCTGTTGAACAATATCCATCTAGAGCATACAAACTCAAAGACATCCATACCAACCACTATAAAGTTGCAGAGCACCGCGAAACGCAGAGCTGGGCTGGGGGTGTGGCTCCATTGGCAGCGTGCTTGCTTAGTTAGTCTGTCCAGCGTACCATCCCCAGCACCAATTAAGAATGGGCACGGCAGGTCAACACTTGCAATCCCAGCATTGGGAAGGCAGAGGCAGAGCTGTAAAACTCAATGTCTGTGTGTTCTGTTCAATACCAGCCTGGGATACAGTACTGGACCTTAAAGATAAAAAGCTAACTCGTTCATAATCCTTCCCCTCCCGCAAACCACGTACAATAGATCTGCCTGCTTTTGCCTCCGGAATACTGGGAGGAAGGACCTGTGCTATCACACAAGAAAGGGATGGGTTTAGCATCTTCTCTCCAGCCTCCTGGGATGGTGGGACCAGATCTTGCTCAGGTTTCTCACCTGCAGTTGAGTGGTTGAGGTAAGGGCATTGTTTGGGGCGAGGCTCATGGGATACTTAACAGGCTTATGCTGCAGCTGGGCTTTGGATGCAGTGAACGTCCGTGGGTGTCAGTAGAGCTCAGAGGCCCACAGTGGGGCAGCAAGGACTATGCCACACGAACTAGAGCCACTTTGCACCCGCTTTCGCGCGCTGAGCGAGTCAGCTTCCCCGGAAGCCGCGCGCGCAGGCGCAGTGGCGGCGCGCCCCCTGGCGGCCGGCGGCGGCAATGCACAGGGTCCGCCTACCGGTCGCGCGCCGCCGCCTCCGCCGCCGCTTGAGCCCAACATGGCGATGCACAACAAGACGGCGCCGCCGCAGATCCCAGACACCCGGCGGGAGCTGGCCGAGCTGGTGAAGCGGAAGCAGGAGCTGGCGGTGAGTGGCCGAGGCCTGGGCGCCGTCCCCGCCTGGCCTCGCAGGCCGCTCCGGAGGCCAGAGCGGCGGGCGGCCGAGGTCCTGGCGCTCTGGGCGGCCGGGCGCGGCGCGGTTCCCTGCGGCGGCGCGGTTCCCGGCCTGCGCTCAGCGGGGCGGGGCGGGGCAGTGAGGGCGCGGGAAGGGCGAGAGGCAGGAGGCGGGGACGACGCTCTGGTCCGGCTTAGCGGGTGGGAAGGAGGCGGCTGGACCCCAGCCTGGAAAAGATGCGGGAGCGTGTGGGCAGTACCCACGGCGGATTCCACGGGCGGCGCGTTTCAATGGCTGGGGACTGTGGTGCATTTGAGGATGCCAGGAGGGGGGCTGGCGGGAGACGCAGGTCGCCAGTCTAGGGAATTTGGAATGGTGACGCGCACCCGGAGCCGCCGGCACCCTGGTGGCTGAGCCCTGCAGGCTCCCGCCTTTTGCAACGAGCATCCGGGAGGCAAGCTCACCTGAAGCTGCCCTTCCAGGTTGCCATAGCAACCGGCATCCGCTGCGGGCTGCCCTTCCAGAGCTAGCAGGGAGGGAGCAGTCAGTCGATGTAGAAAAGATGATTTTGAAAAGCTGTTCATCCTTCTCTCTGATGGTAGCGACTCATTTAGTGAGAGTGGGGACAGCTCAGGGTCTGTCTCATCCCTGCTCGTGATGACTAGCTTTGCCTCTGGAAGTAGATACAATATGTCTTGCATTTTTCAGGACTACACATTTCATTTAATTTATGAAAGGGTCTATCACCTTCACTCTTCCACAAAAAAATGGTTCAGTGTGGGTAAGCTGGACTTTGCAAGTCTGTATCGGGATCTCTGTTTGTTTATGCTTAATGTTACTTTTCCATGTCCCTGTTTTCATTACCTTAGGAAACACTTGCAAACTTGGAGAGACAAATCTATGCTTTTGAAGGAAGCTACCTAGAAGATACTCAGATGTACGGGAATATTATCCGTGGCTGGGATCGGTATTTGACCAATCAAAAGTGAGTGTCAGAATATTCATTTTTATCCTCTACTAATATTTATCTGTGGGGTGTTTGTTTTTGTTTTTTGTTTTGTTTTGTTTTAAAATATGGTCTTACTATGTAGCCCTGGCTGGTCTGGAACTCAACTAGGTTAAACTAGGCTGGCCTCAAATTCACGGATCACATAGATCCCTTATCCCAATTTAAAAGGTATGGACTGCCGTGCACTGCTTGGGGTGTTGTTGGTATCCACTCTGCACAGCTTGGGGTGTTCGTATCCACTCTGCCCAGCATGGGGTGTTGTTGGTATCCACTCTGCCCAGCTTGGGGTGTTGGTATCCACTCTGCCCAGCTTGGGGTGTTGGTATCCACTCTGCACAGCTTGGGGTGTTGTTGGTATCCACTCTGCCCAGCTTGGGATGTTGTTAGTATCCACTCTGTACAGCTTGGGGTGTTGTTGGTATCCACTCTGCCCAGCTTGGGATGTTGTTAGTATCCACTCTGTACAGCTTGGGGTGTTGTTGGTATCCACTCTGCACAGCTCGGGATGTTGTTGGTGTCCATTCTGCCCAGCTTGGGGTGTGGGTATCCACTCTGCACAACTTGGGGTGTTGCTGGTATCTACTCTGCGAAGCTTGGGGTGTTGCTGGTATCTACTCTGCGAAGCTTGGGGTGTTGCTGGTATCCACTCTGCGAAGCTTGGGGTGTTGCTGGTATCCACTCTGCGAAGCTTGGGGTGTTGCTGGTATCTACCCTGAAGAGAGAGAGAGAATCATAGTGTGGAATGAGGTCTAAGCTTGAACTTGCTCTCTGTCTCACAGAGAAACCTTGGACAGAGCCCATATTTGGGACTAAGGAAAGGGGGGCCCATGGTGCAGGGGTCTATGGGCATAGATGAAATAGAGCATGTGACGTGACAGACTTCCATACTGTAATCCGCCACTATATCCAGTTACAGTTTTTTTTTGCCATGCCTGTATGCTAATTGTACCTACTATTGACTCGGGAACAATTCTATAAAAATTCCCAAACTTGTGAGAGTTTTTCAAATCTATAGAAAAGTTGAGATGATGCAGTGCATGATCAGTTTGTATTCTTCCCATCTATTCATGAGTTGCTAGCATACAGTTCGCGAATGCTGTCTCTAATGCATGAAAATGTTGTGCATGCTTGTTTTGAAAGTAGTTGGAGATTTGGATAGGAAGATACAAAAAGAAAAGAGAGGCCTTGTACTTTCCTCACACGGCTTTCTCTGACGGGTACATTTTATGTAACTATAGTACATTATCCAAACCGGGTATAGACGTATGGCATTTTGTCATATGTGCGTAACCGCAAGATGTAAAACTAGGCCCGGGAGACATGGCTCAGTGGGTAGGTAAAAGTACTTGATGTGCAAGCCTGGTGACCTGAGTTCAGTTCCCAGAACCTGTGTTAAAACCACACATCTGGCGGCCGGAGAGATGGCTCAGCAGTTAAGAGCACACACTGCTTTGGCAGAGGACAAGAGTTTGGTTCCCAGCACCCATGGCAGGTGTCTTACAATCACTTGTAACTCCAGCTTCAGGGTATCAGACTCTCACGGGTACATAGCTCCGCTCTCCCTCTCCTCCTCCCCGCCCCAGATTAAACACACATGTGTACAATTCTGGGGGAAAAAAAAAAAAAAAAGAACATCTGGAATTTTAGCACATTGAGGTGGGAGGTGGCCACAGGAGAACTGCTCAGAAGCTTGCGGGCCAGCTGGGCCCAGAATATGCAGTGCTGTGGAAATAAGAGTGACTCTGCCTCAGCAAGGAAGAAAGCAAGGGCCAACACTGGAGACTCCTCTCTGATTAGTGTGTGCATAAAGATGCAGGGCTACTCAGGCATCGCAGAGGTCTCTCCCATGCCACACCTTTGTAGTTGTGTTTCTGTTTCCCACTAACCATTGAAAATGTAGACGCTTACAACACAAAGCTTTGCACCTAAGTATGTTAGACGTTATCTCCTGAGAAAAGTGAGATGTTTCTGATCTTTTTAAATTTAATTTTTTAAATTTATTATGTATACAGTATTATGCCTGCATGTACTGCAGGCCAGAAGAGGGCACCAGATCTCATTGTGGATGGTTGTGAGCCACCATGTGGTTGCTGGGAATTGAACTCATGACCTCTGGAAGAGCAGCCAGTGCTCTTAACCACTGAGCTATCTCTCCAGCCCCGACGTTTCTGATCTTGTCTCTGATGCTCATGGCTTAAAAATTAACACCAATTCCTTCAGATTCCCTCAGTTGGCCCCAAAATGCCTTGGTTTGGTTTTGTTCTGTTTTATTTTGTTTCTGATCGGGGAGCCAGTTTCTTTCAGCCGTTTAGGTTTCATTATTATTTTGTTGTTTGTTTTTTGTGGGGCCAGGGTTTCTCTGCAGAGACCAGGCTGGCCTCTGACTCACAGAGATCCACTTGCTTCTGCCTCCCAAGTCCTGGGGTTAAAGGTGTGCGCCACCATGCCCGGCAAGGTCCCAGTTTCAGATCTTTCTTTTCCCTTGGTGTGGGGACTAGAACCGAAGGCAGTGAGCATGTAAGACAAGCGTTCTGCCGCTGAGCTGAACCCTCAGGCTGAGCCCCAGGTTGTGAACCCTTCACTCTGTACCTGCCTTACTGGGTGCATAATGTCGGGTGATCCTGGGACTGCTCATGGATCCTGAGATAGCCCTGCTGGAAAAGTTCAGTCCTTCATGCCGGGGAGACAGCATAGTGGGTCAAGGTGCTTGTCGACAAGTCTGAGGGCCTGAGTTCTGTTCCTGTGACCCACAATCCCCATGTAGTAGCAGGAGAGAACTGACTCGTGCCCGTTCTCTCTGCCTTTTACACAAGTGTGTACATATGCACGCACACTAAAAAGAAAAAAAAATTAAAAATTTCTTTCTTTTTTTGGTTTTTCTTTTTTCTTTTTTTTTTTGGTTTTTTGAGACAGGATTTCTTTGTGTAGCCTTGGCTGTCCTAGACTCAATTTGTAGACCAGGCTGGCCTTGAACTCACAGTGATCCACCAGCTTCTGCCTCCCGAGTGCTGGGATTAAAGGTGTGCACCACCACTGCCTGGCAAAAATTTATTTCTTTTTATGAGGTTATACTTTTAGATACTGTGAATATACTATTCTCACCAAGATTTTTTTTTTTTTTTTTTTTTTGAGACAGGGTCTCACTATGTAGCCTTAGCTGGCAACCCTCTCTGCAGACAAGGTTGGCCTTGAAATCCCAGAGTTCCACCTGCCTCTGCCTCTTGAGTGCTGGGATTAAAGAACTGTGACATCATGCTTAGCTGTAGTCACTTTGAAAAATTGTTTATTTTTTTATGTATACAGGTGTTGTGCCTGCATATATGTCTGTGTACCACATGTGGCCTAGTGCCCTTGGAAGTCAAAAGATAAGATCTGATCTCTTGGGACTGGAATTAAAGACAGTTGTAGGTGCTGAGAGTCAAATCTGGGCCCTCTGGAACCAGCCAGTGCTCTTAATCACTGAGGCATCTCTCTAGCTCCCATTTTATTCTTTTTTTTTTTTTCATAGTCATTTAAAAAAAGATTTATTCTTTTATTTATTTTTTAAAAGATTTATTTATTACATATACAATGTTCTGTCTGCATGTTTGCCTACACACCAGAAGAGGACATTAGATTACATTATACATGGTTATAAGCCACCATGTGGTTGCTGGGATTTAAACTCTGGACCTCTGGAAGAGCAGTTGGTGCTCTTAACCTCTGAGCTATCTCTCCAGCACCATAGTCATTTTTTGATGGAAAAGATTTGCTGGGCAAAGTGGCATAGGCCTTTAATCCCGACACTCAGGAGGAGAGGCCAGTTACTTCAGTATGAGTTGAAGGCCTGGTCTGTGTACCCTGATCCAGGCCGGCCAAGACTGCATAGTGAGGCCCTGTCTCGAGACAACAGCAACAAAAAGAACAAAAAAAATTGTTTGTCGTGTGTGTGTCTAATGGTGGTGCGGGAAGGGGGTCAGAGGACAGCTTTGTGGGATTGATTCTTTCTTTGCATGTGCTGAGGGTTGAATTCAGGTTATCCGGCTTTGCGGCAAATTCTTAGTGCCTCTACCACCGTCTTTTCAGCCCCTGAGCTAAGTCATTTCTGACAATAAGCATTATCATAAATGCATACTAACAGAGTGGGGAGCAGCACTGGGTAGGGCAGGCCAGACTACCGCTCCCGTGATGGTGATAGTGGCTTGTGGCTCTTCTCACACTATTTGTGACAAGGCTGTGTCCTTGGGTCTCCTGGGCTGCTTTTTTTTTTTTTCCCCCTTCAAGACAGGGTTTCTCCATGTAGCCTTGTTAGTTCTGGTCTCGCTTTGTAGACTTGGCTGGCCTCAGACTCTCAGAGATCCGCCTGCCTCTGCTTTCCAGAGTGCCGGGGTTACAGGTGTGCACCACCATGCCTGGCTCTTACTCTTTTAAAATTTATTTTACCTTTTATTCTTATTTATTCATTTAGGCTTATTTTGGGTTTCTCTGTGTAGCTTTGGCTGTCCCAGACTCACTTTGTAGACCAGGCTGACCTCGAACTCACAGTGATCTGCCTGCCTCTGCCTTAAAGATGTATGCCACCACGCCCGGCCTTATTTTTTATTTTTAATATATGTGTATTGGTGTGTTGTCTGCAAGTATGTCTGTATGAAGGTGTCAGATCTTGGAGTTCCAGACAGTTGTGAGTTGAACCTTGCTCCTCTACAAAAGCAGCCAGTGCTCTTAATCACTGAGCCATCTCTCCCGCCCTCCTGGGCTGCTTAAAACAAGCAAACAAGTGAAGAAATAAATGTGACAGTGTTACAAAGCAGCCCAAATCATCTCACCTCTCAAGGTGGAAAGTGTTGCTGTTTCTAAAGTGTCTCTGTTGTAGGCATTCGATAGAAAGTTTTACATGGATCAGAGGCATTCCTGAATTGAACTTGGTTAAAAGAAGAACAGAGCGGGGCTGATGGCTCAGCAGGTAAAGGTGCTTTCTGGAACGCCGGATCACCTGAGTTCAGTCGCTGGGGGCAGAGAGAGCTGTCATCCTCTGACAGCTGTCCCACCCCTTCGCCCCCCATCATGCACAAACACAATGATAATCCGTAACTTGGAGAAGAGCGAGTGCTTTGCACATGCCCCCAAGCACCCCAGTTTGAGTTGAAGTCATAGCTTGGTGCTTACTTCAAGCGTTTCTTCTGTTTTCAGAAACTCCAATAGCAAAAACGATCGGAGGAATCGGAAGTTCAAGGAAGCCGAGCGGCTCTTCAGCAAATCCTCCGTCACGTCGGCCGCTGTAAGTGGCAGTGGGGAAGGACATGCCTGTCTGTGGCCCTTTATTGAGGAATGTGAACTGTCTTTCCCTCCCTGTGTGGGTTGGTGTCTCGGGGTCTGTGGTCACTTGTCTGGTAACCGGTGACTTCTCTTTCAGGCAGTAAGTGCCTTGGCAGGAGTTCAGGACCAGCTCATCGAAAAGAGTGAGTCTGTTTTTACCTTGCTTATCGGTTTATTTTAAAGCAGCCATGGGCCCTTAGTTACCTCTGGTTTACCCAGTTGGGTACCCAAGGACTGCATCTTTTCTGGTTTTCTCTTGCTTCTGGAAGTTGAGACACCGGTGGGCATCTTCACCAAGTCTTTTTTTGTTTTGGGCGTCGGGTCTTGCTGTATCGTCTGGCTGTGTAGATCATGCTTGTCTTAACTAGGAGATCCACCTGCCTCTGCCTCCCGCTTGCTGTGATGAAAGGCCTGTGCCACCTACCGACTTCCTGCCGCTTCTTTCCCTTGTGACTTGGCTAGAGATACTGAAAGACCCCCAAGCTCTGAAACTGCTGCAGTAGGGCTTAAATTCCAAGGAATTTTGTTTGTTTGTTTGTTTGGTTGGTTGTTTTTTAAGGTAGTCCCGTCTTGTTCATGCCAACCTGGAGCCTGCTAATAACTGAGGTTGGCCTCGACCTCCTGGTCCTCCTACTGCTACTTTCTGAGTGCTAGGACCATAAGTGTGTCATCATCCACTAGGAGAACTTTTCCAATAATAAGTCATTTAGATTGGGAAGATGGCTCAGTGGTTCAGAGTACTCACTAATCTGGCAGAGGACCAGGGTTAAGCACCTCCTCGCACCTATGTGGTGCCTCACACAGCCTATAACTCCAGTCCTGGGGATTGGTTGCCCTCCTCTGGTCTCTGAGGGTACCTGTTTGCATGTAGTGTACATAAAGTCAGGGAGGCATACATGTATAAATAAAAATTAGTTAATTTTTAAAAACCCCATAGGGCCGGATGTGGCAGTTTATACCTTAAACCCCAGCACTTGCCGGGTAGTGGTGGCACATGCCTTTAATCCCAGCACTTGGAAGGCAGAGGCAGGTGGATCTCTGTGAGTTCAAGGCCAGCTGGTCTACAAAGTGAGTCCAGGACAGCCAAGGCTACACAGAGAAACCCTGTCTCGAAAAAACAAAACAAAACAACCCCCCCCCCAACAAAAAAACAGCACTTGGGAGGTAGAGGCAGGCTGATCTCCTGAGTTTAAGGCCAGACAGAGCTACATAGTGAGACCCTGCCTTAGTTATTTTTCTATTGCTGTGACAAGACACTGTTACCAAAGCAACTTCTATAAGAAAGAGTTTATTTGGGGCTTACAGTTTTAGAGGGTTAGAGTCTCTCACCATCATGGTAGGGAACATGGCAGTAGGCAGGCAGGCAGGCGTGGTCCTGGAGCAGTAGCTGAGAGCTCACATCTGCAACAAGACAGAGAGGCAGAGATAGGGAGGTAGGGAGAGACTGACACCGACACTAGGAATTGGAAGGAGGGAGGGTGGGGGGGAGAGAGAGAGAAGAAGAAGAAGGAGGAGGAAGAGGAGAAAAAGGAGAAAAAGGAGGACGAAGAGGAGGAGGAGGGGAGGGAGGGAGGCAGGCAGACAGGCATTGGAAATGGCTTCTAAACCCTCCAAGCCCACTCCTAATGACACACCTCCTCCAACAAAACCACACTTCCTAATCCTTCCTAAACAGTTCCCCCTACTGGCGACCAAATGTTCACCTATGTGAGCCTATGGGGGCCATTTTCCTTTAAACTCCCACAGGCCCTATCTCAAAACAAAGTTACAGCAAATAATTTAATAGGAAATTTCAAGTGTATCTGATAAATCCCCAGTGCTCAACTTAGGACATTCTTTTCCCTTTTTTTGGTTTTCTGAGACAGGGTTTCTCTGTGTAGCCTTGGCTGTCCTGGACCCACTCTGTAGACCAGGCTGGCCTCAAACTCACAGAGATCCGTCTGTCTCTGCCTCCTGAGTGCTGGGATTAGAGGTGTGTGCTACTTTCTATATTCTTAAATATAGAAAGGAGAGTGGATACTGTTTGCTTAAACATATTTCTGTGTGGAAGCTGGATCTAATTAAAAAAAAAAAAAAAGCGCTGGCGTCCCTGTGGCTGCTGTACGTGTTGAGTGCTCTGTCACGTGAGCATGGCAACATACCGTAAGCTGAAGAAAATGTCTATTCGCAACCATCACCGGCTTATATACATCAGGGAGGGCTGGGGACTTGTGAGTAGGTCAGATCCATGAGGAAGTGGTGGCAGGCCCAGTCTTGCTCACTTAATCGTGGCTGCTGTGAGTCTGTGAGTTCTAGGCCATGTCATGCCCAGAAGGCAGGGTTTCCCATCACTCCGCCCCGTCACGGGCCATGTGCTGCATTCCTCGAAGCTTTGGAGCTGGTGATGTAGATGTCCCAGTTAGAGCTGAGCGTTCAGTGGTCACTCGTTCTCATGCTTTGACCGTGTGAGTCACTGTCCACTGCAAAAGGAAATTTCATTGACCAAGGCTGCCAGTCTGTGGGCACAAGTGTAACTATCTAGAAGCCAGTCTCCCAGGTCCGTCAGCAAATCCACAGCCGTGGCTTCTCCACTAGCCGGTGACTTCCCCCAGCACAGGCTTTTGACCAGGGTTATAGTAGATCCTGTGGAGTGAATGGTTGGTTATCCCCTTGATGGTCATGGCATCTTTGTGCTGGTGGACACTCTGTGTTGAGCACATAGTACTGTGGTACATGAAGTCCACAGCTGAGTAGACTGCAGATAACGTCTGCCCCGGCCGCCAGCATCCTACCTGATTGTACCATGGAAGCTTCCAGCTTGGTTCCTGTAACCAAAACGGATGGTGTTTCAATGTTTCGGTTTTTAAAAAATTTTTCATTGAGCCGGGTGGTGGTGGCGGCCCACGCCTTTAATCCCAGCACTCAGGAGGCAGAGGCAGGTGGATCGCTGTGAGTTCAAGGCCAGCCTGGTCTACAAAGTGAGTCTAGGACAGCCAAGGCTACACAGAGAAACCCCATCTCGAAAAACCAAAAAAAAATTTTTTTTTACTAATATTTTATTTTTGAGGCAGGGTCTTTGCTATTGCAGAGGTGCTGGGGACTGCAGGTTTAAGACACCGTGCCCGTCTAAAAACTGTTTTTCTTTTTTATTTGAGACACGGTCTTTCTATGTAGCCCTGGATAGCTAAAGCTCACTCTGTACACCAGGCTGGCCTCAAACTCACAGGGCTCCTTCAGCCTCTGGTTCTTAAGTGCTGGCATCAGAGGTCTGTGCCACCATGCCTGGCTCCTCCTGATTGGCTGGCATCAGAGGTCTGTGCCACCATGCCTGGCTCCTCCTGATTTTATTTTATTTTTTCAATTAACTAGAATTTATGAAAAGTTCTTTACTGGATTCTGTGTATCTGGGTTTCCTTTGATTTCTTTTCTTTTTGTTTCTGATCCCCCCACCCCACCCCCCGCCGCCCCTCACTCTGAGTCAGGGTTTATCTGTGTAACCTTGCCTGTCCTGGAACTCACTCTAGACCAGGCTGGCCTCAAACTCAGAGATCCACCTGTCTCTGCCTCCCAGTGTGCTGGAATTAAAGGTGTGAGTCACCACTGTTTGGCTTTTATTTTATTTTTATTCACTTCCCTCGTTTACTTTTTAATATCACTTTCCCTATTTATTTATTATTGTATGTAGCCACATACGCGTGTGCCATGGTGTACGTGTGGAGGTCATAGGGCAAATTGTGGCATTGGTGCTCACCTTTCACCATGGGATTCAGAGATGAAACTCAGGAGCCTCTGCCTGCGGAGTCATCTGGAGGGTCTTGGCTTAGACGACTATAGAGCAGATGCAAGACGTGAGGGTCCCTGGAAGCCTCTTCAGTGGCTGAAAGCATGATTCAGTCCCACACAAGGAGCAGTGTGCTTGGCCCGCACGCCTGTCCTCCATGGAATCATCAAATCATCAGTGCCACAGCCTTTCTGAATAACCAGGCCTGTGGATTGAGTCCTGCATGCATGACACCTGTGGTCTCCAGGAGTGAAAAGGCAGAATCTTGCCTTAAATCTTCTTTAATTTTGAGGATTTCAGAATTTTCTATTTTGAGCATTTATTCTCGAGCCACTCATAAAAATTTCCCCTCTAAATGTATTATTTCTGCTTCCTTTGGCTTCCGTATATTTGCCCAACTAGAAAAGGAGTGAATTTGCATGGCCCCCAAAGAGGAATTGCATGTAAGTTGTGAAGCATCGGACGTTTTAGTGAAAAGAATAAAGTAGAAGAAAAAGCAGACAGGCAGATTTTTTTCCTCGATGCCTTGATGGCAGGGGGCTTCTGTGTGTCCCCAAGTGTCCAGGAGAACTGCTCCCTGGCCCCCTGCTCAGCGCGGTGGGCCTTCCCTTCCACCCGGAGACCTGCCCTCCGTCAGACACAGCCCTCAGTCACCCTTTTTTCTCTTTACAGCGTAGACTTCCTAGTCTTGCTAGTTTTTCTGTCAGTGAGAAACAACCCTCATGCCTTCCTCAGTGCACCGCCAGTGGACCCGCTGACTCGAAGTTGCTTTATCCTTTGAGCCTCTGTGAGCTAAGGAAGAAAACTCTCGTTTGTATTTCATAGTGTCTAGTCCCCATGGTTCCTTGTCTGTCACAGGTGTCATCGACACACTGGTAATTCAACAACACAAGCTTTGGGCCGGGAGTGTTGTCTATGGTAGAGCACTTGCCTAGCATGTTGGGGCCCAGAGTATGATCCCCAGTACTGCAAACCAACAACTAAAACAAAGTTCTTGAAGGAGAGCACCTCCCCCTGCCCTTAGCTTTTTTTCTTTCTTTTGAGCCTTTTGAGTTAGGGTCTCAGTTAGCCCAGGCTAGCCTCACACTCATTTTGCAGCCAAGGATGACCCTGAATGTAATTCCTGAATGCTGCCCTGGTTCCTGCCAGGGATTGAACCTGGGGCTTTGAGCATGGTAGACGAGCACTTTACTAACTGAGCTATGTCCCAGCCAGTTGTCATGGTTCTTGATGTCTCAGAGAGGAGTCCTAGCTAGGTGAGTTCATGGGCTTTGAGCACCGGGTGAACTTACAGAGTTGTGACCCCGCTGTCTGTTTACACAGTGCTCCTGCAGATGGACAGCCAGCTGCCTTCCCCTCCCAGTGTCTTTTCAGAATTGGAGTTAAGGCAGAGTTTGCCTCTCTGTCTCGGCTCAGATGGAAAGCCAGAGAGTCTTTGTCTCTCTGTCACCCTCTATGGTCCAAGGCTTTGTGGTCTCCTGCCCTGCTATCTCTTTCTCTCCCAGCAGTGTTTCCAATATTTAACTGTAGAAAAGATCTTTAATATAAATATTTAATAATGCCATCTATCAAAAACAGGGACCTGTTAGTACATTTGAAACCACGCTGTAGCCAAAGCAGGCCTTGAACTTGTAATCCTCCTGCCTCCCTATCGGTAGCCTATGTTATACTCCATGGTCCAGTTTGAGGAAGGAACTTTGACTCATTCGCTTGTGAGGCCACAGAGAGTGTATTAAGTGTGGGTCTGGGCTGTGCGCTCCTGGGTTGAGTCCATCCTCTCCCTGTTTCTGGGTGTGTATGCCTGCCTCCTGGGCATGGTTTATGGCAAATAACCCCAACCGTTGATCCCGGAATCCAAGTGTGGCTTGTCCACTCTGCTCACCTCCACTTTCAGATCTCTTAAAAATGTTTTTGGGTTTGTTTGTTTTTGATTAAGGGTTCCTCTTTCCTCACATTCTCACCAGCATTTTTGTCATTTGTTTGTTTGTTTGTTTTTTCAGAGCTGAGGATGGCACCCAGGGCCATGCGTTGCTAGGCAAGCACTCTACCACCGAGCTAAATCCCCAATCCCTGTCATTCATTCTTTTTGCAACAGGGTCTCACTGTGTAGACCTGGCTGGCCTGGACGCAAAGATCCACCTGCTTTTGCTTCTGGTACTAAAGACTTGTGCTGGGATTAAAGGCTCTTTCCACAGGATGAAAGGCTTTTGTTTTCTTGGGATTCACCATTTGTGTTGGAGTCAGGCGGAATCTCAAAGAAGTTTTGTAAGGAAGCTGTCACTTGTTTTCAGTATCTATTGACCAGGCCATTTGTATTTCTTTTCTTTTCTTTCTTTCTTTCTTTTTTTTTTTTTTTTAAGACAGGGTTTCTCTGTGTAGCTCCTGGAACTCACTCTGTAGACCAGGCTGGATTTGAACTCACAGAGATCCTCCTGCCTCTGCCTCCCTAGTACTGGGATCAAAGGTGTGCTTCCCTATTCCCTTCTAATCCATAAATTTTCTGTTGACAACTGCCTTTAGTTCATTAGCCCATTGTTTGATCAGATGATTTGTTCTTTTTTAAAGATTTATTTATTTATTATGTATACATTGTTTCGCCTGTAGATGTACATGCTTATTACAGATGATTGTGAGCCACCATGTGGTTGCTGGGGATTGAATTTAGGACCTTTGGAAGAGCAGGCAGTGCTCTTAACCTCTGAGCCATCTCTCCAGTCCTCATGTTTGGGTTTTTTGACATGTAATTTTTGTAGTTTGAAAAAATCATGAGAGAGAGAGAGACATAGATAGATAGATAGATAGATAGATAGATAGATAGATTGTGTGTGTGTGTGTGTGTGTGTGTGTGTGTGTGTGTGTGTGTGCGCGCGCGCGCGCGCGCGCACATGTGGAAACTAGAAGAGGGCATTAGGGGTACTCCTAGGACTCTTTGCCTATTCCTTTGAGGCAGGGTCTCCCTCTGAACACAAGGCTTGTATTTTCTCTGCTTGGCTGCAAACCAGCAAACCCCAGTGAGCTCTCTCCACCTGCAGAGGTGGCCTTGCAGGGATGTGCAGGAGGTCCGACCCGCTACGTGGGTCTGACATCTGAGCCCTGCTCCTCATGATTCACAGCAAGTGCTCTTGACCACTGAGTCATTTCCTTCAGCCCCCAGTTGAAAAATAAAGCATCCAGGAAATTAATTCCATATGTCACATGTAGATGGTAAAGACGTCCCCTTATTCTGTAGCTTGTCCTTCACTCTGATGTGCACTTTGCTGTGCAGAAGCTTCCAAATTCCCTGTAATCCCATTTGCCAGTGCTTGGGATTATTTCCTGTGCTACTGGAGTCCTGTGGAGAAAGTTCTTGCCTTTGCTTGTATAGATACATGAATATCCACATATATACATATATATGCATATTTAGATTTTAAATTATGTGTGTATTGTGGGCTAGGAGATGGGGTAGGGATCTGCATGAGTATATTGCCCCCTGGAGGCCAGAAGAGGTAATGGATTCTCTGGAGCTAGAGTTGTAGGTTGTTGTGGGTGCCCCCTGACACAGGTCCTAGGAACTGAACTGAGTCCTCTGCGACAACAGTTTCCAGTCCCAGGGAGCACCTGGACTGGCCCTCTTCAAGGGTTCTCCCCCAACAGGCCCAAAGCTTCAAGTCTGTTGTGTGAGAGATACAGATCTAGCTTTATTTCCTGCATGCGGGAATCCAGTCTCCCTATGCTATGGAGGGTTTTCTCTAGTGTGTGCTGTTGTCAGGGTAGGCAGCTGTGATTGTGTGGGCGTCTGTCTGGCCCTCTCTTCTAGTCCATGGAACGACCTGTCTGTGCCTGTACCATGCTGCTTTTGCTACTATGGCTTTATAATATGAGAGTGGGTACCTCCAGCATTGGTTGCGTTTGTTTGTTTGTTTTTCTGCTAAAGATTGCTGTAACTGTTTGGGGCTTTTTGTGTTTCCATATGAATTTTAGGATTTGTTTGTTTGTTTGTTAAGGCAGGGTCCCTCTGTATAGTCTTGGCTGTCCTGGACTTACTTTGTAGACCAAGCTGCCTTTGCCTCCTTGGGTGCTGGGATTATAGGCACGAGCCACCGCACCTACTGACAGGATAGATTTATTTTTAGTGTTCTATTTCATTTTCTCTAAAGTTATTATAATTTTCACCCTGGTTTATTTTTAGGTAAATTTAGCGTTGGTACATATTTTTCTCACTCCCTTTCTTTCATTTTCTCTCCTTGTTTCTTTTTTTTTTTTCAAATGAAACAGGGTCTCACTATGTAATATAACCCTGGCTATTCTGGAACTCACTATGTAGATAGACCAAGCTGGCCCCAAATTTACCTGCCTCTGCTTCCTGAGTGCTGATTAAAAGGTGTGTGCTGCCACATTTGGCCTCATTTTATCTTTAAAAAACAAACAAACAAACAAACAAACAAACTTAATTTATTTGTATTTCAGCCAGGTGGCGGCAGCACATGCCTGTAATCCCAGCACTCAGGAGGCAGAGGCAGACAGATCTCTGTGAGTTCAAGATCAGCCTGGCCTAGAAAGCTAGTTCCAGGATAGCCAGGGCTTCACAGAGAAGCCTTGTCTCAAAAAACAACAAACAAACGAAACAAAACAAATGAACAACCCCCAAAAACAAAACAAAAACCCCAAATTTATTTGTTTTCCATGTGATATTTGTGCACCATGTGTGTACAGTCCTAGACCTCGGGCCCCCTGGGATTGGGCTTACAGACCACTGGGAGCTACCATGTGTGTACGGTCCCAGACCTCGGGCCCCCTGGGACTGGGCTTACAGACAGCTGGGAGCTACCATGTGGGTGCTGGGAACCCAGGTCCTCTGCAAGAGCTCTCTCCAGCCTGTTCTGTCTTTCTGAGATGAGGTCTTGCTGGGTTGCTCAGGCTGGTCTCGAACAAACAGAGCTTCACTCTGCATTGACTTGTCTCATTAACCCTGTCAAAGACGAGCTGACTTAAGTTCAGGCTTCATGCTGGACTGAACTCTAGTTTCATTGGTCTGTCTATCCTTACGCCATGAGCAGTGCAGTGCTGGTGACTGTGGCCTTGTGAAACTAAAATTTAAAATCCTGCTAGTCTTTTTTTTTTTTTTTCCTGGTTCACTTGTTTTGAGACAGGGTCCTGTTCCTGTTCTGTAGTCCTGACTGGCCTTGAAATCACAGTCTTCCTTCCTCAGCCTTCTGAGTGCTGGGATTCCAGGTGTGAGCCAACTCCTAGCTTATTGCATCAATTTTATGTGAGATCAGGTGTTTTTCTAGGCTTGTGCAGCTCCATGGCTCTGGAGCTCCCTCTCGTGGTGCTTTCCTGCATCGTCTTCAAATGAGTTCGATCATTTCTGAGATCTGGCTGCTTGTTTGCTTTTCCAGAGTAGTGGAGAAGTGTGTGTTGTGTATGTGTTCCGTGGCGTGCATATGAACAGCTTTTGGGGTTTGGTTGTCTCTCTACCAGGGGCTTTAGGGATTGGTCCCACATTCTCAGGCATGCACCAGAAACACTGTACCATCTAAGTCATCTTGCTGGGCTCTTCTGCTTTTAAGGTGTATTGTTTGTTTGAATAAGTTTTTGAGATGTAGTTTAGGCTGGCCTTGAATTCCTGGTCTTCCTTCCTCAGTCTTTCCAGCTCTGGGATTACAGGGATATATCACTATGGTACACAGCTTTCTGTTTTATTTTACTCTTTAATCTCTCTCCCCCCTTCCCTTCTTTCCTCCCTCCCTCCCCCTCTCTCTCCCCCCTCTCTGTCTCGTGTGTGTGTGTGTGTGTGTGTGTGTGTCTCACATGTGTCATGGTACACACGCAGAGGTTCGTATGAGACAGGGTCTCTTCTTGTTCTCCACTACACTGCCCGTGCCAGGCGTGCTGGCTCAGGCCTTCTAGGGGTTCTCCTGTCTCCATCTCCCATCTCCTTATAGGAACTCGGGTTTCAGATGTGCACGTTGGTGACCAGCTTTATCTAGGTCCTGGGAGTGCAAATCCAGGCCCTTGCACTTCTGTGTCAGGTGCTTTACCCACTCAACCATCTCCTTGGCTCCCTTCCTGCTTTTTATTTTCAGACTAGGTATTCCTTTGTAGCTCTGGCTGACCTAGACCTTGATATGTAGGCCAGGCTGGCCTTGAACTTGGTGGCAGTACTCCTCTTTCAGTTTCCCTACTGTCTTTTTGAGCCTGTGCTCCTCTGCTTCTGGTGGTCACATACTTCTTCCTAAGAAAACCATACTGTACAGACAAGAAAACACTGAGCCCTGCATGACCCTGCTGCGGACACAGACCCTTCGGACCATTTTCAGAGGCAAATACTTACATAGTTGGGTCCATGAGTGGTTGAGTAGAATGCAAGTCTCTCCCCATCCTTATCCAGTGACAGTTTCCATAAGCTGGACATGGTAACAACACAGCTGTGATACCAGCACTGGGAGGCAGAGGCAGAGGCAGAGGATGGCCCCCAGCCAGCGTGGAGCTCACTGTAGCCCAGGCTGATCATGGACTTGGGGCAGCTTCCGCTCATGTTCCGCCTTCTCCCTGTTCTTCCGTCCTGTTTGGTGTAAGGCTTGAATCAAGGCCTTGTTGATGCTGTGTGAATGCTTTACCCTGTGGCCAGTTCACCTAAGACAGGACTTATGAGACGTTCTTAACCTTGCTTCTGTGGTTTAAATATATCTAAATGATGATGATGATGGAGGAGGAGGAGGAAAATTATTATTATTATTATTGTTGTTGTTATTATTATTATTATTATTACATTTATTTATTTATTTATTTGGACATAGGATCTTTTTATGGAGCCCAGGCTGGCCTTGAACTTGAGATTTCCTGTCTCATCTTCCCAAGTGCCAGGATTATAGGCATGTGTCACCCTACCTGGCTCTTTAAGTACTGTTTTAAAATTGATGATTTAGGTCAGTTGAAGAATATTTTGTTCAAGTGTTCTTGGGTCATCTAGCTTACTGGCTGGGTTCAATACTCAGAATTGCCAAAGGGTGGGGGGAAAATCCTGGTGGCAATGTGCCTGTAATGTCAGCATTCAGGCAGTGAGATGGGAAGATCAGGAGTGCAAGATTTAGTGGGTAAACACACTTGTGGTCAAACCTGAGAGTGAGCCTTGAGAGGTGGAAGCAGGGAGCGCTGGTTCCCTCAGGCTGTTCTCGGGGCCCCTTTCACTTGCTGCCGGTTTAGTTACTTTGTGTTGCTTTAAGGAAATACTGTGACCAGAAGTGACCCGGGAAAGAAAGTTTGTGTCTGCTTCCTTTATGGTTTGAGAATGGGTTCCCTGTGTAGGAAGCCAGCTGACTATGTCTTGTCACACTCTGAGAGAATGAACAAGAGGTGGGGTGAGGCTCTACACTCCCCCCGCCCCAAGCCCACCCCTTGTGGCATATACTTGATTCTGCAGGTCATGCCGCCTCCCAGGAAGCTCCACCACCTAGAAACCAGGTGTTCGAAACCGTCTGCTGGGGCACCCCTCCCTAACCCTCACACAAATAAATACAATGTAATTTAAAAAGATAAAGGAGAGGGAGCTGGAGAGGCGCAGTTGTTAAGAGAGCTCACTGTTTCTACTGAGGGTCCTAGGTTAGTTCCCAGCACCCTTGTCTGGTGGCCTGGAATACCAGTGCCAGGAGATCCAGTGTCTTTTCGCTTCCACAGGCACCTGTGTTCCACTGCCCAAAAGCCTGCCCGAAAACACATACATGTCATTTAAAACTGAAATAAACAGCTGGGCAGTGGTGTTGCCCACCTTTAATCCCAGCACTCGGGAGGCAGAGGCAGGTGGATTGCTGTGAGTTCGAGGCCAGCCT